>NC_143021.1:124629645-124958812 GCF_055824585.1 Amblyomma mixtum
AAAGCTGAGCATATAAAATTGATCAAGTTGGTCAGACATGCTAAAGGTAAGAATGGCATAGCAACACGCATTAGTGCCAACCTTGGAGCAGATACAGAATCCAAGAGCGTGTGCTTGACATTCAGCGTTGGCAGTCAAGGATCGGGCTCATTCAATCTTGAATGTTCAAATCAGTGTTTTTTTCATTTCCTTGACTGTCAGTGCTGATTGTCAAGCTCGTGCTCTTGGATTCTGTACACACTCCAAGGTTGGCACTTGTGCGTGTGCTTGTTGTCCTGCTGTCCTTATTACTTGATGCTGCGCCATTCTTCCCTTTAGCATGTTAAAGCTAAAACCCCTTCACAGGGATTGGCAGGATACGGCCGGGGCCAGCCATCGAGATACCAAAAGATCGACTGTGTTACTGTACATACGTAGATCGTCGCACAATTTGAAAAATGTGGTCAGAAGGTATGACGCAGAAATGGTGCTCTTGGCCCCTAATAACTTCTCTACAAACTGTAAAATTGTTAAGAATAATTTTGTGAATTTGGTCCTGGAAAAGCATATGTGCCTTGTAAAATGTATGTGGTGCATCGGATACTGTTATCTTGGGGTTGGGTTTATGTTGGTCAAACTCAAAAGTGTGTGAATGTAAGACTACGGGAGCACAAGACATATTTGGATATTGGTAGGGGTTCTAACTTATCTGTACATCGCAAGGAATGTGAAGGCTGCTAGCCATTCCTTTTGGCAACACTCATTTTGGCGATACATTCGGAGCAGATTAACCGGAAAATTATCGAGGCTAGACACATCTTATGACTCGGTGACAAATCTGTGAGTGTGCTGTCCATCGTGTTAATATGCAACGAGTTGGACTATCTAGATGAGAGGAAAGTTAAGAGCGATCTTTTACTCATGTTGTGGTATAGCATATCTGTAACTGCGTGGTTTGTGGTGTTATTTGGCTTTTCTATGTACTCCCTGTTCACTTCAATAAACTTCAGTTGCGAGTCAGCGCCTGCTTTGTCTCCTTTCTTGTCATTGTCTCGTGCTGGTATGTTCACGTAATAGCAGAGTAGATTCATTGAATTGTATACTTGCAGAGGCTTGTGAAGAAAAACCAGAGGAATTTTCTTTCCTTTGTCTGGAATGGAAGTTAAAATTTTTTTTTCGCGTAGCTAGATGGTTGCAGCATGAAATTCCATTCTGGAAGGGTAAACCCACTAAATTGTACATTTTGTGTGCAAGGGTACTGATGCTTGCATGAAACTGAAAACATTCGCCCAGGCTATCTGGCTAGCTTCCTTCTTCCTTGTGCCCAGATTTTTTTAAACAATACTTTGTCAGATTTATTTTGACCAGAATTTCTAACATGTTAATTACACCACATTTTGTGATCATATACAACAAAATTAAAACATGATGATCACTGGTGTATGGTTTAGTCTGGGGTAGAATGATGAGAAGTACCTAGTATATAGTAAAATTTAATATTACTAGTCTAACATAAACAAAATTGCTCTTTTTTTTAGTGGAAAATTTTGCTACCAGGGAGTCGGAGCGGCATGGCATGATGAAGACTTGGACAGTGTGCATTCCAAAGTACCTGTATTCATGTCGGCACGAGAACTTGCGCACAGTGCTTCAAACAGTTGGTGAGTACCTTGGTGATGTGCTTCTGCTTAGATAGGTAAATATTTGATTTTAAATGTGCCTGAACAGCCAATTGGCCTAAACGAGTGCACACTAAGTCAATACAAACACCATGACGTGAACAGACATAATACAGAAAAATGGTCACAAATACGATGATAATAATAGTAAAGAAAAACAAGCATAATGAGTAAACAATGAAAACAGGAAATTGGCAAATATTTCTGTGTCATAAAAAGTTGAATTGTGTTATTTGCAAATGAGTCATTGGTGAAACGGCATGCATGTCAGGATAAAATCTATCATAGCATTTGGTGGTTTTTCCCTGAGGCACACGAAATCGCAGTGACATCAATAACGGCTCACAGTCAATAGAGCCGAGCACAACTTTATGTAGAAAATCCATGTCATAAAGGGTAGACATACCAAGGTATGCTGCGGGTTCGATCCCGGCCCCGGCGGCTGGAATTTTTTTGGAGGAGAAATTCTTGAGGCCCGCGTACAGTGCGATGTCAGTGCACGTTAAAGAACCCCAGGTGGTCGAAATTTCCGGAGCCCTTCACTACGGCGTCTCTCATAGCCTCAGTCGCTTTGGGACGTTAAACCCCATAAACAAAACAAAACAAAAACAAACCAAGGTCTGCTAGAAGAAAGTCGTAGTCTTAGAAACGACAGCGCTCAATATATCTATCACAAAGGATGCATACAATCTTCTGCTGAACATTTTCGATTTCATCGCCAGAGGTAACAGAGGCACTATTCTAAGCTACTGATGCAAACTCAAGACGTGGCATCACGAGAGCACAGTAGCCAAATTGTTTTTAATCTGAATAAGAGTGTGTATCTGAAAATTTGAGCAAAAATTGAGTAGCATTTAGATATTCTTGCACGAAATACCACTGTTAAAATTGGTTATAAATGATATGTCTCACATGTACGCTTGTCTGCTGAATATAGTAAGCATGGCTTGCGACCTGAGTGCCTCCGATGTATGAAAAAAAATGGCCAAGTTACTGCATGACGTGTGGAGCAACCCAGTGTAGCACATTCAGGCTTCATGGAGTGGAGAATGAAGGCAGTAATAACTTTAAGAATAGAAAACACAGGACCAGGAAGCTGACAGAACACACTGACACTCGGTGCATGAAGGGCATTATGGAGTTGCCTGTCGTGTTGTGCAAGATGGAGGTCGCACAGACAGATGTTAAACATGAGTCGATGCAGATACCTTCTGTCATTACGTAGTACTCACTGCAGAACTCAACAAAAAAGAAGCAAAGGTAACAGCTGAGCATGGCCAGACTCTTGTGCTTTCCTCCGCAAGCAATCTGGAAGCGCAACTCTTCAAAGTCTTTTATGCTTTCGCTCGACATATACATCATCACTGCATGTGTCGAGGAAAAGTACACACCCTTAATGTCAAATGACATAGCACTTACAGGACTCAGTAACAGCTTACTTAGGTGTTCTGATGCATCTACAGGGCACCTTATGAGAGATTCTTAGGCTTCAGAGCACTCAATCTACAGGGCGCCTCATGAGAAATTCTTAGGCTTCAGAACACTCAGCCCTTGCAGAAATTGTTTCAAAGTTTGTTGCCACATGGACCTCTTCGTAATAATGACCCTAAAACCGAGCCTTCCCTTAGTGTCACAAAAAAAGGCCTAGGACATGGGTCTTTTTTGTTCCTTCATTAGAACCAAAATGTTTGCGAGCGAGATCTTTCACAGATATGGAATGATTTCACGAAATGTCAAAGAGAAGCCTGAAGCTGTGCGAAGCAATAGCAGCAACAGCCCTGCCGTGGTGGCTCAGTGGTTATGGCGCTCGGCTGCTGACCCGAAAGGCGCGGGTTCGATCCCGGCCGCGGCGGCCAAGTTTCGATGGAGGAGAAATTCTAGGGGCCCGTGTGCTGTGCGATGTCAGTGCACGTTAAAAAACCCAGGTGGTCGAAATTTCCGGAGCCCTTCAACACGGCGTCCCTCATAGGCTGAGTTGCTTGGGACGTTAAACCCTAATAACCAAACCAAGCGATACCAGTTACAAACACATCAGAGCTGTTGAAGAAGCTGAAAGATTCATGCCTTCATCCTTTTTCTACATCAGACACATGACTACACTTTGTCTTTCTGGGCCATCATTTTGAAAAGGTTAACATGGCAGCGGCCTTCGGTTAAATTTCTGCAAGGAGCCCTTTGTGGAAATTAAGCATCTGTTCCTCGTGAGGGGCACTGCAGAGATATTTGAATACCTTAGTGAGCTGCAACCAGCACCTGTGGCTGCATTTTCACTGACATCATAGATTAGTACATTTTCGTGCAGATGCTGAGATAATGGAAACTATGACTGAAAGCATAACGTTTCGGGGAAGTATGCTTCCTGATTGCTTGTGGGCAAGTGCTGTGTAACCACCAATCCAATGGGTACAAGCTTTCTTCTCACCTGGTGCTCGTCTTCTTTAGGGTGAAATGCCTGCCAAATGGTTCATTGCCCCACCTTGAGATGAAGAAAATACCTTGTGCCATGGTGCTCTTTGTCCTCAGATTCCCTCGCGCCATCAAAAATCACAATCATCATCATGCTTGTGGAAAAGTGTCTGTCCTTTTTCAGATGTTACCAATGTTCCTTGCTCACTAAGTTGTGCATTGAGTACTATGTAATGAAAGGCACCTGCATTGAATTGTATTTGGCACCCACCCTTAGCTACTTTCTATTTGCACAAAATTGTAGACAACCATAAAGACTTTCATGCACACAGTGGTGTCCGAGTAAGCACATTTTGTCTGCTTCTTCCTGGACCTGTGGTTTTTGCTGTTTACTGTTATGAGAAATGAATTTTCGGCAATGAATCATATTGGTTTGGTTCTCAGTAAATGGCTTTTACAAGCTTCTACGAAAGACTATTGTTCAATAGCGGATGGTTCAAATGTATTTGTGAAATTTATAATAGGTGTTGTGTGGCTACTGAATGAGGATTTTTTTATCTTTTCAGATGGATCCGACAGCAATGTTTAGAGGTACAATGTGTGCAATTTGCCATGAAAATAAAACGTATGTACTTGTACTCAACCAAACACTTGCCACTCTTTCATTCTAAGTTGCATTCTTTGTACGTGTGCAATACATAAAATGCATGAAAGTCTTCTACATAATACTTATTTCCTCGGCCTCTGGACTGCTATATCTGCAGTGAACGTTCTGGGCAGAAGCTATACACAGATGCATGTGCATGTACTACTGAAAGTATTATCGAGAGCAAAAATAACAGACCCCTGCCAGCGCGTGCCGATCTGTGCCAAACTGCATGCAAGCGCCGCTTGACGAAGCACTCCAGATGCTGAGACGAGCGCAGTGGCACGCAATGCGTGGCGCCCCTCGAGATGGGCGCACGCCACTGCGCTGGTCTCGGCACTAGGAGCGCTTCGTCAAGCGGCGCTCGCATGCAGTTTGGCACAGATCGGCACGCGCTGGCAGGGGTCTATTATTTTTGCTCTCGATAGTACATAATTACAATGCAGATTATTTCCGTTCTAGATCAGATGACTTCCAAGTGAACGGAGGAAGTATGCATACACATTACGGGACCTTTAATAAGAACACAACCGAAGCATTCGTTGCAAGGAAACGATTTCATTCTCGTGCATAGCATAGCGTAACTTTCCGTTACCAAGAATGTGACAACCGTCGGACGGAGTCGCTGTATTCATGTTGCGGAAAACCCTCCGGCAACGCATTACCAGCGGGTTTCTCTGTACTGAGGAGCATTTTTTTTTACAGTGTACCCGGTGTACTCAGGCGGACCTAACCCCGATCTGGACCAATGCTTCACTCTCCGGGAGCTCGAATCTGCTCTGGCTGCTAATGCTACACGCTCGGCTCCCAGTGAGGATGCCATTACACACACCACACTTCGTAACCTTCCTGACTGCGCCAAATAATTCCACCTTCAAACCTACAATGAGGCCTGGGAGAGCGGCTGCTTGCTGAGCTCCTGGACATCCTCTCTTATTTCTATGATTCCAAAGCCGGGCAAACCTCCCTCTCTCTCTAACCTCCGCCCAATCTCCCTGACGTCGTGCGTTCGTAAGACCCTTGAGCGAATGGCTCTGACTCGCCTCTCTGATTTTCTTGAGGCAGGGGAGTTCTTCCCCCATTCTGTCATTGGCTTCCGAGGCCGCGTCTGTGCACAGGACATGTTTCTGATTCTCCAGCAAACGTTTCTGTCCCCTACACCCACTCAAATTTACGCACTTGTGACCGTAGATGTTCGCAAGGCCTTTGACGGTGTTTGCCACGATCACATCCTTTCTCAACTCGCCTCTTTGGATTGTGGCTCCCGCATGTACTCCTATATCCGCTCATTCCTCTCTAAACGTGTGGCTCGCTTTCGAGTAGATACCCACTTGTCTAACCCACACCACCTCACCCGTGGCACTCCTCAAGGTGCTGTTCTCTCTCCTACCCTTTTCAATCTCGATATGGCCCCTCTCGCCTCCCAGCTAGCTGAAATTCCCGACCTGCATCATATATTTTACGCCGATGACATCGCACTCTGGTGTTCATCTGGCTCTCCCGGTCACGTACAGGACACCCTGCAACGTGGCCTAGATCTCATCGACTCCTTTCTCACCACCGCTGGCCTCTCTCCTGCTCCTGAGAAATCCGAGCTTCTCCTTCAAAACCATTCCTCCTACCAGCGCTCACACAACCAATTTCGTCTTTCTCCACCTTTCTGGCTCTCCCATTCCTGTCGTCACACAGTGCAAAGTTCTTGGCTTCCCTTTGCATGCGGCTAAGAATGTGCATTCCCTCCACCGCGCTGTCACCACCTGCCACTCTGTAACTCACCTCCTGCGGCGCGTGGTCACTCGACGCTCAGGTCTCCACGAGGCTCACGCGTGCAGAGTTGCCCACGCGCTGGCCCTCAACAAGGTCTTGTACTTTGCACCCTACGCTTCCTTCACTCAGACTCAAGTTAACGCTCTCGAGACTGCCCTTGTGGGCCTCTACAAGGCAGCTCTCAACCTTCCTATCACTACCTCTACCACTAAGCTATTTGCCACAGGCCTCTTCCATCCTCTTCGTTCTCTTTTCAGTCTCCATCGTGACTCGCAGCTTGCCCGGCTTTCCCTTACCCGTCAGGGTCAGTGGTTATTGACTCAAGCGGGTATCTCGCCCATTCCAATCTCCTGGTTTGCCTCTCCTATTCCCACCCCCGCTCCCAATCTTCGTATCCTTCCCCTCCCGACCAACATGTCCCCCGTCCTGCACGCCGGACGTCGTCATGCGGCCGCAGAGCACCATTCCGCTCTCTTTGATACCCAGGGTGTAGCTTACACGGATGCCTCTTTCTTGGCTCCTCGAGGTTCCTGCGGCTACGCCCTGTACCATCCACACCTCCCTGCTCCTGAAACCCACACCACCGAGCCGTATCTACACCCTCCAGACGCATTGTCCCTCGAGGTTCTCGCCATTGCGCATGCCCTCCAGTCATTTGCCCTCCTTCCCTCTCTCCAAGAGTACACACTCTATTCAGACTCACAAGACGCTATACACCACATACAGAAACGCACCCTGACCCCTTCTCTCCAACAGGAGGTCGCACGAGCGGTCTCCGCACTGCAGCCTTCCATCGTTTTCCTCCGCTGGGTCCCTCGGCATTCAGGGATTGAAGGCAATGAGCTGGCCCATCAGCTCGCCCGCGACACACTTTTCCGGGCACCGTTGATCCCCTGGCCCAAGCCCTCGGAGGACGGTGGGAGACTCACCCTTCGCCACACCATAAAGGAGGTCTACCTTGAGCTCCGCCTCGACAAACGTCTTTACCCTCCCCCTCATCCATCACTCACGGTGCCGGAGTCTCGCCTTCTTCGGCACATTCAGATGAATGCAGTTATCACGCCGTCCCGCCTCTTCCTCTATCGCTATCGATCGGACCGTTCCTGTCCCAACTGCCCCTGTATATATGTGGACCTGGCCCATTGCCTCTTCTTTTGCCCGGCTGCTCAGCAGTCGGGTTTCTTTCCCCCTCCCTCTCTATCTATCACCAGCTGGCTCGACTGGCTTGGCGCTGAAGGGGAAGAAGAACAGCGGCTTCTGGTCGCCCAGGTGGTCGACATGCTCGGCCTATAAATTATGGTTGAATAAAAGTCTTTTACTACTACTACTACTACTACTGTACTCCTAAGTTAGGAAGAATACTGCGTTCGAACTGTTTTAATTTAAACATTTGCCGTTCACGTCACACCTAACTTGAAGTCGCGCCATCAGCTTGATTATGTCACTGCTAAAGAGCATAAAACAGTGGGATTTCTTCGTTGAAATGCGAGCACTTTTGTGTTGCTTTCTCGGGATATTTCCAACAATACTTATGTGAGGTAGATTCTAGAATACGCTTGTACGAATTCGGATCCGTCTTCCTCTCGAAGTAAATATAACTTATAGAGGGTAGAGAGCCTTCCCTCTTGTTTTGTGTCTGGCACACGCGGGGCTCAGTGCAGTGCATCGCGTGAGAAAAAAACACGCAACACGGAATTGCTCTCGGCAGCATGTCCTGTTTTACTAGACGTTTGCGCGATTCGGTAAAACAAACCGTACCTGTCTGGCTTCACAGTAGTTTTTTTGCAGTGGGACTAAAAAAAAGATAGCTTCGAAATGAGGTTGTATACTTTGTCATATTCTTCTTAAAATTACTTACCGGCCGCCGTTGTGGTTCAGTAGTTATGGAACTCGGCTGTTGACCCGAAAAACGCGGGTTCGGTCCCAGCTGTGGCGGTCAAATTTCGGTGGAGGCGAAATTCTAGAGGCCCATGTACTGTGTGAAGATGGAGGCATGTTGTGTCGTGGAGTAAGTTCCGATGATGGAGGCTGGACCTATCGTTGCGTCTAGTATTGAGATGGCTGCGATGGCGACCTTCTCCCCTTCTGGGCGGAAGAAAAAAAATGCTGATGTTTACACTACTTCCTAATGCGAAATTTGAGCGCAGCTCATCAGCTGTTTCAGCTCTTCGATAGGTTGAGGCAAAGAATTCGAGCAAGACATGTATGTACAATCACAAACAACCTGTTATTTTTCACACATATTCCTTCTTCTATAAACACTCCACTAACAGTTCTTTATTGTCATGAAGGAAGCTTTGTGGACGGAGAAATAGATGGATATATGCTCGACTTGCTGCACAAATGTCTGGTTCTCAAAGGAGAGGTCTGCGCAAGTATTTCGCGAGGTTGTCACAGCTGTGTGAGCCGCTACGAGCGAGAAGAACGGGACGTTCTGCCGTATAAGTGCTAAGAAATCCCCGCCTGTCTTTATATCAACATTGAAGTCTCCAGCCACCCTTCCACCCTGGCAGGTAGCAGCGTTTCTGGCACACCGTTGCCAATGCCAAAGCAAGCAGCGCACATCTGTCACTACCGCCACAGTAGCTTAAAGCACGATTGTGTTGTCCACTGCCCCAAGAGGACAGTTATGCGCCTTGGTTCTGCTGTCCACCGAGATGTTTGAGACAGATACTGCGCATTTCCTTTCCTCAAAAACCAATGTACAGATTTTACCCTCGGCTTTCCAAGCGCCCGCTCTATTGGTTTCGCAGTTGTGAGAGAAAGATACTGCGCAATTCCTTTCCTCAAAAAAATATCGAAGACACTTTAGAAATTCTAAAGTGTGCTTGGCGAAAGCCTTGTTGTCAACTCACTGCCGCTTCCCCGAACTGCTCGGCGAAGCATCATTGGGCTGATCGGAGCTATGCGTCTCACTCACTCGACTGCAACGAGACCTCTGGCAAAGGAGCGGTGGTAGCTGCCACCGCCGTCGCGCGCGTTCTCGTTCTACCGCTACTGTGTGACGTCACCGTTGCTATGCACATCTGCGCCTCCCACTGGCGCGCCGGTTGCTATGGAGGGGAGGAGGTCGCGCTTTTACTTTCTCATTTCCAAGGACCCGCTCCATTGCTTAAGCTGCTTAAAGGGTGTTCACTGCTGGTTGCAATGGACAAAGAACAACGCCAACGCCGCGAAACGCGAAAACGGACGCCTACGAGCTGCGCTATATAAAAAAGGAGGGTACACTCAAGATTCGTCTTGAGGGTATGACGGGATAGCGCAATGAAATAATTCCCATATATGCAGAAAGTGATTCTCTACATTCATAGAGATCCCTGAGAGTCCTTATACCGCTCGTAGCGCAGATGTGCAGCGGTGGAGCGCGCTTAAGCTTCGGAACCTTGCCGAAACGCGTGGGACTCAAGTTTCAGTCGTTGTTTGTCGGCACATTGTTCTCGACAAACCCGATGCCACTAACGCTAGCATAGCTCCCGCGCCGAACGAACGAGCAGCAAGCCGCAAGCTTCGTGGTGAACGCGCCTTGGATGTGTGATGCGTTGTTTTCCCCTCACCGCGTAATTGCTGCGTCCCCACACGGCACCGGTGCGCCAGAACCAGACGAGGGGGAGGCGCTGCCGTCGCGCGCTATCTGTTGGGGAAATGGCGTACATTGCAAGGAGGAGGAGGAAGGATTGGTTTTAATGGGCGCCGCCTGACGGCGCTACGTGCGCGCCAAGCGGTGAGGAAATGTAGCGGAAACGTACTTTGCTACTCGGTTAATTGCGACTTCTGTAGTTTTCAATCCGATAAACACTAATATACACCACAGTACACGTCTCTAAAGCACCATTCCAAGACAACACCGTATTCACTAGACGCGCCTTCGTTCAATTCAAACCATCGAGCTGGCATGGCGTGCTCGTCTCGTTCTCCAAAGGCCTTGGTTCGATTCCCCAACGGTACCAATTTCCTACTCTTTTATTTATTATTGCTTCAGAGATTTTTCCCCCACGGAAACAACGCCGACGCCGACTTTTCTGCGACACGGGGCCCTTAACGCTATCGCGCCCCGCCGCGGTGGCTCAGTGGTTACGACGCTCGGCTGCTGACCCGGAAGACGCGGGTTCGATCCCAGCCCGATCCAGCGGCGGCCGAATTTTGATGAAGGCGAAATTCTAGAGGCCCGTGTACTGTGCGATGTCAGTGCACATTAAAGAACCCCAGGTGGTCGAAATTTCCGGAGCCCTCCACTGCGGCGTCTCTCATAGCCTGAGTTGCTTTGGGACGTTAAACCCCAATAAACGAAACCTTAACGCTATCGCGTTGAAACTATCGGAAACTCCGAGGCTCTTGTGAAGGGCTGTACTGCCAAGGAAGAAGTTCGGACCCTGACGTACAATAACATCGTGCAGGGAAGCAGGGGCATTAAGCCGAGATTGGCGTTGTTCTTCCGATTATTTGTAGGGGCGCTGCATGTTCCAGGGCATCCTTGCTTACCTGTTCGCATTGGAGAGCAAGCAGTTCGGGATGAAGCGGCAAAGATACGTCGGGGCCTTCCATTAGCAAGCATTCCCGGACCCGTTGGGAGGAGAGCACAGTAACGAAACGATCGCGCAACGTGCCTTCCGGCGAAGGATAGCTGCAAACATTAATCAAATCTCTGAGAGCAGCTACATGCTCAGCGACAGATTCGCCAAGTTGTTGACAGCGTCGATGGCTTTCTATGACCAAGTGACATTGAATTTCGAACTCTCTCTTCACGAGAGTAACTTTTTTAAAGATATCTGGAGTGGCATCACCAGTGTAAGGCTGTGATGTGGAAGACTGCGAAGCTGTTGCCTGTCCCTGCGACGTAATTCGGATCAAGTAGTCTGCGACCTTCATCTCTGAAGCTGTAAATAGACCGTTATTTTTTACTTTCAACTAGCGCCGAAGCTCAACCAGGAACACTGAAGCAGATTTCAGAAGTCGTAAACCATTGTGGCCATGGGACCGCTGGCGACCAGGTCTTTGAAGAGAGGGTTCGGGCAAACATACACCCGTAAAAGACAATGTGGACAATGCCATTTCTTCCAACCAGTTCCGAAAATTCGTATTATTCGAAGTCAGATATGGCAAAAATGTTCTTATTCTTCTTGCTTGAATTCACACTCCATCGCTCTAGTCAGAACTGAAGGTGGCAATCAATGACGCATGAAATTTCGCAGTCCAATATGGCTACTCGACCTCCCTGAGTACCAATACAATATGGAGAAGTCAAGCATCCTCCTACTGCAACAGTCACTGACATTCAACATGGCTACTCGGCCTCCTCGAGCATCAAGCCACAATGGAGAGCAACCGGCTTCCTCCTAAATATAAGATGTAGTAGAACTCTAAGATCAATTAGGGCTCAACTGCGCAATCATGCAAATATCAAGTATCGCACCCTAATTTGCTTTTGCAATAAATGCAATAATTTATCCCTCAGTGATGAGTAAAAACACTTTGCTTCACCGTTTCGAAAAAAACTTGATCACACAATCCTATTTGGAGTTTGCTTTTGTTGCTACCGTATACGAAGCATTTATGGTGCACGTCACTCTTGTTCAAAGTCATATACAAAAATCTCGTCGAAACATTTTCGAAACAATTCCTGTCACTTGTCTGCAATGTCATCATCGAAATGGGATGGCATTAAAGTGGATGAGAAAAAACTCATAGCTTCAACATTCGCCCGGCGCTCCAGTACCATCGACTTCTTCAAGAGCGGCCAGGGCCACTATGAAACGACGCAAGAAAAGCTAAATTGGCACTACAAGATACATTTCGCTAACTACTAATGGCAAAACATGATAGAAGTTGTGTCAATCTACGGGAAGAGACGATTTCACTAGCAGAAATTGATTTTGCCAAATTATGTTCGGGACTCTAACAGCGTTTGATCTATCCTGTCCTTGCTTCGCCAATGCAGTATCGACCGATATGGGCTTACGAAGAGACCAGGCTCCGCGTAAACTGGGACCGAAAGACGCACTTTATTGGACGCGCACATGTATTCATAGACAACAAGCACTTGACAAAAACAGCGGATCGACAGGAAAACACAAACACAAACAAGCAAATAGCCAATCCATCAAAATGAACCGTAAACCAAAACCAAGGGATACAACAGTATGTATGTTCTTCCGCACAACAGCGGAATGCTATCGACACACTTTTGGAGCTTGTGAGATATTTAAACTGGTGCCGAATACTACATCCCGCATTGGCGTGTGACTCAGCTCTTCTGTGGGCCCACGCTCAGATCTGACCAAGCTTCCTGGAGCGGAAAACATACCTTGCGCGCCGTGTCTAGTTCCTACTTTTTTCAAGCGATGTGTCATTCCATGGACGTGGGCACCGCAGCATAATTTCTTCTTTCTTTTGGGTCAGGTCCGACCTTTTCAGCACGTTTCAACAGCAAAAAAAAAGCAGGACACTCGTACGTCAGCAGCAGAACATTGAAAGCACAAAATTGAGCTTGCATAACAAGGAATTTGCTTTTATCGGCAGATTTTCTTAAATTTGGATTGACCGTTGCCACACTTAATTAACCCCTTGGTGACAATTAAAAGATTGGTTTGGTTTGGTTTTTTGGGGTTTAATGTCCAAAAGCAACTCAGGCTACGAGGGACGCCATAGTGAAGGGCCTCGGAAATGTTGACCACCTGGGGTTCTTTAACGGGCACTGACATCGCACAGTACACGGGCCTCTAGAATTTCGCCTTCATCGATATTCGGCCGCCATGGCCGGGATCGAACCCGCGTCTTTCGGGTCAGCAGCCGAGCGCCATAACCACTTAGTCACCGCGGCGGGGCACAATTAAAAGAAGTGTTTGACAGTTTCCATGTGTTATTTAACCACTTTAGATGCAGAACAGCGGTGTGTATTAGAAGCCTTTTCCCGAATAAACCTAAGTTGATAGTCCAGCGCCTGGTAGTGTGTCCTCTCCTTTCTTATGTGTCGTCGCTGCACGCTGCTTCATATTGTAACGTGCTTCCATAGAACCTCGACGGAAGAAGCAGAAGATGAAGGACGAGCAGAGAGAAAGGAAGAGAAAGAGCTGAAGGACGCTGGTAGGCTTCCTGCTTCCATCCTGCTCCGACCGATCCCCTCTGTGAATAACCCCCCGTGCGTGCTAAGCACGTAACAGCTTGGTGGAGGTGCTGGGTATCGACCACGGAGCATTCCATCTACCGAAGGAGCCGTAGACTCGCAGGCTTCCCACCACTGCCATCGGACATGCCTGGAGACGACAATGCCGAGCAACCCGGGACATCCACAGCGAACAACTGGCCACATTACCGAGAGCCCCGCACATTTTTTGGAAAACCTGAAGAGGACGTTGACGAGTGGCTGAAACACTACGAGCGGGTGAGCAAATACAATCGCTGGAACGCTGCTACCAAACTGGCTAACGTGGTGTTTTTCCTTGCCGCCACTGCCCTTGATTGGTTCGACAATCATGAGGATACACTGAGTTCATGGGCAACCTTTACGACCGAAATCAAGAAAAATTTTGGGGATGAATCGGCAACAAAGAAGCGTGCTGAACAGACATTGCTTCACCGCGCGCAAGTACCCGGAGAAACTTGCACGGCATACATCGAAGCCATCTTAAAGTTATGCAAGCTAGTTAACTCCAGTATGCTTGAAGAAGACAAAGTCGGCCACCTTCTAAAAGGAATTGCGGAAGATGTTTACAATTTCCTGATTAGTAAAGAGAGCCTGAGCACCACCGCTGACGTTATAAAACATTGCAGAACATTTGAAGCTCTTAAGCTGCGTCGAATTACCCCTAAATTCGGAAGATTGGCCAATGTCACCTCTATAGCCAGTGTTGAAGCCTGTCCTCCAAATTCTATGGCTGAAATGATTCGAGAGATTGTGCGCGAGGAATTGTCCAGATCCCGGGACACCTTCTGCCGCACAGAATATCTGCGGCACAGTTCTGCACCGGAGGAAGATGTTGCCGCCCTGTCGACTCTGTGGGCTCAACCTAACGGCACTTTGCCCAAGGACGATCGGAACATTGCCCAACGTTATGGCCACCAGCCGGCGGAAAGGAGGCCCACCTACCCAGAAGACGTTGTTCGTCAGCAGCGAGATCCTGGCTCCAGCCAACGTCGCGACTTTGTTCGCCAGGACTTTTATGGCGGTCGCTGGCGCTCTCAACCTTTGTGCTACCGGTGTGGCATTGCAGGGCATATCGCTAGATATTGCCGCCGTCGTTTCCCGACTTCTCAAGACTGCCAACCCCCAGCGCCTACTTACGGACAAGTGCACACCGCGCAGCAGCGACCCTCAACGTCCGCTTGGGACCCATACCGTCCGAGCACTTTGCGGAGTTCATCACCTGCATCTGACCGCAGTGTGACGCCGCCACCTCAGCGCCAACGGCGGTCACCTTCTCCTCGACGTCGTGCATCCCCTCCGCCTCCGGGAAACTAGGAGGCGCGGCCAATGGAGGTGAGGCCGCCGGCGAGTCGATGACGTCCAATATACCTCTGCCCGTGTTTATGTTGAAGAACAAGCTGGAAGTGTTTATTGATGGTGTGAAAACAATGGCTCTTGTGGACACTGGTGCTAGCGTATCCGTTATGAGTTTGAGTTTTAAGAACCGTTTAGGTAGGAAAGTTATGTTTAGTGGTGACCGTGCAGCGTTATTTCGTGGTGTCGGTGGTGAACCTTTGGTTCCACTTGGTGTGTGTGCTTCGGATGTTGTTATTGGTGGTCTAACGTTCCTCTATTCACAATCAGTGCGAATCTTTTGAAGCTGTGGTAGAGCCTACGACACTCGCCTGCTCTAAGAAGAGTATCGTCGTGCCTCGTTGCGTCGTTCCCGTGGTGAGAGGCCGTACTGAGCTGTGGACAGTGAACCACTCTGAAGAGCCAGCTGTGTTGCCCCGGGGCCTCAAACTCGCCCGTTTCGAGGAAGGTGTGTCAGGTTCCGTCGCGACGTTAACCAACTCTGTCAGTGAGCAGCACGTGAAAAGAGATATGGAGACCCAAGTTAAGGCTATGATTAATCAGGCTCTTCCCACAACCGAGCGTCGCACTCTAGTGGAACTCCTTCTGAAGCACGTGTTCGTGTTCGACTTTGCCAAAGACGATTCTACACCACCGCCTACCAGTCGTATTCATCACATGATCAACACCGGCTCCGCACCTCCTATACGCCAGAAGCCCTATCGAGTCTCAGCCACTGAACGTAAGTTAATAGATGACCAAGTTCAAGAGATGCTAAAGCGAGGCATAATTCGAGAGTCTTCAAGTCCTTGGGCAGCTCCAGTTATCCTTGTTAAGAAAAAAGATGGCACATGGAGGTTCTGTGTTGACTACCGTCGCTTAAATACGGCCACGAAGAAGGACGTCTACCCGCTTCCACGTATAGATGACGCAATTGATTGTCTGCACTCCGCTTCATACTTTTCTTCTATTGATTTGAGATCCGGCTACTGGCAAATCCCCATGCACGCTGCAGATAGGGAGAAAACGGCATTCATAACACCAGACGGACTTTACGAGTTTAACGTTATGCCTTTCGGATTATGTAACGCACCTGCAACATTCGAGCGGTTCATGGATACAATCCTGCGTGGCCTTAAGTGGCAAATTTGTTTATGTTATTTGGACGACGTTGTAATTTTTGGCAAAACGTTTAGTGAGCACAACAGCCGCCTGGATATTGTGCTTGATTGCATGGAACGAGCTGGCCTTATCCTCAATTCCAAGAAATGTCATTTTGGGAACCGTGAAACAATTGTTCTTGGTCATTTAGTTGATAAAGAAGGTGTTCGACCAGATCCAATGAAAATTGAAGCTGTCAAAAGTTTTACGGTGCCTCAATCAGTGAAAGAGCTGCAGAGTTTTTTAGGACTCTGCTCGTACTTTCGACGCTTTATAGCTAGGTTTGCGGACATCGCTTACCCACTGACGTGTTTGCTGCATAAAGATGCACCGTTCAATTGGACCAGCGAATGTGACGCAGCTTTCCGACATCTGAAATTTCTTTTGACCTCGGGCCCCATCCTACGCCACTTCTGCCCATCTGCACCAATTGAAGTGCACACTGATGCAAGTGGTATCGGTATCGGCGCTGTACTTATACAACGCCATGGTCACGATCAGCACGTGGTAGCATATGCCAGCCGGTCATTGAGTAAGAGCGAAAGAAATTACACGGTTACTGAGCAAGAATGTCTCGCCGTTGTTTTCGCTGTGCAGCGCTTCCGCTCCTATCTGTACGGGAATGCTTTCACCGTCGTGACCGACCACCACTCGCTTTGCTGGCTAGTGAGTCTTCGTGACCCCTGTGGCCGGCTTGCTCGATGGGCTTTGCGCCTACAAGAATTTAATTTCACTGTGGTGCATAAAAGCGGCCGTAAACACTCAGATGCCGATTGTCTTTCCCGTTTGCCGCTTCAAACGACTGATGACGACGCAGACAACTTTGATGAATACTTGGCGTCACTTTCACAAGCCTTCCCCGATCTTCAAGTTTTCCGAACTGAGCAACGCAAAGACCAAACATTAACCTCTTTGTTTGATGCCGCTCAAGATTCTGTAAAGAATGCTTTTTGCATTCGCGACGGTTTGCTTTATAAGAAGAATTTCGCTTCTCGAGGAGCACGCATGCTTCTTGTCGTACCCGAAAACCTACGCATCACAGTTCTTGAAATGATGCACGACGACGCCACGTCTGGGCACTTGGGAGTGACACGCACACTCCACCGCACACAGCAACGATTTTACTGGCCTAACATGCGTTCAACCATCCAGCACTATGTAGCCAGCTGTGTGCAATGCCAGCGCTTTAAGCTGCCGACTTCAAGTCCACCTGGCAAACTGCGGCCAATCACACCTCCAACAGCCCCGTTTGAGCAAGTTGGCATTGACCTCCTTGGACCTTTCCCACGGTCCTCGATAGGAAATCGATGGATTCTTGTGTGCGTAGACCACTTAACCCGTTATTGTGAGACAGCCGCGATACCAGCTGCTACTGCGTCTGAAGTATCTAACTTCTTACTTCGTTTCGTCATTCTTCGGCACGGCCCTCCTGCAGTTCTCATTAGCGACCGTGGACGCCAATTTACAGCGGACGTTGTTGAAGAACTTCTCCGCCTCAGCAGCTGCAGTTTTCGCCACTCCACGCCATATCATCCCCAAACGAACGGTGTGGTAGAACGCACTAATCGGACGCTCACCACCATGCTTGCTATGTACGTCGCTGCAGATCATAAAGACTGGGATGGCGTCCTCCCGTTCGTTACTCATGCATACAACACAGCGCAACATGAGACAACTGGCTACAGCCCCTTTTACCTGCTCTATGCTCGCTCGCCTCGCTGTGGCCTTGACACCATTCTACCATTTTTCATCCACGACGAACCTTCTCTTGCGACCACACTCTGCAGAGCTGAAGAAGCTCGCCAGCTTGCCCGCGTTCGAATTTTATCTTCGCAAGAGCGTTCCAAGAACCGCTACGACGTCCAACACCAAGAAGTTTCTTATGTTCCTGGTGACATTGTGTGGTTGTGGACCCCTCTACGCAAGCGTGGTCTGTGTCAGAAACTGCTATCCCACTACACTGGACCGTTTGTTGTGTTGGAGTGCATTAGTGACGTTAATTACGTTATATCGCGACTAACTGCTAGTGGTCGACGGTCACGCCAGTCTCAGGTGGTGCATGTAGCCCGCCTCAAGCGATTCCATCCCAGGCGGTCTGTTTAACTCGCCCGACGGGCTTCGTCTGCGAGGAGGGAAATGTAACGTGCTTCCATAGAACCTCGACGGAAGAAGCAGAAGATGAAGGACGAGCAGAGAGAAAGGAAGAGAAAGAGCTGAAGGACGCTGGTAGGCTTCCTGCTTCCATCCTGCTCCGACCGATCCCCTCTGTGAATAACCCCCCGTGCGTGCTAAGCACGTAACAATATTAGTGTATCCATGCCAACTTGCCCAGTTAAAGGTGCACTGAAAAGAAATCTTAACTCGCATTTTTACCGGTGGAACTGGATCTACACGTTCCGAGAGTTCATAGAAACCTCGAATTAATGCCCTGTGCGGCCGCTTTTCCTAATTTAAATTCGTTTAAACATCCCGGTTCCCGCCTTTCTTGGGAGGAGTCAACCAACCTTTCAAGCAGTCCTGTGGCGGCTTGCCGCTCTGCCATAGGCAGAGTGATACGTAGTGATCGGTGAAACAAAAGATTCTACGCGTATTTTTATTTCCGTCGACCTAATTTCAGCTATTTAGTCTCTGACTAGATCTATTTATTCACGGAAACCTAAAAACAAAATAAAAGCTAAAGCAAAGCCGCCACGCGACTGCTTAAAAGGCACTCCATGCGTTGGTTCACTCCTCCCACTATCTGCGAAGAATTCAAAAAATAAGGCAGAGCCGGACGTTAATCTCATTTAAATTAGAGAAATTGCCCGCACTGGGCAATAATTCGGAATTTCCAAGAATGCTCAGAAAGTGTAGATTGAGTTCCCGCGGCAAAAAGACGAGTTCATGTCCCTCTTCAGTGGAGCTTTAACCGTTTTAGCAAAGCTTGAATAACGAAGACTATTAGGCTGGGAGACACGGCCTCGCCAATGCTGTTCAGCACCTGTTTACGGGCGGTATTCTGAGGGCTGGATTGGGAACAGTTGGGGATGAAAGTTAACGGGGAATACCCCAGTATTCTGTTATTCTCTGCTGGCATTGCCTTGGTAAGTCACTCTGGAGTTGAACTGCAATGCTTGATCAATGCGTTATACAGGAAGAGGAGAACGGTACGTTTTGAAATTAATATGGAGAAAGCCAAAGTAATTTTCAACAGTAGTAAGGGAACAGTAGTTCTCAATTGCTAGCGAGGAGCTGGAGGCGGCAAGGGTGTAAGACGACTTATGGCAGGCAGGGGCCGCTGATCCGGATCATGAGATGGAAATGCCGAGAAGAACAACGATGGAGTGGAGCGCATTTCACAGGTTTTTTGAGCTCATGAATGGCAGTTTACGAATACCCATATAGGGATAAGTGTACAATAGCTGTATCATACCGGTACTCATCTATGGAGCAGAAACGTGAGGAAACCAAAAGGGTTTAACTTAAACTTTCGACCACGCAGCTAGCTATTGAACAGAGAATGACTGGTGTAAGTTAAGACAGAGAAAAAGGACAAGATCAGGGAACTCACGCGAGTTAATAATATTCTAGTCGAAATCAAGAAGAAATGGGCGTGGGCAGGCGTGTAATGCGAAGGCAAGGTAACGAACGGATCGTCCATGAGAGTAAGGGAATGGATTCCAATGAAGGCAAGTATAACGGAGTGACAGAAAGTTAGGTGGGCGGATGAGATTAAGAACTCTGTCGCAACAGGAAGCCGACAGGGCAGGCTTAAGAGGGCAGATGTATGAGTGGCCTTTTCCCAGCAGTGGCCGTTGTGAGGCTGATGAGGGCAATGTGCTGTACTACAGTCGTGTTGCGGAGTAGTCACGGACGCCTGCTCTGGTAGGGTCAGCATTGGTCTTTATGACAATAATCCCAAGAGGCAATTTTCAAAGAATTTATACTAGCCCTTATCCATCGTATTCCTTTTCCGCAAAACAAATCTGCAGTAGCGACCCACGGGTGCTAGGGGTCGCGCTGACCTAATGATCTACTGAGCTGCCGGATCGGGGGATGACCTCTATATCTGGTCTCCGCTCTCGAGCGAAGGCGAACTTTGGCGACTGAATGCAGATCAGGGGCCGTAACCGAGAAAATGCACTGTGCGCAGTACAGACTTCATTTTGTGTTTGTTCACAGGCAGTTCAGTGCATATGGTGGAGCCCGCTTAGATAACAGCGATGCTTGGCGCGAACTGATCACTGGTCGTACCCTGCGGGTAACTGACTACAATATTTATTGTTTTTCTGACTAAACTGAACACATATTTTGCACCTCAACGATCTCAAGGGGTGTATCTAGGCAAATAACTACAAATTTTACACCCCTGGTGGTACCTTATGGCGACACCCTTTTCACGGAAATCATGGGTGCTCTAAGGGTTTATAGATGGCATTCTGCCCTTAAGGGTTCAAAATGGTTTGCAGTGTACCTCCTGCAGAAAATCCTTCTTCTTGTTCATTCTATGACCACTTGCCAGAGGGCACAAAACCGAACTCCTGGATGCAGTAAATGGCGGTCAACCTTTTTAACATACGTGATTCGGAGACTCACGACTTCACTGTATGTAGCATGGTGCCTATAATGCTTTTTCGGTACAAGAACAAAGGCTGTGCACGAAAACTTGAAAGTGAGCCTGTCCGCTGCACATAGAGAGCCGGCGTAGCATGTTCTCTGGGACTCTTCTAGCATATTGGACTCTTCTAGTGCATTGGCGTTTTGCGCTGCGCGCCAAATGTATTATACGGATTTCAAGGGCAGTGAAGAATGTTTTGGTAAAGAAACCTTAAATGATACAAACATATTTCCAAAATAAAAATACAGTTACAGGGTATTGCCGTAAGGCGTAAATAGAAATATATCACGGACGTATTAGCAAACATTTTCAGTACATTTGGACGGCAATCGCCCAGTCTAATTACTTCTTTTTCTTCTGCTCACGTTGTTTGTGGATAACATCATAACTCGCAAAACCATGTATACTTGCTGTTAGTGTAACAAACATTGAGCAGTTTCTTTTCGATATGAACCAAATCCACCTAAAGAAGAAATGGGAAAAAT
The DNA here is from genome assembly GCF_055824585.1 of Amblyomma mixtum. NCBI lineage: Eukaryota > Metazoa > Arthropoda > Arachnida > Ixodida > Ixodidae > Amblyomma > Amblyomma mixtum. Next base: position 124,650,839 of record NC_143021.1, read on the forward strand.
GCGCAAGTTTCTTATTCGCATAAAACTTCGTGGTACCCAAGCTGTGGCTTATAATGTGCTGTGTTCTTATGTAAAGTAAAGACTTGTACAGGACCATGTACTAAAAACTCTGGTTTGTCTTCGGAAATTAAAGTATGTCATTTCTTTGCATTACAAATAATTCTCATGCAGTTTCAGCTTCTGGTTTGCGGTAACTACAAAAAGGAAATTACTCATATCTATCTCATATCATTCCTGTGGAAACGTGCTGCCTCATGCATGATGCTCACAGTGAATACAGAACGACGGTATACCTGCTCCTATACTGAACAGCAGTGAAGAGTGCCTTGTTCCTGAGGCAGATAAAAAAATCCTTAACATTTTTGGTGCGAGCATGAATTTCTAGCGCTTTATCCAGAAGAAGAAGACGAAGAAGCCCTAATCGGTGTTCCCAACCGCGCTCTTCTGGTCGCACCGCACACTTCATGCCAGCAAGGTCAGAGGCTGTATAATTTCTTCACGTAAAGCCTTCGAAGAGCGCATGGGCAACATCCATCGCAAGACTGGCGAGTTGCCGGACGAGCTCACTGGCTTGACGGAAAGCGAGGTGCAGCTCGTCCAGCAGACATGGCGCAGATTCACCAGCGAGAACCCCGAGTACGGCGTGCTCCTTTTCCTCGCCATGTTCCTCAAGCACCCCGAGTACATTCAACTGTTCAAGCCCTTCCGCGGCAAGACAGTCGCGGCGCTCAAGGAAGACCCAACGTTCAGGGCGCACGGGTGCTCCATCGGATACCACATCACCTCCATGGTGGAGAGCTTGCGCGACCCGGCCACCTTCGAGATACTGGTGCGGCGCAACGCGGCCGAACACCTGCGCCGTAAGGGGGTCAAGCCGCTCCACTTCGAGGTGATGGGCCAGTGTCTGGTCGACACGCTGCAGTCCACAGATGAACGGCACATGACGCCAGCTGCTGTCGAGGCCTGGGGAAAGTTCCTCACGGTGAGTGATACATTCGGCTCCAGTTACACTGCGACCCTGCGTACGGCGTCTCTCATAACCTGAGTTGCTTTGGGTCGGTAAATCCCAATAAACCAAACGAAACCAAGCATCCTACACTGCTATGGGGAGCTCTACACTTCTGACGCAACAGCGCGTAGCATCGAATAGAAGTTCCGACCAGCAAAACAATACAAGAGAGGAGCCGTACAGCTGGGAGATGGTGTTGTTGATGCCTCTGGAACTAATCTTGAACGCTGAAGTGAATTGTTGCTTTGGTTATTTAATACTAAATGGTTCTTAAGCGCATAAAATATTGTCACAATAGAACCCGAATCAAAAGGGCTGGGCACAGGCCGCAAGCAGAGAAGCAGTCCCAGCTGCGAGACCACACGAGTCCCTCACTTCCGCGTCCTCTGGGCGCCGCCCGGGGACACCTGGCGGCATTATTCCCCCTCCCTTCCCAAAAGAGAGCAGAAACGTGGTCGCACTTTGAGCGAATGGGAGGAAATAAGCAAGCGAACAAACGGTCTCGCGGCGCTCACGGCTGCAGGCAGAAATAAAAAGAAAAGGCGGAAGAAGCGCTAGTTGCTGCGTAAAGTAAGGCTTCATACGCAGTACGTGCACGACCTCCGGCTGAGGTCGACGGCGCGAACTCGGCAGAGTGCCAACGGGGATGTCTGATTGAAGGTGTGACCGGAAGTGACGTCATGAGGGCCGAATAATTCTGGCAACGCCTCTACGGGTTCGATCTGCTATCCTATTAAAATAAACGCACGCCGGACAATGCGCAGGCTTGCTTTCGATACCACCAGGTACTGGTCGAACGGTTGTCGTAACAGTTCCGGTTCGGTAACGCCTCCTCTAGTTCGACAGCGTAGCTTCAATGCGCCACACTTCCTGTTGCTACTCGTGGCTCGAAGGCTAACTTCCGGGCGTCTTTTGCGTTTAGTAACGCCACTTACAGCTTGGTGGCCTCACCTGTATGTGATCTCACGCTATGTTATCACTCACGACATCACACGCTTTTCGTGATCACACATCATGTGTCATGCTTCGCATACTTCATCATCCTCATGCACGCACTCGTCGTTATACACGGCAACGGCAGCCACACCAAACAACTATCAGCAAATATAAACGTGATGCCTCATACCACGACGACTATCATGTCAGTACATGATAATCGTCGACCATGATTCACGTGGAATGGGAATGGGATCACACATGCTTTGATTTCTATAAAACACACCCAGCATCGACCGAGTGTGACAGCGATACAAAAACGCTCAAAGCGCGGTGAAGTGCCACGAAAGGCTCCTTATGGATTCGCTGAATAATAACCCGCAGGTTTCCATGGGTTTTGAATAGAAAGTGGACAGAACTAGAAGAGACGTCTCCCTTGCATTACTTTTCCATCCAGTTTGGTTTATTGGTTTATCGGGGTTTAACGTCCCAAAGCAACTCAGGCTATGAGGGATGCCGTAGCGAAGGGCTCCGGAAATTTCGACCACCTGGGGTTCTTTAACGTGCACTGACATCGCACAATACATGGACCTCTAGAATTTCGCCTCCATCGAGATTCAGCCGCCGCAGCCGGGATCGAACCCGTGTCTTTCGGGTCAGGAGCCGAGTGCCGTAACCACTGAGCCACCGCGTCGGGGCTTTTCCATCCAGGAAAAATTGTTTAATCGGAATTGGAAATTGAAGGATAATATATCGCAGAAATACTGCGCTGTTATATAGCTGCGAGAATAATTGCTTCTTATTTTGTAGTATAGCCCTCGCATTCAACATTTTCTCCTCCGCAAGCCAGGCGCCAAGAGGGCGTCGCAGCAGAGAAGGCGAAGCTAGCTGGACCTTCGCACTAACTGCGCATGCGTTGGCGTCGTCGATTCTCGCGCCGGTTGACGACACTGCGGGATGTTGGCCTTTGTTGCGTACTGTACAGTTCGAGCACGATTTACAGTAATAAAATGTAGTAACACATTTCGCACACTTAGGGGGATAGAGGGAGAATAAAACGAGGATAAATGTCACATGGAGCATCAAGCGGTATAATTCAGGAAGGTTAGTCCGCGCAGGACGGAGACACTACACGCTATGGCCAGAACGACCCGACGACAACGAGCCGTGGCGCAGGTATTATCCGTTACAACCCAGCGGCAGCGACAGCTGCTTGGGGAATCCGCAGCGCCTGGCTAGTGTGAATGTCTGCACACACTACTGTCTCGGCACAGGCAGCATTCGCTTCCCACCACGCAGCTAAAGACCAACACTGTGGCTGCACCTGTATGCGGCAACCACCAGAAGCACAGACTGCCTCCGCACCGCAACGCTGCCGCATCGCCCGGAGCCGTAGAGCGAACGCTCCGAGAAGCTCTTTGAGGGAGTCCAATAAAATGAGCACCCCGATGTATGCGTGAAACGGAGCGGGGTGTACACACCCAACGGTCCTTCGTAGGGGCTAGTAGCACGGCAGGACGAGCGATGCAGGCTGCTGTGTAGCGGGCACAGAGGCGCAGGAAGGAAGCGTATTGCGAGACGCTCATCGTGGCCGCCGCGGGATGATTTTGGTTGTGGCCCGCAGTCTGTGCATTGTCTTGCTTGTTGCTGAGAGCATGGCTATACTGCGACTTTGGTTTTCTCATTTTCTGTCTACTTATTTCGCGGACTGCCCGCTGTGCTTTGTCTGCCTGTCACTTTGATTGTGATGCGCCTTTCCTTCCCTATTCTTTTTAGTTTTCCTTTCTTTTACCGCTCCTATTTTTCGTGTAAATTGTTTTTTTTTATATAGTTAGAGCATTTAGCTCTCTTTCATTCATCTTGAATTGGCGTTAAGCCTGGCAAAGCGTTGCTGGTCCGGACACCTTATTCCTTGCTTTTATGTTTTTTTTTTGCCTTTTATGGGAGGAGAAATAAAAATAAAAGGGTCGCAGCGCAGGAACGCTGTTCGCTGCAAACGCTGCTGCGCACAGGGCCGCGGCGGCCGCGGTGAGGTCCATGAAAACAGCGGAGCTGAAGCTGCGCAGAAAACGATGGGGTCCCACGACAGCGTGCGTCATGGCTGGCGCGACCAGAGAAGGGGACGAGTAGATAAGAAGGCTGTGGCAACTGTTAGCCCGCCGGCAGGGAAACGACGGGCCCGTGGGGAGAAGTGCCGTTTTCCGTGGTGTGCGCCGCTCGACAGTTGGAACGAAATTATCGTTTGGGGCACCACTCTTGCAGACATACTTCCATACGGCGCACAACTCCATGCAGCTACATTGCCCCCCGCTTCACAAGCAATACGAGTGAAGTGGTTGCTATGGGACTTATCAACTGTTTCCTTCTCGTCATATACTGCGCTTCACATAAGTACGAGTCTCCGGCGGTTTCGTTATAATCTAAGCAAACGGTATATCACATCGACCCAGCAACAATTAGAGATCACTGCGCCGAACCGCATTGCGAGAATGTGAAAACATTGACGCCTCCTCGCTACTGGTCGCCTTTCATTGCCTATCTTTATCATTTTGTTTTTGTTTGTTAGTTAATTTATCTGCTCAATTAGCGTATTTATCTTATGCTTTAATTCAAGATCGATTTATTTACCTTCTCTTGTCTCAACCATTTTGATTATTCAAATTTGGCGCCATGGTTGCTTTTCCGTCCACTTACTATACGCCGTCCAGCCTGTTCAACCCTCCAATGGTTTTTGATGATAATTAACCTACGTCAATTAAATATTTTGTTACGTTAAGTATCACTAATCAAATGCAGTTTAATTCAATTCAAACTTTATTTTCCCTCGTTTGCCTATTTTTCCACCATTTTGCCCTCCATGACTGTTTTCCCGTCCACTCACGATACCGACGTAAGCGCTATTTAGAAGACATTTTTGGCTGTAATTCAGTAATCGTCTCATCGACATTTTTCGCGCAGCATTCTCGCATCATCTTCTTTCGACTACAACCACTCCTTTGATGCTATCTCTTCTGAGAACGTCACAACTGTTGCCGACATGTTTTGGCGACGCGACTCCGCCGGCATAGCCTAGAAATGCTTTCGCATTAAAAAAGTACAACTCAAAACGTTCCGGCTCCTCTAGCGGCGCGAGCGGCCATACCTCTTTACTGTCTCCACGAGGCGATACGGGGAAAGCCGCGGGAGCGGCGCCGCGCGCCGTAGTAAGTTGGCTAGAACCGGTAGGTGACGCCAACGGGAGGTGAGCTCCGCTCCTGCGTTTGATGCGTCGCGTAGGTGCCGCTGTTCTCCGTAGTGTTATAGGGCGCCTTAATATCTGCCCGTCACAGCTTTCAGGGTGGGGGACACCCATTATACCACCCCGCACCGCCATTTCCCCCTCGCAGCGGCATGTTGGTTCCCACGCGCCTGTCGCGTACAGTGCATTAGGCGTGTGGCGTGGTTTGTATGCGGTTGAGTGGCGACTGGAATAATGCCACTGAACTGGAAACATGAAGTACATAGTTTTTTTCTCTCTTAGCAATACTATTCCGGCCCTTTTGAATGTATTACGCATGGTGCAGTCGCTCTAACCACACGGCGACCCAAAAGTAATGAGGAACTACTATGTTCTCCAGTCTCTGGCTGCACTGAAGAATGACTTATGTTGAAAAATCACTTGTCCGTCTTTTCGAGCGTTGCAGACTTGCCCAATCAGCTACCCTCATGAAAAAAGAAATCGGTTATTTGGTGTTCCTTCATAGTTGTAACTTTAAGTGTCATGGTCGCCCAATTCAGTAGTATTATGCTGCATTTGTTGTTCGTACGTAAGGACTGTTCACAGGGCGCTAATTTTCTCGGTTAGGCCAGCAGCATGGAGTATGACCTACCAAATATAACTATTACTGCGTGGTTAACACCGCATTTTTCAACATTCTTGGGATCCCTTCATTTTATTCCATATGTGGAGAATTTCACGCAGTAATGGCAAAGTTCTCTTCCAAACGGTGCGTCGCCGCACTGGTCTGAGCGGTACAGCTGTGACATGTTTGAAACTTATTGTTCATACTTTCTCAACTGCTTGTTCTGCACAAGAATCATGCAGACGGTTGAGTTTTTCTCTGCATGGCATTGACTGCATGTAGACTGATCATACGGTGAGGCGACGTTTTGCTGATTTGTAATTGATAAGTAGCCTTATTCCAGGACAAATTTAACTGACACATTGATTTTTCTTTTCAAAACTTCAAGAAAAAAAATTATTAAAAGCAACAGATTCACAAAGTAACCTAAAAAAAAGCAGCCTCTGAGAACCACTTCTTTTGAATGCCATTATTCATGCCAAGCTAAACTAAAAAAAAAAAGCGGAGTCGGAGCAACGTCGGCCGCCTTCCTCGTTTCGAAGGAACCGCCTGCTCCGTTTTCTAAAAGACGCTGGCTTGAGGTCTCACTCAGTAGTAGTTGGGCAAGGTAATAGATCTCTCATTAGGGTATGGGTCTAGGCTAGTTGGAAAACCGCGTTCAACGTAAAGCGCGTCGAAAGACATGGACGAGTCCACAGCACAGGCAAGCTCTCACACCTACATCTGTGATCAAAAAGAGGCAAAATAAGTAACGCAAACTGTACGAAATTCATGCCCAGAAACATGTAGAACGAATTTTACTGATGTGGCAACGTGACACAGAGGAAAGGGGCTTTTTTTTTTGCAGTGGAGAAAAAAAAAGGCTCCTTTTGATGGCGTCATGCAGTCGTGACTTCTTTGCTTACTGACGCACAAAATGTAGGTACGCCGCCACGATGTTCATAGTGAGCTCTCGCAAAGAGGTACAGGTGGGGGGGGGGGGGGGGGGTGGTACAATACTTTCGTGACAAAAAGATAAATAAATTGAACAAAATGCCTGACGAAAGCTCACATACTCGCCTGCCAGCGAGAGGCCGCCGAAATGATATGAGCCTTACTGGGAAACGTCAGGTTCTGTAGGAACGCTCGGAAAATTTGGATGCGGCCTGTCTGGTTTTAATCCTCGCCTCCCCTTCCCGTAATACACTGCAGGACCATTACAGCTTTACTGGCCTACGTCAACGGCGCACGTGTTAGGGGTCTCGACAAAACACGCAACTTCTGACAGCCTGGTGCGCAGAAGATTCGAAGTGTACTGAGGCTGCTGCATAGAGATGTGTCTCCAATCTGGAGAAGAAAAACAGTGGAGACCACTCGAAATACGCAAAATCGAGGCAAATTATATGAAAGTTCGCCGACTGGGCTACGCTTCTTTGCTAGAAGTGAGCTCGAGTTGTGAGTCTGATGCAGCAGTCGGAGATCAAGCAATGAGGATTTGTTGTGTTCCCCATTGTTCTGCTCACTGTACGAAAAGACAGCGGCTATTTTCCTTTGCTCCAAAAAGCGTGCGGAGAAAAAAAGTGGGAATCACAGGTCAGGTGAAACGGCTGTAAACCAAAAGAACTCCAAAGTATACGTGGCAAGGCATGCGAAATGTTTCAATTACAGAACAATGTTTGCTTGGAGCGAAGTCATAGTGCGCAACTTTAACGCTTCATCCTCGTAAACTTCTCGCACTTGAGTTCGCGGTGAACGGGAAGCCGTTTGAATGACAGTTTTTGGCGAATAATTAATCCTCTTTGTTTGCAAAGAAATTAACTGCAAACCATCCGGGTCAGCAGATTCCACTGCAACGCCCGTTATGAGAGTGTAACAAGGCGCCGAGTTTCTCGGCAGATCAGGTGCAAAAAAAAGTATATTTTTTCGCAGCTAACTGTTATTTACTTTTTAAACAATCTATGGTACAGTGTATGAGATGTCGCGAAGTGGAGCTGTACTAATTTCGCCGACGTACGCATGGATCCCCCTCGATACGCTGAAATGCAAATCTCTTAGAACCGAATATAAATCGGATTTAAAAAATTCAGGGGGGCGCTTTGCTGACCTAAAGTGCGGTGAGGCGAAAGCCTTAAGCGCTGTCTTGCTGCTTGTGTCAGTGATGCGTGGTTATGATGTTAAGCTTCGCCTCTAAGAGTGGAACGCGACAGCGCCTTGCAACACTGCCAGGGAGTCCACAGAACGTCATCGCCCGTTCGGCTCTTCGCCTTGATCGTCGATAAATTGGCTTTTAAGAAAGGAAATGTATCTGTCTCGCATATCTCGGTCGACACCTGAACCTCGCCGTAACGGGGAGGGAGGAAGATTGGAGTGAACGAAGACACCGTATTCACTAGACGCGCCTTTCACTGGAGCTGGCATGGTGGAGTGGTTAGCGCGCTCGTCTCGAACTCCGGAGAACTTGGTTCGATTCCCCAACTCGACCAATTTCTTACTCGGTTTTATTTATTTATGTGGTCTGACTATAAAGGTTAATTAGGCTAATTTCTTACCTATTACTGCTCAATCAGTAATGAATTATCATGCAATTATCATATAATGCCTTAAATCGCGTTCCGATATCATTCGAAGGCCATATATTAAGTATCGATTAAGTAATGATTGGCATATGCCCATATAAGGCACGTAACCGAAACGCGGACACGTCTGCCGACACGGCTCCCGACATGTCTGCTAACGAAAGTACGAGGCATTAAAGGCTTTGCCCTTAATATTAAGGCGAAAGCCTTTATTGGCTCATTACTCACGGCCATGACTCTGTTCGTCCGTTACATCTCAAGTGAAAGTGATAACTAGTCACTATTAGTGATAAGTCGTTAACCAGCCGTAAACTAATTAGTTATGACTAACTACTCAGTAAACAGTCATCATCTAATTAGTCATGACTAGGTAGTCATTAAGCAACCATGCCCAGTTATTTATTACCCAATCATGAATAACTAGTCATTAACCAGCCATGACTGGCTAGTCATGACTCTTTAGTCATTAACCAGCCATTACTAGAGTCATTGACGAATCATTTCCGGAGCCCTTCACTACGGCGTCCCTCATAGCCTCAGTCGCTTTGGGACTTTAAAACCCCAATAAACCATGAGTGATGCCCAGTTAGTCATTAACTAATTAGTCATGACTAAGTGGTCATTAACCAGTCATAAACTAATTAATTGTGACTTGTTACTCATTAATCAATCATGACTAGCTAGTCATTAACCAATCATGAATAGTTAGTCATGAATAATTAGCCATGTGTAGCCAATCCAAGTCGCCCCATAGCCGCCTCGTGTGTGCCTACAGCCGCCGTCTCGTTAGCAGCCAAAGTTGCGTGGAAAGGCTGTCGCCTCGCGCACTTCGCAAATTTGCTGACCTGTCGTCGGCGTGAGCTTCACAGCAGGTTCCCGACGTTATTCATCAGAATGTGCCTCGGTGATAGGTAAAAACAGTTCTTGCTTTGATACGTGTCAGGAGAAGACAAGGGCAGGACTTCTGTGATTAAGTTGCGTCGTCCGGACGTTGGCCGCTGGTAGAGCATTTTCACTGATGTCCAGGTTATTTTTAAATTGTTTTTACCCTTCCTGTCATATCAGCGCAAAGAAGGCTATTAGAGACAGGTAATGCAATTCACGGTGTGTCAGGCAGCTATAAAATAAAAAAAAAACAATTTGGCGGGCTTTGATTTCGCGCCAGTGATCACATGGTTCAATTTTTGTTCTTGGAATGCATTGAAATTACAAGACAGGGTTGCGAGAGACAAGCTGTTCGCAAACATTGTCACCAGCTGACAGTTCCTCGTCGGTTTTGGTTTGGCAGGAGCAAGAGTGCCACATCGTAAAGATGAGTGGCATGAACTGACAGAAAAGCAAATTAGAATGACGACACAAATCACCAGAGTACGTGAAATACAAAGTGAACGCAGTTATGCGTTTCGCGCTACCCTATTTGGTACATGGGATGAAAACATAAGTGGCGATGTAAATGATAGAAATCTTCAATGATAATGCTCGCAAATCATCAAAGGAACGTTCATTATTTGCATTTTTACTTCTTTCACTGGCCTTCGTTGTCAGTGCCAATTTCGGAAACGATAGCTCTTTAGTGGAAGACATTTCCTGAAGAGTTATCTAGTTTCTTCTATGGTTAATTGGTGACGCACCTTGTTAACCGCTGGCGACGCGTTGGCCTTTTACATCGCTATGAGACCGGAGCGCTCCAAAACATTCAACATTCACGGCTTTTGAGATGGCTGTTGGTGTTTCAGGTGCCTTAGGTGAATAGATCGATGTCACTTTTAAATTTATCTGGAGGAGAAACACAACGAACGTCCGCAAGATTTGGGGTGTGAGTGCTTGTTGAAGAACTCCAGGTGTCATAAGTCAAACTCGAGCGCTCCAGTTCGACGTCTATCACAGCAGGTGTCAACTTCACGAACTTGACCCTCCCCAGATACCCTACCATTTTGCACCGGCTCACGTATTCCTTTCTTTTGCCGGCTTACGTGCAGTGCATGGTGGCGATCATCAAGGACGTGTACGACAAGGATGCCGCGGAACGCGCCGAAAAGGCCTCAATTTCCTCTGCGGCTGCATCAGAGAGTTACAGCCGCACCACGACTATGTTGGACGAGGCGATGCTGACGTCACTGACAAAGCCTGCGGCAGACGGCTGCAAGCCTGCGGCTGACGGCCAGAATCCTGCAAAGAGACCACCGCGCATTATCCGCAAGCAAAGCGCCGGCCCTTCAATGGACAGTTCGAGAACCGAGGAGCGAGGTGTGGACGCCGACCCTGTGCTGCCGCAGGAGAGGAGCGCAGCCGAGGACAAAAGCACCAAAGGGAAGACCCTGCGCAAAGAGAAGAGCATCCTCAGGAAACAAAAGCCATGAAAAAAAAGGGCACGGAGCTTCAGCGCATCATATGAGGGTCGTTATCGCTACAGCGGCGCCCGCAAACTCTTGGCGCTTACCTACGATATGCACTGATCTCGTCTTGCTAACGCTATGAGGCACCAGCGTATTGTATTACACGTTGCGCCTTGACACCCTAAATGTACAGTTATTTTTTTCTCCGACGGATTTTTTCGAAAAAGCACGCGTGCATCGGATATGTGGGACAAATCATTCCTGGCTCCAGCATTTTGGACTTTTAAATCTATTCTATGCCTTCAATGACAGTTGCTGATATCGTGACGCGTTTATAGAACAAGACTGTCAACCTTTCCTGCGCATAGAAAAATCTCTTCGATATCCAAGGCACGTGACCGGTTGCGCTAAAAATTCAGAGCTGCTCAAGAGGCACCTTTTGAAACCTTATGAAATCCCTTAGGGCTGCTCAGTGCAGCGCTTCGATTATAAGAGGTCAGGGAGGATGTGAGGATAAATTTTGCGGCTACCTGCTTGGAAGCAACAGCAAGTGTAGAGGTACCTTTGCGTGGTACGGATCCGTGCGACGACCGGCTTCTAGCCTGTGAAGCACTGGCTGACGACTACTCAGTACCTGGGCTCGTACAATCGGCATCAAACATTTACTTGGACGCGGGCGTGGAGAAAAAAATTATATAGGTTAGTCATGTAAGTAGATAGGTTGAAATGACTGACGGCCAAATCCTACTTGTATTCTCTATACCATGACAAAGAATTCCAGGTCAGTTGATCCCGACGCAACGCGACAGTAAGCTGTTTTCTAACAACGCGCGAACCGTAAACTTCTGCTGCCGACAGTAAACGGCCAGCTGGCCAAACTAGCCATAGCAGAGTGGGCTCAACTCGGTGTCTGCACCGCCATTCAAAACCTGAGAAGTTTCTTATAATAATGGCGCAGAAAAGGTTTCCGCTTTTACATATCAAGCTGCTAGCTAAACCTGCTTTGTCTTTAATCGCTTTCCTTGCGGCGTATTTCTGGGAAGATTAGGAAACCTCTCCACTTATTACTTAGGGATGTGATTACTTGTTCGTACGCTATGGTGGAATGCATTCTTGATGTTTCTTTTATGAAAAATTATTTTTGCATAAGATTAATGGACATTCAATAATATAGCGCTAATCTTCCTTTTCCAATAGCATGGCTAAGCACGTGTTCTTCAAACCGTCAAAGGTCATTGTGGGCGCAGTTGTTGTGTTTGTTTTTCTTTTTTTCGTATTCTTCGAACGATAAACCGCCAGGTAAATAAAAGCTGACGGTGGCTTCCATTGCCGCTGTCCTGTTATTTGCGACTTTTCGAAAGTTGGTGATTCGCTCTATCCATCATTTCTCACGAAGAAGAGATGTGGAGACTGCGGCCATTAAAAATCGCCGGCCAGGAACTTAAACAGGTAAGGAGAGGTTGGGCAGGAACACTCTGATCGGCTTCGTTTCCATCAGGGTTTGTGCGGTAAAGTAAGCCTAAGGTGGAACGTTAATTGACAGCACACAACAAATACCTCCGATGGGGGGTTGCCGTGTGACCTCAGAGCACTAGAAAGGATCCAGCTCTTCGATAATAATCCAGAGTGCCTCCCACACTACATTGCCTGCATTTTTTCCACCTCCTTACACTACCTGCTTTCATCCTTTGCCTAGTATCGCGGTTCGTAGGTCCACCGAGTGAGGTAGTCACTCGCGTCTTTTTTACCCGTAACAAATTCCTGACTCTTAATTAGAACATTTAGGCAGGACAAATTGAATAAGAGACATCTTGGAAGACGAGCAGTTCCTCAGAGCAGCCTACTAGAGATATATTTGTGTTTGTTTGGCGAGGAAAGGTGCAAAGACGCAGAGGTTGGATTTACACGTTTGCATACCAACTGTTGGTTAGAACGCTGACTTTGTCATGATATGCGTGGAATAGCATTGGCCAAGCGAGGCACATTTTGGAATTGGATGGACACATTTAACTACGAAAGAGAACGGTGAAGCGCATTGTACGAACTGAAGTCTATTTTTTTTATTTTAACTTCCGTAACCAATTAGCAATCCCTTACCACTTCTGCCTTCTTGACCCAACAACATTGCTACTACCGAGCACTTCGAAGCGAATGGATGTTTTGTCGCCACTCTGGACGTAGTCGAAATCCAACACTGACTGAGCAGAAATGTGAAAGTTTTTCTCGGAGGCATTTTATTTCTTCACGATCGCCAGGATCCAACTTTATAAAAGAAATGATTCGTTTGAAATGAACATAAAATTCTTGGGCAATATTCAAAATGCTTCAGTTTTAAATCACGGTTACCAAGTTATATGGCCTTAAAATTAAAAATAATAATTTTAAGATTCCTGGTGCCCTTTAGTCTTGAAAAAGAGAACAAAGATATCCAAGGTATCTTGCATTTAGCAGTGAAAGTAAAAAGTCGTCAGCCTCGTCGAGTGTAACTTTTATTTGCGGCTGGTACAATGTCCAAGGATGAGTATACGTCGGCTTTGTTTGTTGCGGTATTAATATTGCCACGTATCATTGCAGTGTATGTTCGTTCACGCTCAAGGCAGCAGGAAAGGGTCGTTATCACTTTTGTTCGTGGCGCGAGAAGCGACCAGACTAATCTCGATTGTTCGCAGCCATGAAAGGCTGCATCTAGGTTTTTCCAGATTACCGTAGATGATCTTGACCTGTTATCTGGAAGTTTCCTAGCCGGCTTTAAATTGAGCGATGCCGCGAGCGGCGGACGTTCGTTGTTCGACGATTGACGAGCACGCTTGTTGCTTACGCCGCCACCGAGTGATTCAGTTCTTTTGCGGGCGCAAGTCAGCCCAAATAAAGAGCTTCGTTTGCAAGTATTTCTGGTGTCTTCCTGACCGCTGGACTGCAGTCACTACAACGTGACATCTGGTGGAGGTGCTGGGTACCCTCGCATGTTCCGGACACCCCCTACAAGTCGTGACGCCAGCCCTTTGAGTCATCTACCGCAGGACCTGAGTCCAGTCCACCGCGCAAGCCGACGCCTGCAAGGGGACGAACCTGAGTTCGGGATTCTGCCGGACCCTACCCGGAAGCGAAAGCCAGCAGCAACGTCTACCATGAGCTTGCCCGAGACGATGACTCCAATCATTCTTCAGCAGCCCCGGGTGCCACCAACCTTCGACGCTTCGCCTGGCGCCGACCCCGAAGAATGGCTGGAGCAGTTCGACCGTGTGGCTATCTTCAACAACTGGGACGATGCCACGAAACTTAGGTACGTCTTCTTCGCCTTGGAGGGACCAGCAAAAGTCTGGTTTGAGAATGAGGAAGCTAACCTCACGAACTGGGAAACCTTCAAGGAGCAGCTTCTAAAGACCTTCACGAACATCGTTCGAAAGGAGAGAGCCCAGCAGCTGCTACAGTCTCGCATACAACACCCAAACGAGACCGTTGCTGTGTACACTGAGGAAATGGAGAGTCTCTTCCGGCGTGCCGACGCGAGCATGAAGGAAGAAGAGAAGGTGAAGTTGCTCATACGAGGAGTTAAAGAGCAGCTCTTTGCCGGCCTCGTCCGCAACCCACCGAAAACTGTCGCGGAATTTGTAGAAGAGGCATCCACGATGGAAAAAACTCTTGATGCCCGAGCCCGCCAGTGTGACCGCCAGCAGCGCGTTTTCTCAGCAAGCTGCCTGGACACCGCTAACAGCAATGACCTGCGGGAGGTTATACGTCAAGTTGTGCGAGAGGAGCTCCGACGATTTCTGCCAACGGGAACGCAGCCGCAACCTTCATCGCTCACTGACGTCATCCGGTACGAGGTTCAACAGGCCTTGGGTGTGACGCCGACACCCATGCAGCCTCTGCAGCCTCTGCAGCCCCCAGCCATGACTTACGCCGCAGCTGTGCGACGTCCTGCACCTCGACGACGGGACCCAAGCCCCTATCGCCCTCAGCCAGCTGCGTTGGACCGCCGCCCACTCGCCCCAACCCGCCCGTCCTACGAGCGACGCGCGCAGCCGAGGAAATGCGACGAGTGGAGAACTCCCGACCAGCGCCGCCCACTATGCTTCCACTGTGGCGAAGCCGGTCACGTCCTCCGGCACTGCCCATACAGACGACTGGGCATCCGAGGGTTCTCTTACGAAGCTCCACGACCCCGACCCGGCCAGCGACCAGCCGAAATCGAGGAGTTTTTACGTCGGGAAGAATACTCATCGCCGAGCCGCCTATCATGTTCCCCGTCGCCATCGTCCCCGCGCTTTGTATCTCCTAGCCGAGGTTACGCCGTGCGTGGACGCTCCCCCAGCCCCCGGAGGTTAAACTAAATAAACCAGCCTCTGGAGGTGAGGTTGCTTCTAAGCGCAATGACAAAGATCCTCCATCGACGAATACTCAAGACCATGCATCAACTACGACGACAACACCGACAACGACGACACCGACGACGACGACGCGACCAGACTTGAAGCTTTTACCGCTGCCCAGTGAAGTAACGTCGCAGTACGCCCACCGCAGCCTCACTAATCGACGAAGCCGTGATCGGACACCGAAGACAACGTACAATACGAGAACGCGAACAAGTGACCTTGAAGTTACGGTCGACGGCCACGCGGTTACTGCCTTGGTGGACACGGGAGCTGACTACTCTGTCATGAGTGGCCCACTCGCTGTCCGACTCAGGAAGGTAACAACAACCTGGGATGGCCCGCTGATCCGCACCGCAGGTGGCAACCTGATTACGCCGTCAGGACGCTGCACCGCGAGAGTTACTGTAAATGGGAGAACCTATGCGACAACCTTTCTGATCCTACAGCAATGCTCGAGAGACGTGATTTTGGGAATGGACTTCCTGAACGAACATCGGGCAGTCATCGACCTTCGATCTAAGTCGATCAAGCTTTCCACGGAAAAAGCCATACCGGTTGCGACGGGCGCGACTCATGACGTTGCCTTAAACGTCCTCGATGAAGCATTGAGCGTGCCGCCCCGATCAAGTATTCTCGTCGGCATAGGTACTGGAGACATCGAAAATGCCGAAGGCGTTATCGAGGGGAACACCCAGCTACTCCTCGATTGAGGATTGGGCGTCGCGAGGGGAGTCGCCGAAATCCGAAACGGCCAAGCCCAGGTGTTGCTAACCAACTTCGCGGAAGAATACCGGCATCTAAACAAAGGTACGACGATCGCTTTCCTCGACGAGCTGGCAGACATCAGAGACGTATTTGCCCTACCCGATCAACCCGCAGAACCATCTGACCAAGGCCATCAACCCACGTTCGACATCAACCCGGCATTACCCCGGAGCAGACAAGACCAAATACGCAGTCTTCTTCAAAGGTACACCGATTGCTTCTCATCAGCATCAAATTTGCGAAGAACCCAACTTGCCAAGCACCGCATTGTCACAGACGAACACGCGCGACCACTGCGACAGAGCCCCTACCGCGTATCGCCGCTAGAACGCCAAGCTATCCGCAGGCAAGTTGAGGAAATGCTTCGTGACGACGTCATACAGCCATCGAGGAGCCCCTGGGCAGCACCGGTCGTCCTAGTGAAAAAGAAAGACGGCACCCTTCGCTTTTGCGTCGACTACCGCCGCCTGAACAACATTACGAAGAAGGATGTCTACCCCCTCCCCCGCATCGACGATACACTGGACCGGCTGTGCAACGCTAAGTACTTCTCATCGATGGACCTGAAGTGCGGCTACTGGCAAATTGAAGTCGACGAAAGAGATCGCGAGAAGACTGCGTTCATCACGCCAGACGGACTCTTCGAGTTGAAGGTGATACCATTCGGCCTCTGCTCTGCCCCAGCGACGTTCCAGCGAGTAATGGATACGGTGCTCGCAGGCTTGAAGTGGCAGATTTGCCTAGTCTACTTAGATGACGTTGTTGTCTTCTCCTCAAGCTTTGAAGACCACCTCAGAAGGCTTCGGATAGTGCTGGATACGATCAAGTCTTCAGGCCTGACACTGAAACCAGAGAAGTGCCACTTCGCCTACGAGGAGCTGCTGTTCCTTGGTCACGTCGTAAGCAAGGATGGAGTTCGCCCAGACCCCCAGAAGACGGCTGCGATCGCAGAGTTTCCACAGCCTAATGACAAGAAGGCTATACGCAGATTCCTTGGATTGTGCGCTTATTACCGACGATTCGTCAAGAACTTTTCGCGCATCGCTTAACCTTTGACTCAACTTACCAAGGCTGACGTGTCTTTCAAAAGGGAAAGGCCACAAGAGGAAGCTTTCAACGAGCTGAAGCGCCGCTTACAGTCGCCTCCTGTGCTCGGGCACTTTGATGAAAACGCCGAAACCGAAGTTCATACCGATGCAAGCGGGGTGGGCTTAGGAGCGGTCCTCGTTCAGAAAAATGGCAGACAGGAGAAAGTTATCGCGTACGCCAGCCGTTCACTGTCGAGAGCCGAAGCCAACTATTCGACGACAGAGAAAGAATGTCTCGCCATTATTTGGGCCACGTCCAAATTTCGCCCCTACCTATACGGACGACCATTCAAGGTTGTGAGCGATCACCATGCTCTGTGCTGGCTGGCCAATTTGAAAGATCCCTCCGGCCGCCTTGCTCGTTGGAGCCTGCGTCTTCAAGAATTCGACATAACTGTAGTCTACAAATCTGGCCGCAAGCATTCCGATGCAGACTGCTTGTCACGAGCTCCTGTCGACGCTGCACCCGAAGAGGAAGACGGCGACGCTTTCTTAGGACCGGTAAGCGCCAGCAGTTTCGCGCAGCAGCAGCACTCGGATCCTGACTTGCAAAGCCTAGTTGATTATCTGAAAGGCAAGACCGCATCGCCTCCCCGAGGGTTCAAGCGCCAACTGTCGTCCTTCGTCCTTCACAATAATGTCCTCCTGAAGAAGAACTTCGCGCCGAACAGGACAGTGCATCTTCTTGTCGTGCCCAAAAATCTCAGGCAAGAAATTATGCAGGCATGTCATGATGAGCCGACTGCAGGACATCTCGGGATTGCTCGCACGTTGCATTGCATCCAGGAGAAGTACTATTGGCCACGGCTAGCTACCGACGTTTCCCATTACGTGAAAACGTGCCGTGAGTGTCAGCGACGCAAAACGCCTCCGACTAGACCAGCCGGACTCCTGAACCCCATACCACCGCCAACTAAGCCCTTTCAGCAAATAGGGATGGACCTCCTCGGCCCCTTTCCGACCTCTTCATCAGGAAGCAAGTGGATCATCGTGGCCACCGACTACATGACCCGCTACGCCGAAGCAAAAGCGTTGCCTAGTGGTACCGCAACAGAAGTCGCAAAATTTTTTGTCGAACAAGTTCTCCTGCGACACGGCGCCCCGGAAGTGCTCATCACAGACAGAGGAACGGCGTTTACGGCGGAGCTGACGCAAGCCATTTTAAACTACAGCCAGACAAGCCATCGGAGGACAACTGCCTGCCTATCATCCACAAACCAACGGACTCACAGAGCGTCTGAACAAGACCATCGCAGACATGCTCTCCATGTACATCGACGCCGAACACAAGACCTGGGACTCCATTCTGCCCTACGTGATCTTCGCGTACAATACTGCCGTCCAGGAGACAACCAGGTTTACCCCATTCCAGCTTGTATACGGCAGGAAGCCCACGACAACACTCGACGCAATGCTCCCGCACGTTTCCGACGAAGACAACCTCGACGTCGCCGCCTACCTTCATCGCGCCGAGGAAGCCCGAAGACTTGCGCGGCTTCGCATTCAAGACCAGCAGCACACCGACGCCCGACGCTACAATCTGCGCCGACGAGACACGCATTACAGGCCAGGTGATCGTGTTTGGATATGGACGCCAGTTCGCCGCCGTGGATTGAGTGAAAAGTTGCTGCGACGCTACTTTGGCCCGTACAAGGTTCTCCGTCGCATCGGTGACCTCGACTACGAAGTCATCCCCGACGGCACGACAGCATCTCAGCGACGCCGCACACGCCCGGAAGTCGTACATGTCGTACGCCTGAAGCCATAATATGAACGCTAAAGGACTGGAAGTTTTCATTGTCCGTGTTTATTTTCATTTTAAAGCATCGAGACGATGCTTCTTTGGAAGGGGGGTAATGCCACGTATCATTGCAGTGTATGTTCCTTCACGCTCAAGGCAGCAGGAAAGGGTCGTTATCACTTTTGTTCGTGGCGCGAGAAGCGACCAGACTAATCTCGATTGTTCGCAGCCATGAAAGGCTGCATCTAGGTTTTTCCAGATTACCGTAGATGATCTTGACCTGTTATCTGGAAGTTTCCTAGGCGGCTTTAAATTGAGCGATGCCGCGAGCGGCGGACGTTCGTTGTTCGACGACCGACGAGCACGCTTGTTGCTGCCCGAGCTCGTCCAGAACCAGCGAAGTTTTTTCGGCGCTGGCTTGCTGAGAAGTTTTGACAAGTGCAGGCGGGCCTCGGATCCACTGCGACCCCGGGGATCCGCAACCAGCCTCCCAGCCCAGGCGCCGTGCCTTTGCCGGTGCTCGGGCAACTTCCTGGCCTTCAAGCAGCAGCCCAGTCGGCCGCCCGTGACGTCATGGGAGGCCCGGGACCTGCTGCCCCTCCGGTGTTCCGTGCGCCGCCCCCAAAGGCGCACTGTTTTTCGTTCACAGTTACATCCGACGCGACAGCTGACGACATCGTCGACGGCATCGAGTTGGTTGTCGGCCCGAAAGGGCTAGAGAGCCTCCAGCACCATGGAGGCATGAAGTTCTGCGTCGCCATGGCCTCGGCTGCGGCGGCGGAGAAGATGCTCGTGGAAGGCGCCTTCAACGTGAACGGCACTTCCGTCCCAGTAGCCTGCGTGGGTCCTGCCGTGGTCCACGTGACGGCTTTTCGTGTGCCGCTGTTCGTGGGAGACGCGGCGCTGGCAGCGGCACTGAGCTCTTTCGGCAAGGTGCTGGACATCACCCACCCCGTCCTCAAGGGCCGTCGTCACGTCGGCAACGGGACGCGCGTGGTCCGGATCGAGATGAAGCAGGCGGTGCCGAACTTCTTGACCGTCCAGGGCCACCGCGTCATGTTTGACTACCGAGGCGTCCGGAAGGTGTGTTCCCGCTGCGGGCAGGACGGCCACATCGGCGCGGCGTGTCGAACGCCGCGGTGCGCTCGCTGCGAGGTGTTCGGCCACGACACGGCCGGATGCGGAGCGGCTTGCAGGCGCTGCGGTGGAAGCCACGCCACAGCGGACTGCCTGCGGCCACGGTCCTATGCGGCGGCCGCCGCCTCGAGGAAGGAACCGAGTAAGGACAACGTGGCCGCAGAAACGCGGAGCCCACCAACCGTCCGGACGCCTGTTGCCGACGAGCACCCAACGACCAGCCGCCCGAGGGAGCCCGAACCCGCCCCCGCGACGGAGGTGCCCGTGAAGGAGCAGCTCGAGGGGACGCCTTCAAACGAGGTGGAGCCGTTCGGTGCTGTTTTCGCGGAACCCTTGCCGCCGCTACCCCGCACAGCTTCCTTCAACACCGAGAGCAGCAGCGGCGATGAGTCGAGCGTGGCGTCGGGCGACCTGGTGGACGTACCGGACAAAGTCACGCCGCGTCGCCTGACAGGCGACTTGACGTGCGGCCAGGTGTCAGGAACGACGACTCCTGGAGGTGCGGACGACGCGCGCTTCCCGTCACCAGCCAGCCACACCCTCCCATCGGCGACCCTGGCGTCGGCATCGGCTTCAGCTGCGAGCGTCGCCAAGACCACGCAGCAACCGGTGAGCGAGGCCACAAGCGCCGACGGCCCCGAAAACATGGACTTTTCCCGACCAGACTTCAAACGTGCCCACCCCCAATCATCGGAATCCGAAGGGACTGTTAACGAACGTTCTAGCAAAAAAGTGCCGCGCGCGCCAAGCGCCGCCCATGGCAGCGCTCTTTAGGTTGTATGCTATGCCGTCGGTGCTCTTGGCAGTCATGGCGGTTGTGCATCTCCTCTCCCTGAATGTTCGGGGATTTCAATCCGTAGACAGACAGAGAGAGGTGATGCACTTTGCCAGGGCTAGGGGCGTCGACATCCTGTTTTTACAGGAATGCAACTTCCGTACTTCACTTGATGTGCTGAATTTCACCACCCGGTTTTCTCTTTTTGCTTATTTTTCGTTGACTGATTTTCATATGTGCGGTGTTGGTGTCGTTTTTGTAAACCCCTGCCTGCGCGCGGGTGCTCATTGCACTTTCGGGCTGGACGGCCGCACTCTTGCGGTCGACTTCACACTAAACCAGCGGCGGGTGCGTGCGTTGGTTGTATATGCGCCAGCACGGCGGACTAATAGTTCTGATTTTTTTGAGCGCCTCGACTCATTCCTCCTTGATCCCTACCCCACTTTCATCGTCGGTGACTTCAATTGTGTACTTAACATCGACCGTGACGTCCGCGGACAGGGTCACGGTCGCCGTTATTGCGGTGCCCCCGCGCTCCGCGATCTCGTGACTCAGTTCCGCTTGTCTGACGCGTGGGTGCAGCTTCACGGGGATGCCTTTGGAGCGACGTTTGAGAGAGCACAGTCAGCGAGTCGGATAGACAAATTCTATTTTCCACCAGAGCTAGCTTCTTTTGTCGTTAGCTGCGAAGTTCTCGCGTTCCCTGCAGGCACGCCGGTGATTTCCGATCACCACCCCTTGTCAGTCAGGCTCGACTTTGGTGAGGACACCCCACGTACTGTTACGTGGCGCATGGACACGAGCCTACTGGCGGACCCGGAAAGCGTGGCGTCGCTGCGTACGGCGTTGGCAGCATCGTGCAGGAGCTTCGTTGCGACTGATTCATGGGACACACTCAAGGCTCGTTGGCAAGCAACCCAGGTGGCGGCCGGTCAAGACCGCAGACGCCGGGTAACTCATGCACTGAATGACACCCTCAAGCGCATCCGTATAGTGCAAAGGGGAGCACCCTTAACCTTTGCCATGAGCGATTACCTGAGTCTACTTAAAGCACGTTACCACGTGTTGCTCTGCCAGTCATCACGGGCAGCTAGTCGTGCACACCCGCTCGGGCGGCCGATATCAGACCCGGCTGTGCTACGACACGTACGCGCAGGCACGGCAGAGGAATTCGCTCCCGCTACTGTGCCTTTCGTGACACTCCCAGACGGCACCCAAAGCAAAACCACGGCCGATATCTGCACGATCTTCGCAAGCCACTTTTCGAACCTGTTCTCTACGGACAGTTGGCTACATCTTCAAGATGGTTATGACGGGCTTCTACAAAGTTTTTTTGGAAACTTGCCACGAGTAGCTGAAGAGTTGCATGAAAACCTTTGCGCACCAGCCACAAGCCAAGAGCTGCACGCCATCCTGCAGAGTATGAATGCAGCCTCTGCCCCCGGTCCAGACGGCATTCCAACAAGTTTTTATTCAAACTTTTTTACGAGATCCAAGGAGCGCTCCTGAAGATGGTCAACGGCTTCCTCGCGGATGGGTTACGTCCAAACTCTTTCCGCGAATGTCGCATCATACTCATTCCGAAAGCGGGCGGTGACCCCTCCGACCCGCAAGCATGGCGGCCCATAAGCCTCTTAAACGCAGATTACAAAATAGTCACATCTTTACTGAACACAAGAATGCGGACGATCCTACCTCACCTAATCCACCGGGCTCAAACCAGCAGCGTGCCTGACCGCTCTGTGTTTGATGCATTGGCACTCACTAGAGACCTGTTCACATTTGCCAGCAGGACGGGCTTCAGCGGGTGCTTTGTTTCACTAGACCAGGCGAAAGCATTCGATCGGGTGGAACACTCGTATCTGTTCGGAGTCCTTGAAGCCTTCGGATTTCCTCCGCAAATTGTCAGCAGGCTGCGCTTACTTTACGCAGACCTGAATGCTCGTCTCTCCGTAAACGGCCACCAGAGCGCTCCCTTCTCAGTCACCAGGGGCATAAGGCAAGGATGCCCTCTCTCCCCAACATTCTTCGTGTTGTGCCTGGATCCACTCATCCGGCGCATTAACGACAGCCCATCCATACGCGGCTTCCCTCTGCCTGGCCAGGGCCAAATCAAGGTATCGGCCTACGCCGATGACGTGTCGCTTTTCCTCAAGGACGAGGATAGCTACGCCGCTTTTTCGCGGCTGTTTCTCGAGTACAGCGAGATATCTGGGGCCCTATTGAACAGGGGAAAAAGCAAGGCACTAAGGTTTGGCACCTTCACACCGAACCTTGCGGGCGAGGTGGAGTGGGTCCAGGGAGTGAAAGTCCTGGGAGTAGTATTCCTCGCCAGCGGAGAAGTAGCCCGCGAAACCTGGACTAACCTCCGCACGAACGCTGAGAAACGCCTCTCGGTGGCGTCAACTTTCCGCCTTTCAATGGCAGAGCGCTGCTATATAGTTAAGTCCACAATCCTAGCCGCATGTTTTTTTGTCGCCCGCGTCGCAAACCCACCGCGCACGTTTGCGCGCAGGCTAACCTCGGCCTGTGGCTCTTTCGTTTGGGCGGGCAAAACCGAACTTGTGTCACGAATGTTCATGCGCCTTCCATCGTACATGGGTGGGTTTGGTATACCTTGTATCCGCACGATGTGCAATGTGCTCGCCTTACGAGGAGTACGAGATCTTGTACGCAACCCAGACTATCCCGGGAGAACACTCCTCACATATTTTCTGGGTACAGCGCGTAACGTGTTTTTTTCACAACACGTGGTTGGCCCTACAGCCGAGCAGCCGCCGGCATTTTTCGTTAATGTGCGTCGCACACTGACGTCGTTGACTGCCAGCGTTCCCGATCTGGATGTTGATGAAACCCCACCCTCCAGAATGTGTGAAGCACTAACGGTCGCTGCGCTGACCCGCGAACAACTCCAGAAAACGAGACGGGCACGCTGGCGCCAACTGACCTCAGCTACGCTTCCTGCAGATGTCAGGGACTTCGGCTGGCTGCGAGGCTGGCGGGTCCTGCCCACAAGAGACCGCCTTGCGGCGTGGGGCGTGGCGCCCTCCGCCCGATGCCCGCAGTGCGGTCTGCTTGAAACTTTGCACCACGCAATGTTTGAGTGTGTAGTTGCGCGCACTTTTTGGACATTAGTGTCACGCATGTTTTTAACCCGCCTGGAAGCGCGCACTAGTTCTCCCGAAGTGTTTCAAAATATGCTCTTGTGTGTCGGCATGTTCGTTTTGTGGCGGCAGCGTGGAGTGGCATCCTTAAATGGGCGTCCGCAAAGAACAATGTTCCCAATGTTGCAGCGCCTGCGCACGCGCCTCTTTGAACAAGCATGCATGGACGCTCTGTCAATGAGCGAGGCTGAGTTCTTGCGCAAATGGTCGACATACTTTATCGTCCTGCGCGGCGGTCGAGTATCGGCATTTTTACTGCATTACTGACATGCTCAGTGCTGCGTCACTGCGCATGTGCTTGAATGATCAGAGAATTAAGTTCATCTGTTTTGTTGTATTTTCTATGCTATGACAGATAAAATAAACTTCTCTTTCTACGCCGCCACTGAGTGATTCAGTTTGTTTGCGGGCGCAAGTCAGCCCAAATAAAGAGCTTCGTTTGCAAGTATTTCTCGTGTCTTCCTGACCGCTGGACTGCCGTCACTACAACGTGACAATATAGCGCTATTAGACAAATATCATCGTCACATTCAGGAAAAAAAGACTGGTGGCATACTAAAGTGAGTTTGAATACAAGCGTCGAGAAACCTTTTGCACTTGTTTCTCCTCAGTACAGTTCAACTAGGACTGCTCGTTCCCAGCACTATGGCACCGATCCAGCAAATTTTCCTCAGGATGCTTCGTCCACCGGTGCCAGTCCAGCTGTTGCAGCGACGAGAACGCCATGCCGCAGTTTTCACAGATGACAAGTGCGCACGCTGGGGCTTCCTCTGCAGGTGAATTGAATGCAGAAATGTATGTTAGTTCGAAAATGATCCGTACGATCGTTACTTTTTTTTATCTCGATGTTTCAGTGGTGAATGCGCGGGAGCAACCGACAACTCTGCTCAAACGTTGGCCACGCGTTCGTCTAATAACAGGGCAGCCGAATGAAGAGGCGGCTTCATTCTTACAATACGCTCAGTTCTTACAAAACGCGACACGGTCTTTTCATCCCCGACGTAATCTCATGACAAGTTTTGGTAAGTGGGTGGTCCCTTTAAGATGACCCTGAAAACACGGAGCCCTCTTTAAACGCCCCTATTCTGGTATGTTTATCCGCTCTGTTGCGTTACAAAGCGCTGACGCACCATCTGATTCACGTTCTCGAGATACTCACAAAACTTTCTGGCTGTGCATCGTGTTACCGCTCTAGACATCTCGGCACGAATGTAAATTTTTTGTGCTACGCACGCCGTTTACGCGACAGTTTCTACAACTGCGCCATGCAATCACCCACACTGTCCCGCTACTGCTCAAATAACAGAGTGCACGAAAATAATAAGGACAATTGACGCCCTATCAGCACAGAGACAGGACGACACGAGACGTTATTGCAAAGAATGAATACTGGCGGCGAGACTAGCGATGAATCCCATCATCGGTGCAGAGGCGAGGTTGATAGATGACAGCCATTCGAGAAGCGCTCGTACTGTCTCTGGCCACGTCAGATTGTGCACCCAGATTCTTATCTTGCTTACTTTTATATTCAGTGTGTCATCGTAACGCCCCGAATACAACACGCCAAACCGAAAAGAGTACATGATTAAACAAAGACGGGACAGTTGGTGCTTTCGATTCACTGGCTGAAACATGGTTACCAGAGCTAGAAAAAGGCAAGGGACAGCAAAAAGATACGGACAGGAAAAACGCTAGACATCAACTAAACACCAGCAACCATGTTTAAGCCAGCTAGAAGAGTGATACCAGATCTAAGAAATCTGTGCCGACTAAAATCGCATGCTTCACCAGTTTCGCCGGCAAAGCGCAAAGCATTTTTGTATAACAACCGTAATAGGAGCAGACATTACACACTCGAACCCAGGGATACTGAGCATTCACAAAATAACAAACCTTAGCCTCGCACGACAACTCATCCTGTGCGAAGTCTGCTGTTCGTCAAAGCATATTCGCAAGAGCTGTGAGGCTGTCCGGTATAGCGCTCTTATCCTGCGCCTCGTTCTCTTATTTAAATGTTGAAACCACTGAGACAACCTTGCCATCGGTGTACTCGGGACATACACCACGGCACCATTTGTGGTTGTTTTGCTGCTCCTGCTGCTGTTCATCACAGTCGCTAAGCTCTTTTCTAGCTCTGTAACTTACCTGATGTCTGGTCGATAAACAACAGTATAGTTTTTGCCATTACAACAGATTTTCTTGAACATTTTCGGGGGTGAACTTGTAGTAACAAAGAAATTTGTTTAATGATCACGAAACGATACTACAGGAAGGAAGGTCGTTTTTTCGTCCAATAAATCAGTTGTTAGTCTACGCTTGTCCTGTCTGCATCTTTTCTGTGTCCTGTCTCCTGCGTAGATTTATTTCTTCAGAATGTCTTACTAACTAGCCTCTCATCACACACTCCTAGATACTACAGAACTGCAGACACAAAAAGGAACTACAAAAATAAATCTACACTGCTGCAGAAGAGACAAAAACACAGAAAAACCTTATCACGAAAAAATTCCCAAAGATTCTGTTAGATTTCTGACAGAGATCTCTCGTTTTTTTATACTGGGTAACACCAGGAGAAGTTAGCAATGTGAACAGCAGCGAAGAATATAAAAATCCAGAAGCTCACACCAAGTTCCTTTTTTTTTAATTACTGAAAAAATTATGATGGCGAAATTCTGTAATCCGAACCTTTTCTCTAATTATCCTATGAATGCCGTCACAGGATGGAGTTTGTCGAATGCAGTCAGTTCATGTGTTGAAAAAATGTCACCACAATTCACAATGGCGGCTTGAAAATCTCGATTTTCTCCGTCAACGAGCATCAATCTGCACGCTGAAAACGAGCTACTGGATGTTCGGGTATTCAAATGGTTATCAAGGTTAGAAAAAAAATTCAGCTTCGTAGAAATTATAGTGGTTGATGTTTGTGAATCCACCCAGATATAAAGCTTTTATGTGTTTGCAGAAGGAACGAGCTTGAAATCTGCTTCTGTGTGCACAATTTAGCACTGGACGTTCAGTGGTGAGCAGCCTTGTCTAGAACGCTCGGGCGGTGCACTTCCTTGCAAACAAATCCAGATTTTGTGGCAGCCTCTAGGGTCCAGCTGCAACGCCTGCACGGAAGTAGCGCCAGATAGCCTCGTAAACAAAGCAGGCACGAAAACTTTGCCCTGTAATGAAGGACTGCACTCTAATTTCGGTTTTTGTTACCAAGTGCGCACTGCTCAAGCGCTCTAGACAAGGCTGCTCACCACTGTTCATGTTCCTTTTATGCCTTAAATGTTGCACCGGACAGTTCTCAGACAGTTTATAAGCGGTTTATGGACTGCCACTGCAATGTTAATTGAGCGAAAAATTGTGATTTCATCGCGCTTCTAGCAATAAGGGCGATGTATTCGAACACCTACTTTAAAAAATAGTTTCGAAGACCGCAAGATCCTCCAGATGAACGAAATCTCAGTGTCAAGGGTATACTTACCTGCTTCGACCGAAGAAGCCATGGAACTTCTATACTGGGCAGCCATCAAAAAATGTTGGGTCCGTCGGAGTCGACTGTCGAGGTTTAGCCGCGCCAATGGCTCCCACAGGACACGGTCTGCGGCGCGGAAGGCTTCGTCGATGTCGTCGTCAAGCACGCTGCGTAGACTCTAAGGGTCGTAACCCAGTGCCGTGCGCAGAGCGCCCATCACTCACTGCTGAATGGCGATCCCCAGGCAATGAACAGCGAGCAAACGATGCCCTGGCCTGAGGACGATGTACACGACACTGTGCTCCAGGGAGGGAATCTCCGGCTCTTCCACCAAGAAACAAACGATAACTGCACCCTTGCGCACTTTCCAAGCGACCGCTGCACCTTGGTCACCAGACTGCAGCGCGGCTAAAATACGCCTGATGAGTCCGGGACACTCCGCCCAAGACGGCGCAACCGTGAAGCGGTAGTGCCGCCATATCTCAAGGCACTGCTGTGGTACCAGGCAGCGGTGCAGCCACGCTATTCGCCGGAGGCAGTAATCGTCGTCCACAGCCGATTGAGCAGCCTGACAGATGGCACGGCAGACGTCGGACGGCGGAAGTTCCCGCAGCCGCGGTAGCCACGCGTTCTCGTCGTCGAGACAGTTCAGTTGCGCTGGACTGAAACCTGTCAATAAAACGTGCAGATTTAAAAGCTGTTTGTCAACCGCTATAGGGTTCATGGACAAGTGGCCTTGCTGAAATGACATTACGACGATGCGTGGAAATGCGCAGCCCTATTGATGAGGCGTTCACTAGCACCGTTGTTTCAGTATCAGGCTACTAAAGGAGAGGCTTCGGTAGCTTCAGAAGTAATATAGGTGGCAACGCTGGTTCAGAACATCCTAGTTGAATTGTAGCGTATTTAGCATTGGCATGTTTCAATGAAAGGCAAGAAAACTTTTCCACTGCACAGTGTTCTAACTAAATTATGCAGCGGCACTCAATAATTTTGCAACGTGTGGTTCTCAAGTTTTATAGTGATGGTTCAACAGCGCTAACACACACAGACCAAGAAGGAGACAAGACACACACAGCGCTTGGTCTGTGTGTGTTTGCGCTGTTGAACCATCACTATGAATCTACACCAACTAGCCCAATCTGCAGTTCTTCTCAAGTTTTGTCTCTTTAACAATACCGAAGCACTTATCGCAGAAAAAGCATTTGCAAAGGGGCAAAATATACGAGAATGAAAACGGACGGTAAAGGTATCAAGCATGAGGAACAGGTCTATTCGATTTGTCAAAAGCATATCACATCTGAAAAGTGGTTCTTTGCGTGCTGCTGCCTTGTGCAAGTTACACAACCGGAAGATACGTGCTGTGCCACAGGACAACATTTTTTGACCGGCACGAAAATAACTTTCCAGCTTTTCCTTCTCCCTCGAGGCGATTAGTGGCTGAGAAAGTCACGTGTGCTCAGGACGGGCGCTTCAGGCGCAAGAAACCATGATTTTAACTGGGAACCTCATGGCGGCAAAGGTCAATGCTCACATCCCAGTTTCCTAGCGCAGTCATGGGTAGCTACTTCCGATGAACGGCGCTCGACGGAGAAGTGCGGCAAGAATCACGCTGCCACTATTTAATGACACGCAGAAAATAAAAGGAAATAGTCGTATGTGGGGCCGGCATGTTGCACAAGTGCTACTTGTAATGCAGCAATGCGAGAGAACTTTGAGGGCAGTCATTTGTGCAAGGCAACTGACTCGCTACCATGGTGTTGTTTTCCTTTTAAGCATGAAATGCTTTTAGCCCCCGTTGTCGGCAGTGTGGTGACGTCACGCCGAGACCGAGAGCCATCATCCGGGCACTGAAATCCACTCATCCGGGCATTGAAATCCACTCATCCGGGCATTGAAATCTACTCATCCGGGCATTGAAATCTACTCATCCGGGCATTGAAATCTACTCATCCGGGCACTGAATTCCAGTCATCCGGGCACTGAATTCCAGTCATCCGGGCACTGAAATCCAGTCATCCGGGCACTGAAATCCAGTCATCCGGGCTCTGAAACGAGAACATCCGGGCACCGTACGAGACTTAACGAGATTTAACCAGACTCTGTAGGCCCTCCTACGCGACCGGCATGCAAGCGCCGGTTGGTCTCCAAAGGAGTCACAAAAAATAACTGCTGCCAGTGCCTTCTCAATGTTTATCAAGATATCAGTCGCTGTGCGTTTGATAATGCACGGAATTATAATTTCCGATTTCTAATAACGCGTGCAAAAAGCACATAAATGCCACGATACACTTCGTTGTCATACGTGATCTCTTAGGGGCTTCGCGCATCGAAGCAAAGCCGCGCAGGCGCACAGGGGCCCGGGGGAGAAGCGCTGCGTTCAAAGGGCAAGGCATCGCGGCGAACGGGTGGTAGCGTTCCTCCCTTCCATTACGGTGCGGTTCGGGTGTCCACCGAGATGGCAGAGAATTACTGCGCCATTTCCTTTCCTCAAAAAACCTTGCGTTCAAATGGCAAGGCATCGCGCTGAACGGGTGGTGGCGTTCCTCCCTTCCTGTACGGTGCGGTTCGGGTGTCCACCGAGATGACATTATGCCCGTAAACATTTCATACTTACTCTACTCTCGGTTACGGGAGAGGCAGAGATTTTGTCGGACGGGGTTTGGGCCGCCGTTTTAAGCATGAAATGCTTTTAACTCCCGTTGTCGGCAGTGTAGTGACGTCACGCCGAGACCGAGAGCCATCATCCGGGCACTGAAATCCACTCATCCGGGAACTGAAATCCACTCATCCGGGCACTGAAATCCACTCATCCGGGCACTGAATTCCAGTCATCCGGGCACTGAAATCCACTCATCCGGGCACTGAATTCCAGTCATCCGGGCTCTAAAACGAGAACATCCGGGCACCGTACGAGACTTAACGAGATTTAACGAGACTCTCTAAGCCCTCATACGCGACCGGCATGCAAGCGCCGGTTGATCTCCAAACGAGACAAAAAATAACTGCTGCCAGTGCCTTCTCAATGTTTATCAAGATATCAGTGGAGCTGTGGGTTTGATAATGCACGGAATTATAATTTCCGATTTCTAATAACGCGTGCAAAAAGCACATAAATGCCATGTTACACTTCGTTGTCATACGTGATCCGGGGGAGAAGCGCTGCGTTCAAAGGGCAAGACATCGCGCCGAACGGGTGGTGGCGTTCCTCCCTTCCTTTACGGTGCGGTTCGGGTGTCCACCGAGATGGCAGAGAATTACTGCGCCATTTTCCTTTCCTCAAAAAACCTTGTGTTCAAATGGCAAGGCATCGCGCTGAACGGGTGGTGGCGTTCCTCCCTTCCTGTACGGTGCGGTTCGGGTGTCCACCGAGATGACATTAGGCCCGTAAACATTTCATGCTTACTCTACTCTCGTTTACGGGAGAGGCAGAGATTTTTTCCTACTATTTTCCGTTTCATGATAAAGTACACGGATACGATATTCTATGCTGCCGAGATGACGTTTCAGAACAATATTGTAGCAGAGAAGAATATATTTACAGGTAACTACAGGGACATATACCAGCAGTCGGGATAGATGCGAGCAGCGCCGACCGGACCAAGCGAGAGATCTTTCTCCTTTTCTTTCCTCGTCAACTCGTGGCATAGTGCAGCTCTTCATTGTCGACGCCAGCCCGCTACAATACCACGTGCTGCAGAACCGCCGCCCCGGCGTTAGGGGGGCGAGGCGTCAGCGGCATGGTAGGGTTTAAGGCGGCGGACGGGAAGGATGTTGGCGACAGGGCCAGAGGACGACGGTGAGGACGCATGGGCAGCGATTTTATAGCTGACTTCGGTCACTCTGCGCACCCCACGGTAAGGGCCACTGTTGTGGGAAAGAAGTTTCTCGGTGAGTCCAACGTGACGAGACGGCGACCACAGAAGGACGAGTGAACCAGGGTCGCAGTTAGCTTCACAGAGTCGGTGGTCGAAGGCAGACTTCTTGGACATTTGAGATGCTTGGACCCGATGGCGGGCTATTTGGCGCGCCTGGGTGGCTTGATCGATCGCATTACGGACGTAGGTGGCGGGGGAGACAGAAGAAGGTGGCATGAAGGGTCCAAGGGCAAAGTGGGGTGCCTACCAGACAAAATCTAGAAAGGGGAATAGCCCGTGGTGTCATGCTGTGAAGATGGTTTATGGGGTTTAACGTCCCAAAGCGACTAAGGCCATGAGAGACACCGTAGTGGAGGGCTCCGGAAATTTCGACCACCTGGGGTTCTTTAACGTGCACTGACATCGCACAGTACACGGGCCTCTAGAATTTCTCCTCCAAAGAAATTCCAGCCGCCGCGGCCGGGATCGAACCCGCGTCCTTTGGGTCAGCAGCCGAGCACCATAGCCACTGAGCCACCGCGGCGGCTGTCATGCTGTGAAGAATTATATGCGAAGGTCACATAAGGCAACCCCGCCGCGGTGGCTCAGTGGTTACGGCGCTCGACTGCTGACCCGAAAGACGCGGGTTCGATCCCGGCCACGGCGGCTGAATTTCGATGAAGGCGAAATTCTAGTGGCCCATGTACTGTGCGATGTCAGTGCACGTTAAAGAACCCCAGGTGGTCGAAATTTCCGGAGCCCTTCACTACGGCGTCCCTCATAGCCTGAGTTGCTTCGGGACATTAAACCCCAATAAACCAAACCACATAACGCAAGGGGCTGTCCCAGCCACGGTGGTCGGGGGAGATATACATACCCAAGACGCCGGTCAAAGCTCGGTTAAGCCGCTTAGTAAGCTCATAGGTTTGTGAGTGATATGCTGGGGCGAGCTTGTGCTGCGTGGATTATGAAGGGAGGATGTCCTCGAAGGCTCTGGTCAGAAAAGTATGGCCGCAATAGGCGAGTAGTTGGCAAGGAGCGCCATGCTGCAGAATGACATTTTTCAAGAGAAAGTCCGCGACATCGGTAGCGCAGGTCGTAGGCTAGGCACATGTGATGGCGTACCGAGTCGCATAGTCCGTTGCGACAGCAATTCACTTGTTGCCGGAGAGAAAAGTAGGAAAAGAGCCGAGAATGTCGAGGCCAACACGGTTAAAAGGTTCCAGCGGGACATCAATGGGTTTTAGAAGACCAGCAGGCAATATGGGAGGCTTCTTTCTGTGTTGACATATATGCATAAGCGGTAACGTAATTCTTGACGAAGCAACATGAACCTGGCCAAAAGAAACGGCGCCGTATCCGAGCATAAGTAGAGGAGACACCAAACTGTCCGGCTGTTGGTAGATCGTGAGTTTCTGAAAGACCAGAGGAAAGCAGCCGTGAAGCAATGGCAAGGAATAGCGGAGGGCCATCAGAAAGTAGAATAAAACAAGCCCCTATATATAGCATTCATTAATAATAAGAAAGCCTTTGACGCAGTGGAAACCTCAGCTGCCATGCAGGCACTCCGGAATTATGGTGTAGAAGAGCGTTATGTGCTAATATTGGAATATTTCTAAATGTCTATAACAACTGCACAGCTATCATAATCCTCCATAAATCAGCAATAAAATTCCAATAAGGAAAGGCGTCATGCAGGTAGACAGGATCTCGCTAATTCTATTCGCCGCATGTTTACAGGAGGTATTCGGAGGCCTGAATTGGGAAGAGTTGGGGATAAGAGTTAATGGAGAATAACTAAGAAATCTACAATTCGCTACTGACATTGTGTTGCTAAGTCACTCAGGACATGAACTTGAAAACATGATCAACGAGTTAGACAGGCAGAGGAGTACGGTGGGCCTAAAATATAACTTTCAGAAAACCAAAGTAATGACAGTCTAGAAGAGAACAGCAATTCACACTTGGAAGTGAGGGGAAGGAAATAGTTAGGGAATATGTCCACTTAATTAGGGCAGGTAGTGACCGTTGATCTGGATCATGAAAGGGAAATAACTTGGAGGAGAAGACTGGGATGGAGCACATATGACAAATTACACGTTGTTCCACAATGTTTTAGATAATTTCACTTTTTAAGTCAAAAGTTAGGTATCAGCTTGAAATTGAGCGGGGCCGAGAGCGGCTGGTATTCTGTTCGACGACCACCCAGCACGTCTGTTGCTACACCGCCGCTGAGTCATTCAGTTCTTTGCGGGAGCAAGTCAGTCCAAGCAGCGAGGTTGGTTTGGAAGCAATTTGTTTTCAGGCTTACTAGACTGCAATCACTACTACGTGATAACATTAGCCCAAAGATCAGAAACAACTGAGCACAAAGCCCCCTGCCCATATCATTTGATTTTTGTATCGACCACGGCCGTAAGCTTGCGGTGTGCCCTTTAGTCCCGAAAGCTTCATATACCAGGGCTCATCCCATCATCATGATGAAGATTATGGTAACGATGTCCTCAGGCTTAAAGGCACATACCCACGGCGGCGGATTGGTCAGGGTGCATAGCGGATACAAATCCTCATATGTACAAGGAATGGAGTATTTTGAGAATTTTTGGACGTAGAGCTAGAATTTGTGCAAAATAAAAAATGCGTAAAAGGAAAAGTAATGAATTCATACCCTCATCGGCCGTGCCTGGAAGCCCTTCATCTCCTCCTCTTCTCTGTTCATCCTTTTTGCGATGGCCTGCGCTCTTCTAGTCCGCGCGAAGGGGACGGTCACTCGGTGGCCCGGAGTGGAGTCACTGACTAGAAGAGGACGAAGTGGGCTGTGGCGCGGGCTAGAGCACTCTTGCTAGGCCGTCCGTCATAAAATAATGTCATAGCCATGTGTCACATCGTGCTGTAATCATCGGCTTGCCGTCACGTAAAAATATGAAACATTGTACAAATAGAACATTGTTTCTCGACAGCGTGTTTGGATTGCTTACGGCGCTTCTGTCCTTGTTCTTAATCAGGGATGAGAATTTCTCAGGCAACATAAAATAGCATCTTTCTTCTTGGAATCGATATCATTAAAGGACATGATCGGCTGCTGTTCGGTCGCTGTAGATGTAAAATCTTGAATGGTCATGGCAGTACTCATGTAGGAAATAAGCTTTGCTGGGAACAAAAGAGGGGGTCAAGCGGAATTGAACCGCGGTCCTTTAGGAGAGGAGCCCAACTCGCCACCTGTGCAGCAGTTGGGAACGTTCACTCAGCGGCATAAATAGAGACCTTTTACGGGCACATCAAATCGCACGCTTGATGACTTACACTACAGGAACACTAAGTTATTTAGGGTCCCTGATCAGCGCCACCAATAACATGAAACAATCTGTGAAATAAAGGAGCATATGAGGACAACAAGCGTGTCGATGTCTGCGAAGCAGTGCAGCCGGGAACCGCCAAGATGGCGTAGGGATACTTTAACGGGATTGCTTCATACTCTTGAGGTGAACTTAAATGTTTCCAGAGTTTTTATGATCGCCCCTGGTCAGGTCAGCATTAAATAAAACAAAGATTCGATTCTGTCTGCTCGTAGCTACCGTTTTCGTCAATACCGCCTCACGGCTCTTGAATATCTGAGAGAAATAAGCCTACGCCCATAAACAGCGATGATTCACTCCTCTCTCGCCCACGGCCTGGCGAGGCGGTGGAAAGAGTGGCTAGCAGGCTGAAAGTTGGTGTTTGTGTCAAAGTTGTCGGCAAATTTCCCGGGATTTTAAAAGATCTAGATAGGTTAGTGCAATATGGTTCGTACCTCGGGATGGTCTCCGAAGTTGTTCTTCTCTCCAGCAACGTGCGGAATAAGATGCAGCCGGTTACTGCCAGACAAGATAGACGATTTTATTTACATAGCAGGTTATCAGGAGTCTCTCCTTTATAAGCACACTGAAGCCACATTTTATACATTTTCAATTCCCCAGGTACCTATCTGGGGAAAATTGGTTGTTCGTACATCGCCAATCACATTCCTTGACGAAACCCGCCCACAAAAGGGCGGAACATCACCCTCTCGCCGATCCTCCCACCGCGAAAAAAAGGCGGGACATTCACACTCTCGCCGGTCCTCCCACGCACAGATGGTCGATTTGTGTATTTTGTTCACCCATCGTTCCGTGGAATTAGGAGTCCTTTGGCGGCAACTAAGGTGATATACACATTCTTGCTGTCAAGTCGGAGCCGTTCCGCCCCCTGATGGACTCCCTTTCGCTGTCGGTCCGCTGTCGGTTTTGAGCGAACTTGAGAATCCAAACAGACGCGTTTCCGCCGACAGCCGATTTAGGGGCCTCCGTCCCCTGGTTGCGCCGCCCTGCTTCCCCCCGGAGCAGCCGCCGATAACAGCTGCCGCAAAGGTTAGCCAGCAGTGTCTCTCGGCCGTGAAGGAGGGGGCGACGGCCGTTTCTCGACCTCGAAGGAGAGGGTAAGGAGCCACCGGCGGGCGCACGTGTGCGCGACCAAAACAATTGCCAGAACGGGACACCGCAAGCAAGCGCGTACACAAATACACACACACACACTCAGCGTGCTCAAACCGGCCGTTATTCACGTAGCCCAGTCCCGCTGGCGCCAACTGTCGTCGCTGCAGACGGCGCGTCGAGCCCAACATCTCCCACAAAACTGTGCGGCACAGTGTTCGAACTTGCTGCACACAACAATCACAGGAGCTCGACGCATTGCTCCCACTTCATCTGTCAACAAGGACCCCTCGGTCCCCCGCCAACGCAGCACCCAACAATGCCATACCTCTCGCAAACCGAGGCCGCGAAAACGGACGACGGTATCTTACTCGCTTTCGTCATTGGCGACCATACGCGACATAGCGTCGGCATTTGCGTTTAGAGACCCCTTTTTGTACTCCACTACAATGTTATACTTCTGGAGAGCCAGCGCCCACCTTGTCAGCTTCGCGCTTAGGGGCGTGGTCAGAGTAAGAAATTTCAACGGATTGTGGTCGGTAATTACCCTGATTCGTGCACCGAACAGCCACGTGTCAAGCTTTCCCAGCGCCCAAATGATGGCGTAGGCTTCTTTCTCGATTGTAGCCCATCGTGACTGGGCCGAGCTTAATTTATTGCTCAGGAATGAAATGGGTTGCTCTTTTCTTTCGTCATCCAGCTGTTCTAGACATGCTCCGACGGCATAATCTGAAGCATCAGTGGCCAGAATGAACTCTTTGTTCAGATCGGGTGCGCTCAACGCTGCGGCCTTTGTCAAACACTCCTTCACCTTTATAAAAGCACCCTCGGCATCCTCCTTCCACGGTATCTTCTGAGGCACGCGCTTTCCAGTCAGGTTCGTTAGTGGTAGCACCACCTTTGAATACTCCGGAACGTAATCCCGGTAATAATTTGCTAGCCCCAAAAAGCTACGCAGCTGCCTTTTTGTTTGTGGTACAGGAATTTCTTGAATGGCTCTAAGCTTTTCTGGATCTGCGCCGTGTTTTCCTGACCCCACGATATGACCCAGAAACCGCACTTCTTTTTGCGCCAAATGGCACTTAGTGACATTAACTGTGAGCCCTGCGGCCGTTAGCGAAGCCAGTACCCTTCCGAGGTGTTCGAGGTGCTCTTCCCATGTCTGCGAGAAGACGCACATGTCATCTATATATGCGCACGCATATTCACGATGTGGTACAAGGATCTGATTGATTATTCTTTGGTAGGTGCTCGCCGAATTTCTCAGTCCAAATGGCATAACCTTCCAAGCGTACTGTCCAGATGAGTTGACAAATGCTGTGTACTCCTGGTATTTTTCGTCCAACGGAATCTGCCAATATCCTCTTAGCATATCGAGCAGGGTTATGTACTTTGCCTGCGCTACCTCGTAAATTAGGTCACCTGGCAGGTTCATAGGAAACGCATCAGGCTCCGTTGCTTCATTCAGCTTGCGATAGTCACAGCATAACCTGACACTGCCATCTTTCTTAGCAACGCACACCACGGGATGTGCATGGGAGCTTTCTATCGGATATATCAAACCCCACGACCTTAGCTCTGCCACCTGTCGGTCAACTTCCTTTCTTAGTGCCATGGGCACCTTGTAAGGGTACGCACGCTTCAGCTGCGCCCCATCTTTTAGCTTGATTTTGTGCACTCC
This sequence comes from Amblyomma mixtum, assembly GCF_055824585.1. Taxonomy (NCBI): domain Eukaryota; kingdom Metazoa; phylum Arthropoda; class Arachnida; order Ixodida; family Ixodidae; genus Amblyomma; species Amblyomma mixtum. The sequence goes on from NC_143021.1 coordinate 124,688,015, forward strand.
CCAGTTGCAGCGGCCAGGTTTATCACTGAACACCCCACAGTGCTTCCCGATTAGTTCCTTTACCTGCCTTTGCTGTAGCAGATCTAAATGACTGAGAGTTACCCGTTCCAGCTGCTCAACTGCTGTCGTTGTATCTGACCACGCGGGAAGTTCTCCAAACTCCGTGTCGCCTTCAGATACTATACCTACAGTGTTGACCCTCGCGTTGTATGGCCTAAGCTTATTTGCATGCACTGATCGGCGCGTGCCATCACTTAGCTCAATCGTATAGCTATATGGCCGCACCTTTGCCACAACTGTTACTGGACCTTTCCAGTGTGCCATTAACTTCCCATCGCTTTCTTACTCCTGCCAAAGAACCTGGTCACCTGGAGAAAATTGTTTGTCGGTGGTCCTCAAGTTGTACCTCCCCACATAAGCATGCTGCGTGAGCTCGCTACTTTTTGCCGCTTCCCTACTGGCTTCCTCGAGATCCTTTCTCAATTTCTCGAGATAGTCGGCTGCTGGCACTGCCAGTGAGTCGGGAACAACCCAGTCTCCTGACCACGTCTTTTGCAGTATAGCCAGAGGTCCGACAGGCATCCTACCATACATAAGCTCGAACGGTGATTTACCCGTGATGGCATGTGGCACCTCTCTATAAGCCCAAAGCAAAAATGGCACCATTCGATCCCACTCCCGTCCATGCTCGCTTACAATGTGAAACAGCATCCTTTTAAAAGTGCCGTTCCACCGCTCTACCAGTCCATTACTTTGTGGATGATCGGGAGTGGAAAATCTGGGAGTCCCTCCCATTTTCTGCAGCATAATTTGCGTTAAATTTGATGTAAAATTTGTTCCCTGATCGGAACATATGGTCTCTGGCACTCCCATTCTGGAAAATATCTGGGTGAGCGCGTCACAGGTAGCCTTAGCTGTTAAGGACCTCAAACAAACAACCTCAGGCCATCTAGTATGCAAATCAACTACACACAGTGCGTAGCGATGCCCCCTTGCTGATGGTGGATCCAGTGGACCGATACAATCCATGTATACCACCTGGAATGGTGCACTAGGCCTGGCCAATGCCGTTATGGGTACGCGGTCCTGTGTTTTCATGGGGGCCCTGATTTGGCACTGGTGGCAGGACTGACAATGCTCCTTGACATCCCGGCCCATGGTCGGCCAATAAAATGACATTTTTATGCGCTGCAAAGTCTTTCGCTCTCCCAAATGGCCTGCCCAAGGCGAATCGTGTGCCCTCACTAGTGCTTCCTGTCGTTTATGCGATGGCAGCACCATCTGTGTGCACATGCGTCCCACTACGTGCTCCTGGTGATAGAGTAACTGATCCTGGATTATCATTCCATGTGTGCCAGCTCTAGCCTGCTTCCATGCCTCCTGCAGCGACGAGTCATTTTCCTGAGCCTCACGGAAAACTTGCCGCGCGCTCTGCTTTTTCTCGGCTTCTTCGTCTGTTCCCGTAACCGCCAAGGACGCACCCGTCTGCTGATTTTTATGCTCTGTCGTCTCCTTTTCACCGCCTTCGATCTCTGCCTCTGAAACAACTTCGTTTACAACTGCCCTTTCTTCAAGGAGTTGTCTGTAGTCTGCGGGAGTTATGAGCGCGTCTATTCCGGACAACAGTTTGTCTGTCAGCGCACATAGCAAAGCTGGTTGTGCCTTGTCGAACGAGACAAACGGTGCACCTTCTGTTGCTCTGAGAGGCACATATGCAAGCTCAGCTCTTACTTCATCGCCGAAAGCTCCCCTCAGCTTTATTGTGGAACCAGCTGCCTCATACTTCGAAACTAGAGCTCGCCTGATAACAGTCATTTCAGTCCCGGAATCAATTACAGCATTAATGCTTTGTTCCGAACTTTTCAATGTTACTGTTTCGAGGCAATTCCTACCTACCTTCTCTGTTTCCTGCATGCCAACCTCATTCGCGGGAGCTATTTCTTCCAAATGAGCATTCACTTTAGCCACCACGGCGCGGTCTCCTGGTTTTTCTTGGCCACGTCTGCCTGCCTTATCCCCTGTCCTTTTGAGAGGGCAATCTCTAGCGAAGTGATTTGGTGACTTGCACTCAAAGCACGGTCCTTTCATTCCTCTTAAAGTAAAATTCTCCCCTTGATGAGGTGTTGCACCGGCCCGCTCCTTCTGGTCCCCACTCGGCCTCTTTCGATAGCCTCCGAAATGAGCTGCTGACCCTGGTTTGCATCTCACGCTTTCGTCGAACCTCTCCGCCAGCTTGGCCACTTCGCCCGGAGAAAGGAACCTCTGATTCTCATTGAGAACAATATGAGCCCGTGCCTCAGCTGCTAAGCACTCCTTCAACCTGTCTGTGACCATTAACTGCTTTAATTCTGCAAAAGTGGTAGCCTTCGAGGTTTTTGTATAGTATTCAAAATAGTTTCCCAGCCGGATTGCGAATTGGCCCCATGTCTCATCTGCTGCTTTTGCCGACCCCTCAAACATCCTTCTATATTCTGCTGCTGACAACCTCAATCCATCTAGAATACTTTGCTTCATTTTTTTATAGTCCTTTCTTTCTTCGGCTGTCAACGTAGAAAGCAATCCGCGTGCTCTTTCACTCAACTGTGGCAAGACAAGCCCGGCCCGCCACTCAGACGGGACGTCATATGAATCAAGAGTCGCCTCCATATCCTCAAACCACCCGGGCACTAGGAATTCCCGACTCGGCATCGGTGCTAGTACTCCTTTCAATAAGGATGCATATTTTAGGCGCCTATCCTCCTCTGACCTATCCACAGCTAGCGCTCCGCTGTTACCTTCTTCGTCGGACTCAGCCCGCTCTTGGGCTCGCAACTTCTGGCTCTCCAGAATAAGGCGTTGCTTTTCTTTTTCTGCTTCAGCAATTTTAAATCGAAGCTCCAGCATTTTCATCTGCTGTTCCGACGCTGTTTCCGCCATGGCGCTACTCAGATCCCCCACCGCGTCACTGGTCACCGCCAACTCCTGCAAGCTTTCAACCCCGTCCGACTCCGCATCTGTGGTGTTAACCTCCCTGTCTCGCAAGTTATATGGCATTGTCATCAACTGCGCCCGACAGGAAACCAAGAGGCACTCGCCTGACTTCTGAAGAGTCGCTCCGCGGTGCTCTCTTCTTCCACAGGACTGGAGGGACTCGCTTTGGCAGGCCGCTGGCTCCTCAGTGACGTTCTCGGGTCCGCCGTCCACGCCACCACTCTCGTCCGCCGTCCACCGCTGCTGCTCTCATTCGCCCATCGCTGGAGATCCTGTCGACTGCTCCAGATAGGTTAGTGCAATATGGTTCGTACCTCGGGATGGTCTCCGAAGTTGTTCTTCTCTCCAGCAACGTGCGGAATAAGATGCAGCCGGTTACTGCCAGACAAGATAGACGATTTTATTTACATAGCAGGTTATCAGTAGTCTCTCCTTTATAAGCACACTGAAGCCACATTTTATACATTTTCAATTCCCCAGGTACCTATCTGGGGAAACTTGGTTGTTCGTACATCGCCAATCACATTCCTTGACGAAGCCCGCCCACAAAAGGGCGGAACATCACCCTCTCGCCGATCCTCCCACCGGGAAAAAAAGGCGGGACATTCACACTCTCGCCGGTCCTCCCACGCACAGATGGTCGATTTGTGTATTTTGTTCACCCATCGTTCCGTGGAATTAGGAGTCCTTTGGCGGCAACTAAGGTGATATACACATTCTTGCTGTCAAGTCGGAGCCGTTCCGCCCCGTGATGGACTCCCTTTCGCTGTCGGTCCGCTGTCGGTTTTGAGCGAACTTGAGAATCCAAACAGACGCGTTTCCGCCGACAGCCGATTTAGAGGCATCCGTCCCCTGGTTGCGCCGCCCTGCTTCCCCCCGCAGCAGCCGCTAATAACAGCTGCCGCAAAGGTTAGCCAGCAGTGTCTCTCGGCCGTGAAGGAGGGGGCGACGGCCGTTTCTCGACCTCGAAGGAGAGGGTAAGGAGCCACCGGCGGGCGCACGTGTGCGCGACCAAAACAATTCCCAGAACGGGACACCGCAAGCAAACGCGTACACAAATACACACACACACACACACACACACACACACACACACACACACACACACACACACACTCAGCGTGCTAAAACCGGCCGTTATTCACGTAGCCCAGTCCCGCTGGCGCCAACTGTCGTCGCTGCAGACGGCGCGTCGAGCCCAACAGATCTTGTCAAGTGTAACAGTGCGGTTTCAGATTGTTAGCTATTCTTTCCTCGTTCATCTTTCTCGGACAGTTCAAGTCGGAGCCGTCGGCAGCACAGCCATTTTCAGTGCGCGAAACTGCATCCCTCCAGTGACGGCGCGGCGAGATTTTGTTTGACTTGAGTTTTGACGCCGGTGGCTCGTTCTCCGAACTTGGTAGCGTGGCAGCGTATTCCAGTCCGCTATCCGGAGCAAGTATTCCTGCTGCGCGAAACTGAAAAGTACTTCGAACGAGTGATACTGTTCAGGTCCTAAGTTCAGAGTGAGACCCGATGGGTATCTTATGCCGTGACGGAAACTAGGAGCAGCTCCACATTGCCAATTAGAATACACGAAAGACGATGCTGCGCCCGGCTGTTCAGGCTTTGTGTGTTCAGAACACCGGCGAGAGGGTGTGCAAGAGGGCAGGATGCACAGGGCGACAGTCGCGTGACTTTTTTCATGTCTAATATTCATTGGATGGTGAAGTAAATAAAAGAGCGCGTCGAAAATGGGTCCGGGGCAGTGAGTATCGACATTCAGGTTCTCTTCCCTTCTCTGCTCCGTAACGCCGTAATGCGCTCTCCAGGAGCGTCAGGAGAGCATTGCAGATGTTAATGATGACGGTAGATTGAGAAACAGCTCTGGCGTCTCAGAAGAGTTCTTTTTTGCTGTTGTTTTGTAGTAGCCGGCATCACTGACCAGTTTCTCGACTTCATGGCGCAATTTACAGTAACTGCGCGGCCTCTATCAATAAATAATCCGCCACCAGCGTTCGCAATGCGAACTTCACAGTACACCATTTCAAAAGCTGACACTGAGGCTGCCTCTCGCTCTGCAGCTAAGAGAGTCTTGTTGTCTCGCACTGAGGTCCCACCTCCAGGTCATCGATTCTTCCGTGAGTTATGCATCCGTTATGCTTGTGGGCGATGAACGGGAAACCAGGTATGTGCGTGGTGCTGAAACTGGACGGACCGGTGCCGCCGCATACTTCACAATAGACACTTTTTGTTGGCCGTACGGAACGGCGTTACGTACGCAGGAACGTTGCGGGTCGCGAGTGCGCATGCGCAGAACGTTCCGTACCGCTGGGCCGCTTGCGTACGTACGTACGCACGCGTGGTGTCGTTGCGTGCGCGCGCTACGGGCTACGTTACGGGTTGCGTTGACAAGATGGCGGAGCCCAGCTCGCCCGCTTCGAAATAAATACATGTTGCCGCTGCATTCTCCGACGGGATAGCTCGCTCAAATGGTAGCGGTTCGCTTTTATTTTGCACACTCTTGCCCACACGCAGAAGTATAAGCGATAACTAGCCCCTGTGTTTCAGATAATTTGGCGATTTTCAAGCTGTAGGCCTAACCGTGTTTACCTCGTAGCAACGACACCTGGCGGAGCACTTCTCGGGCTATTAGTCAATTATTTCATTTTCTTCTGCTTGCATAGTTTTTCTTGGAACAAAAAAAAAAGACTCGCTATGCAGCCAGCTTCGTTACCAGTAATTACGGGTGAAAATTTCTGCAACCCAGCGTTGATGCGCTTTGACCTCTTGTGGGAGGGTCTCGCGAGATCTCGCGTCAGGCCAGAACGTCTTTCAGTATGGCCGCTAACATGGCTAGCCGCAAGAAAGAAGATGCTGGTGCCAGCGGAAACAACGGCCGTGTGTTTTACATTCTGCAAATGCACATTGCGCTTTTGCTCGAAGTTCAGGCGAGTGACCCGTTCCGCAACACGGAGCAGTGGGATTTGATAGCCCTGCGGCTGAGGGAAACGCTGGGCATCAATTGCAGCTCGCGCGGGGTGCGCGAACGCCTCGATTTCCTGGTGTCGCGATATGCGACGAACGACCGCAAGAACCTGCAAAAATAAGTTTTTGTTTCTTGCATTGTCGTGGAAAAGCTAACTCGCTGAAATGCTGCCTTATAGGTCCGGCATTGAGGAGGAGTACACTGAAAGGGACCGGCTGTTGCAGGACGTAATGGGCTTGGTGCAGGGCACGGAATACAAAATAAGTGCTCTGAATGGGCGCAAAGAAAGTTTGAACAGCCCGGCTACGTGCCCTGTGCCAAGTGGTGCCGCAGCAGAGCGCAGAGACGCTAACTCTGAGAGAGATGGTCATGCTGCACACTATGCTCCGACAGAGCCAAGTGGTGGCAGCGCTGGTCCGGACTTCGGAGATCACTGTAAGTACGCCGTACTTGTGACGTATGGCCGTTATGCAACACATAAGTGTTTTAGTGCAAAAGCACTTATACGCTCACGAAAAGCGACCAAGAATTATGTCATCTTTGGATCTTGTCCCTTTCAACAGCGACGCCAACACCACCGACGAAGTTTGTCACTTATACATCTTGTGCGGTTGCCTAGCAACAGCGACGCCAAGAATCTTATCTTTGGATCTGGTGTTGTTGACTAGCAACAGCGAAAAAAAAATAATATCCACGTATGGAAGCGGAACCCGCGGCGACGCGAACCAAGCAGCTTCGCAAGACGCTGCGCAGAAGCACTAGGCTATCGCCGCAGTTTTTTAATTCAATACCTTTATTTCACTAAACAAATACACCCTGGTCAAATCAGACAGGTGATGTGGTTTACAGACAACTGATCACACTAAAACAATTCAAATTTGTCATTTTCTCCAGCATATTCATCCAGTCAGATACACAACTCTCTGGTGGCCTTTCTGTATTGCACTCATTCTTGCATCAAGTAGTTAACTGCTTCATCTTCTTGCGAGATATGGAGGATCAGTTTGTACGCACAGTTTGTCAGGTATGCTTGGCAAGAGGTTTGCTGATGTTTGTTGCACCGACTGTTTGTCGTATCACTTGTGGAACATATGGTTATTTCCGTGAAATTGACCAAACATCCAGTTTCTTACGTACCTGATTCTTCATGGAAAATAGTGTCACAAAAAAAAACAGCTTTGCAGAGATCTTATTGAAGTTGTTTTGCCTATGTGTCGGTCATTGTACTCTTTTGGACCTGGGCAAAATCTGTTGACTATGATGAAGTCGAAGACGTGTCCATGCTTTTTGCTCTATAATCAGTTTAACCAAGTTAAAACTCTGACAATTTTTTTCCATCCTGATTGCAGTTGTATAACCTCTTTGCAGGCACTAGTATGACGCCCATTACCGAGCAACTGTTCGCTTCGATGATGTCGGGGGCTGCCGGTACGGCTGACCAGGGTTCAAGCACGCCATGCAGCACACCTGATGAAGACCAGCCTGTGCATTCAATATGGCAAGATAGCACCCCCACAGGGCAGCCGAGAGGGGACGAATCGAGCAGTGGAGAAGCTCGAAGGTATATAGTGCGAGGTAAGTTTGCAAATCCAATACTCACGGGTTGTATTAAGTGCCTCAATACCTAGCCCTTGTGCTTGTGCAGTACGGTACACGTGAACAGTATAAGTATAACTCAACCTTGGGGGATTCCCCTAAACATTTGACCAACACTGTTCCCATTTCGAGTTATTGATCAATTCGCTCTCGCCCTACCATAAGCTTGCCGTCCCGGTTAGCTCAGTTGGTAGAGCGACTGCTCCGGTGAAGCAGTGGTCCCGGGTTCGAACCCCGGACCAGGACGAATTTTTCTTTAACTACGAAGTTTCTGAGAAAGATTATAGCTTTCCTTTGAAGCCGTATGGCTGCGCTTGGGTGGATGCCAATGAGTAATTACTCCCTTATTATAGTATCATAAAAAGTAGTTCAGAATTATAATTAAATATCAGCCCTGCACTACTTGCTGCTGCCTCTACAATTTTAATCCTGGAAACAAAAAAAAATCAGGAGGAAGCGTTTTATCATGCTGCTTGGTTTAGTATCTTTGTGCATACAGCACACAAAGAGAACAGGGACCAGAGCACAGAACACAGATTAGGCGCAATGTTGGCTAATGAGTACAACCTTGAGTATAAATCATCACAAAAACAAGATTATGAGTACCCCTAGTGTAAAGCTGTGTCACTTGCTGGGGATGTGCCATTCTGTTGGCATGTTTTCTGGAAAGTGAAAACAGTGCACCAAGAACAACTTAAAGCGGTTCAACATACAAAAGTGGCAAGTTCGTGGTTCTCAAAGTACCGACTCAAACAAAGGGTGAAGGACAGCATCAGCCTACTGACCAAAAGTTTCAAGAATGGGACAGACAAAAGCCCTCTAGTTGACGTTGCGTAGCTGACTCAGGCGTATCTCTCTATCCCTTCGAGTTTGCACTTGCAGAGCTTTGCATTATGTTAGTCAAATCTGGTGCATTGTATTCTTCGACGTGCGACTCATGCTTTGTGGGTCATATTCGCCATGCCTGAACGCTGGGCTTGTGGACTACAATTCCAACACCACCAGTTCTCTTTTGTCATCCTGGGCTGTATTGCAGAGATTGCTGCTTGGCGTTGCTCTTTTGTACATGCATTCACCACAATGAAGACTAGTTGTTAGCACTGTGTCCCACGTTTTCTGTCCTCTCATATCTTTTTTTGCAGTGCACATCAAACATTATGTAAGCCATGATTGGAAATGGCACAACTATCTTTTAATCTACCTAAATAATGGCATATTTTGCATGCTTTGCTCATGTTGGGAATCTTGTTGCCATTTTGCAGGGAAACGGAAACAGGAACAAGCCGATGATGAGTTCATGCTGAAGAGGATGAGGCATGAAATGATAATGAAAGAAAAGACCTCTCAGGTTGAATTACGCCGGCTTGCTCTGGATGAAAGCCAGCTTGCTTGGGAGAAGGAGCGAACGCTCATGGAACTCCGTGAGAGAGAGGAAGAGCGGCAGGCACGCGCGAGGGAAAGAGAAGTCGAGCGCAAAGCCCGTGCACAGGAAAGGCAGGAATTCACAGCTCTCATTGAGGGACTGCTGTCAAAAATAAATCATTAGCTTGGTGTGGAAAATGATTTCCTTATTTATTATTCAGTGTAACATACAGGCTCCCAAGGTGGAGCACTGTGTAAAGGGGCACATGTACAGTGAAAGCGCAAATAGTAGCACAAGCACAAAAAGTGAAAAAGTGAAAGCACAAAAGCACAAAAAATACAAGGTAATAAGGAACAAAATACAAGCATATGATAAACAAGATAATAAGAAACTATATACAGACGCATATTAAATGCAAGAAGAAATCAAGGAAAAGAAATCAATTTCAGACAAACACGATTAAAACATGAAGAAAAAAAATTGTGCACAAACAGTTCATTACGCTTGCTGCGGCTTTAGGTATTCCCGTAGGCTGGGTGTTACCAGGTGAAAGTAGTCCGACACCTGACTGCCGTACATAGCAGTGTGGCAGTTGGCAAATATTGTTGCCACTTTGTACATCAGAAGTTTCTGCTTTTTTTTTTAAGTCAAGAAAGGCGAATTCTGCCACAACTTTTCCAAAACCCCACTCAACTGCCTGGTGGACTTTGCTCATCCCGCAGTTGAAAGCATCTTGGGTTGGGATCCGACGACAGCCACCTTAAGGCTTTTTTAGCAGAGGCCGGAGCGGATAAGCTGGGTCACCGTAAATCACCAAGCGTTCATTTGCAACGACTCTTTTCCGCTTTGAGTACAAGCCGCTCTCTAGGAATATTCCTGCATAAAGTACAGCCACAAAAGCACCAACTTTTAAGCAATGCAATAACCACCTCCTTTTTATTTCAATGAGTGTGTTGTATTCAAAGCAAGAATATACATAAAAAAGCATCTCACAATGCAACACTACGCTTTCTGTGAAAATGCATGGACATTTGAACTTTGTGTGTAATTTCTGGATTAAGATAAGCAGTGCAAATATGTCTAGAGCCATTGTCTAAAGTTTAGAGCCCAAGCGTAACACAGCCCCAGTGTTCCAAGCCTTCTGAAAGTAAGATTTCTCGTCTTACCCCCTACAATGCGTAGGACTTCCCACGATTGCTACAGGAGCCCCACTACAGCTTGTCCTGTCTGCTAGCTTCTGTCTGAGGTACACATGGTTTATGCTTCAGAGAGTTGCAAGTTGAAGTTTTGTAGCAATATTGACTCACTTGCGTCATGGTAACTTCCAGGGTAGTGCCCGTCAAGCTGGCAAAAAATGCCGTTTGGGCACATGAGAGATTGATATTTGGCCACATGCATCTTTTTATGGCCTGAAAAATACAACTTTTGATTTCTTTTAGGCCGGCATATTGGACGAGCTGTCCTATCGATGAAAGCCCAACAGTTTGGTAGCGGAGCACCTTTCCTCTGAACAGCCTGTGAGAAAAAAAAAGGCACGAGTTGAAGTATATGACTACTGTAGTCAGAACTGTAATAGGATTAAAAGCCTATTTGCTGTAAGTGTAACAAAATATTTCCATAGAGAATCTGATGAGCAGTTCATGTAGTGGTGCAGTGGAGTACCCTCGGCGGGCAAACACTGGCAGGGTTCCCTATTTCGAATGCGTGGACGCTAACGTGTCAGAAAAGCCACAACACCACAAAGAAAAATAGAGCAACAAGTGCCTATTTGTACTGCAATCAGACCGGCCCTATGTGTTGCTAGAAAGCTGTCGGTCAGCGCATCAGCCTGAATGAATTAATGGGCACATTGCAAACATTTAGTCGTAAAAGACTTGTTCATAAAAAAGATGACATGTTTGTTTTTATAGTAATTCACAACATATGCCTATTACTCTTCACACTAGACAAGTGAGGGAGTTCCAAAACAAATATACCAAATGCAGATGGCTGCTATTACAATACACGAAAGTAATAGCTATGACGGTAATATTGCTAATGATACAGATTTCCATTTCACAGTGGAGTCTAATACAGCCTGAACTTCTTGTAAACAAATAAGGGCCTAATAAATATTGCTGTCTCAGCACAAACATCTACTACGGACTGTTATTCGCCTACGATGGAAATAGAAATTTATTAGGCTAATATTGGCTCCTAAAAGGTTATCATCAGGCATACAGAGTGAACACAAAAATGCAGAACACGAATAAAAGCTTATTTTCGAACATCGGATACGGTTACATGTAAGGCACGTATCCAAGAGAGGGCCTGAAGAACCCCTCCCCCCCCCCTCCTCCTCCACCTAGAAGAAATTACCTTGGGCCCCTCCAGAAAAAAATTCCTGGCTACGTGCCTGTTGCATGCTGACATTTCACTTACCCTTGCAAAGCTCCGCAGCGAAGGAGGCGAAAGTCACAAGTGATTATTACAATCACTGAGCAGATGGTCGAAGTTGTGCAAAATGTGACTGAGCATTATGCTTGCCGCACTTGACATAACCGAAGAGTGCCGGCCAAAAATCTCTTCGAGATCGCACCACCTGTTGGGGTATGCCAACCTGCGCAACGTCAGGCACGATGCTTCTTGACCTGGTACAATTAAACCTTGGGCAGTGGTGAGCATTTGCGGCACCAGCAGGGCGTTGCAGAGTTCGTCGAAGTCGCTCTTCTCAAATCGGCACATCTGCTTGAGTACCGTTGGGTCACACTTGTTTATGTCAAACAGCCCGTGCCGCGAACGGTACCTAAAATATTCTTCACGTATTCCATGGCCCATCTCTTCTGATATCAAACTGCTCCCTAAGAGCCGTCGCTCCACATTGCGCATTATTAAAGCGTCAATGTCATCCCACTGCAGCGTGGAAATCACCAAAAGATTCGAAAGAATGCTTCTCGGCATTTCGAAAGCTGCTGCGGTAGTCGCGGAGCACACGAGAATCACAACCTGATCACAACCACGAGTAAACAAGACAGCGAGAACGGCTGGAGGAAGATTGGCGAGAGGCTTGGCTTGGCTGCTGTCAAGAACTTTTCAAGCATCAGTTCTAGTTTCTTACGCCAGATGGCGCGGAAGAGCACAGCGGATAATTTCAGGATGCGTTTGGTACGTCCAATAGGAAGGACGCTAACGTACGGCTAACTAAAAGTGTCATGGACGCGCCATTCGTACCGTACGCAACGTAGTGAGCGTTGCGTACGTAAGCCCGTTACGTACGGCCAACTAAAAGCGTCTAATAGACACTTTTAGTTGAACGTACGCAGTGAGTTTTCGTGCGCAGCGACTCAGCGGATAATACATGATCAGCTCAGAACACTGCGCCTCCCACCGGGTGTAGCGGGCGTGCGCACGCCCCAAACCACAGCGCTGCACGGATAAACGTTACAGCGTGCGTTCAGAAGAAGACGCGCACTGCTGGCCCGCTTCAGAAGGAATACATCTCGCTGCTTCAATCTTTGACGTGATAGGCGGGTCGCAAAAATTCCAGCAACGCCTTAAAAAGCGACGGCGAGCTCTGGCGACACTGTGCAGCGCCGCCATTGTGCAGGATAGCGAGGCAAGCGGATATAAGCTAGTCTGGCCGCGGTGTACATATACCGTGTCAGATCGTTTCGTATATCGTAAACTGCAGCTGCTACGTGGATAATACTTCACTACAGTCTACCAGGGAAAGACTGCTCTTCGACGTAGCACTCGCAGCGATATCGCGGTCGCTCATTTCTACCATCACGGGATGGAACAATGATTCTGCCGCTCGCGGACCAGAGCACCATGGTGTTTTGCGAGAGCAAGTCTTGCAATGAGCACACTCCCTATCGTAACTAAAGCCTCCACATAGATTCATACGCGTATGTGGCTGCTCTGGTTACAAACACCACCCTGAGCAGGTAAGGCTGCCGCTCTGTACGCTAGAGACTTTAATAGGCAATTATTGCGTTCTGCTTGCTAACAAGTCAGCGCCTGTAATGTGATGCTGATTGACTACAGCTCAGTGAGGGCACCTGTGCACAGTTAACCAGTAAGAGTATGTAATTTTTCTTGCTTACTGACTTCTTTGAAAACGCAGTGCGCATGCTGAAAAACAGCGCAGAAGCTGGCGCGTTGTGTCGTCCGGTTTCCAGACACTGGTTTTTAAGGCGAACGCCTTTAATGCCTCATACTATCGTTAGCAGACGCGCCGGCAGCCGTGTCGACAGCCGTGTCGACAGACGCATCGGCAGCCGTGTCGGCAGATTTGTCCGCCTTTCGGCGTCACTGCTTAAAAAGATTGTTTGTTTATTTATGGGGTTTAACGTCCCAAAAGAAACTGCGCCGAGGGTGGGCATCGAACCAGGGCATTTGGCACTTGAAGCGGAGACGCTACCGTTCCGGCACGAAGGCTAAAGGTTCGAGCATGAATAAAGGCGCATCCAGTGAATGCATGGGTTTCGTAAACAAAATAAAAGGAATAAAGTCAAGAAAAGGAAAAATGAAACATAAAAATAAGAAAATGATCAAAAATAAAAACAGAATAAGTATAAGATATTTATTTATTGATTTACAAAATACTGCGGACACTGAGTCCAAGCAGGGTGGGCGAACAAGTGAATCAAGAGAGAAAAAAACGTAATATTTCAAAAAAACCCAATATAGTAAAAGTTGGTTAAAACTCATGGCACAATGGTTTACTAGCTGATTCCAATCTGTTATTGTGCGCGAAAAAAACGAAAACTTCTAAGTGTCTGTTCTAGCGGATATAGGGGTTAGAGAACTGGGATGGTGTTGACTAGTTTGTCTGGTTGGTGCCGGCGTTAAGTATGATGAGGGATCCAAACCAAAATTGTTATGTAATAAGAGAGAAATAAATTCTAACCTAAGCTTTCTTCGCCGATGTTCAAGTAGTTCAATTTTATTAATCTCCATTAAAGTGGTTGGGGAGTCAGACCTTGCATATTTATTAAAGATAAAGATATGAAAATAAAAATAAAAACAAACTTAAGAAAAGGAGCAAAAATAAAAAAGAACAGAATATGAAACATCCCAAGCAGCACAACAAGATTGGACCGACAGTGGAAAAAGAGTGGCGAAAATTGACATTAATATAGGTCCTACATCGGCGTTTGGGGAAAAAGAGACTTTTTCCAGCAATGGCCCGTCATTTATGCCAAGATAGCACCTATGCCCAGCCAGTCTACTACCGGCAGTTGCCCATCGTCTTTGCCCGGGCTGAGCCTATGTTCAGCCAGTTTGTCAACAAAGGTCCGAAGTTCCGCCAAGACAGTGCCCACATTCAGCCAGTCTAATAATAATGACACACCATTCACATCGACACTTTGCCCATATTCAGCCGGTGTACAAAAAATTATGGCTGAGGCTTAGCTAAGGTTAAGCCTAGTCAGATGCGAAGCATATTGGTGGCTAGGCTTGGTAATACATGGCTTTCCTTGGTTGCATACTTGGTCATTTTAATACAACCACTAGAAGCCTTCGTCGTGGGGGAAGACAACGGCATGGCTACAGCGGAACGCCGACTAACCCCGAGACGCGCGTTGGGTGAGCGCCTGGATTGCCACGGAAACCGCGTCTGCCTGCCCGGCGGAGCGAGCGTTTCACCTACACCGAGTGTGAACGCGCGTTCGAAATGCGCGGGAATGCCGCTCGAGGACATTCCGGCGTCTGTGCGATGGCATCGTCATGACGACGTCACGGCGTCACGTGGCGTGACGGCTAGGGGTCCCACGGCGACGGCGCGAGGTGGAGGCCGCCTCTCTCATCCGATGTCACGTGGTGTGACGTCACGGTGTCATGTGGTGTGACGTCACGGTGTCCCGTGGTGTGACGTCACGGTGCCACGTGGTGTGACGTCTAGGGGTGCCACGCCGACGGCGTGAGTGGTTGCTCTAGCAATATGCCTCGCATAATAACGGCATGACGTTGGCGCCAGGGGTATGCCCATGCTCAGCCATTCTTTGAATAATGGTCTCGAGTTCGCGCCAGGACTAGGCCCATGAGCCAGTTTTTCCTCCCTGGTTCAAGATTCATCCCTAATGCACTGCCAATATCATTTAGATGGGGGTTATAAATTGCAAGGCCAGGTGGAAAGTGTATGCAATGGCGTGTCTTGCTAGTTTTATTCCAGACTCTTTTCTGTGTATTCTGCAATTTGTTGTTGGTCACAACAGCCAAGCTTTCATGCAAGACTGCCAGCAGCCGTTTGATATGTGTGGGCTCGCCAAAGAAAATACAGAGTTATTCTGCTGGTATTCCGCCTGTCGGTGCTTGTATATATCACATTTTACATGTAAGCAGCCAGCATACAAGCAAAAAAAAGAAAGTAATAAGGATTCAAGGAGCCAAATTTATTGCGTCTACGGTGCCAGTACATTCTGAGATGCACTGTGCTGGGAGCCACCGAACTGATGAGTCATATGGGCACTAATCGTTGCACTCTTATTCTGAGAGAACTTCTGCGCTGCCTTGAAACCAATTCCTCGCGAAGCTCTTGCACGGCGACTTCACTGTAGATCGAAGCTGCAAAGAGATGCACAATGTGATCATCAGTGTAAGTAGGACCACCGCAGGAAAAATGCAATAACTGAAGTAACACAGCGAATTTTGTGGCGCAGAGTGTGCGAGAAAAGATACTCGCAACACATCTTTATAGAATAATTTCTAAATAATGCTTATAAATACGCCACATTATTTGCAAAACGTGGTATCGAATTTACCAAATTTTCCTTGTGCCGTATGGCTAATTTCTAAACCTAATCCGCCGGGCCACACCCTGAAAAGCATATTAAAAGTCACAAAATAAGATACAGTGTTTAATACAAATAATTATATCTTTAGATTTACTATCAAAACTGCATCGAAATTACGAGCTGGGTTCTTGCCTTTTTGTTAAAAAGAAGTTATCGCACAGATTTTATCTCCTTGCGGACGTCAATAGAAGCTCGAAGAAAGTTTTTCCGTGTGGACGAATATATTCTACGCAAATACTGCATGCGTATTTTTGCGAAGTGCGCTGAACGCAGAAGACTGAGCACACCTTAAAAATATGTAAGCAGAATATCGATGCTATTCGCATGCATATAACATGTGAGACGGAACACTTACTTGAAAAACCACACGAAAGCACTCTTCGATAGTCCACGGGTGATTAATTTGGAGACAACATGGGGTAGGAATTCCGCATTTTCTGGTACGCCTGCAAGTGGCCACGACAAAGGGAAAAGGCACGGAAATAGTACATATGCTCCGACAGGCTTGCTGCAATGGAAGAATAAAGGCTTGTCAGACTCATCTTGCACAAACGATATACGACCAATGTCGTCATGAACGCAACATGGGTCGGGCCACACGACACTCTACCTCGCTGACTGAATAGGTAGTCAGCGTGCGGTAAATTCATTACACCAAGTATGAAAAATAAACTTCTCACCATTCTGTGCACTCCTCTGCACTGCACATTTCGCAATGAAAATCAGCTTACAGAAGTCGCCCCATTGCTTTGCCGCTTTCGCTTTTCCTGCTGGAGAAAAAAAAAGGTCGGCACTGAGTCAAAACACCAATTAGGCCAAGAACCATATTCATTTCCGAACACATTTCAAGATAAAAGTATGGTGGTACTCACAAATAGAATGTTGCAGGCCAGGCTACTGAATTACGTCATAGTCGTCACAAAGTATCTATCAGATGTGGATTTTCGAATGCGGACAGGACGAACGTCGTCAACTTGCGCGGACATCATTCCTCGGCGCGCTGGTTGTGTGGCTTTTCGCCGCTTGCTGTCTGCAGGCGATACTCGTTGGGCAAATGTCGGGGAGAGGAGAAGACGACGATGGGTCAGGTCGTCAGGTTCCTTACATTTTTCGGAGAATTTGTTATAGCAAGAGAAAGAGCAGCTGAAAATGGGTAGAGTGAAATCCAGGGAGGTGGATAAGCGGCGCTGCGCGTAGCTGGGCTCGAGGGGAAAACAGGTTAGAGAAGGTCAGTACACGCAAAATCACAAAGAAAAAATAACTCCTAGCATGGTGGGGGCCAGCACAGTTCCAAAAAAGAGGCTCGGCTGGAGCAAAATGCGTTTGTGTAGGACTTGAGGAAAAAGGGAGGATAGAAAGGAGCCAAAGGATGACGGAATGTTTGGGGGATGCGTCATAGGTGGTTGAGAAGGCGAAAAGAGGCAAGGAAACGACAACGTCAGGCCCCAAACGTGGAAACGTGGAGCTTGGTCATAAGACCGGTTCTGACCTTTGACCGAGTCGGACGTGTTTTTTGACGCTCCTTCGACTTCGGCCTGGCCTAGCTACGCCGTGCAGCAACCGGGTTGGGCCCGCATCGCCTGCACGTACGACCCGCAAGCAACGGACCTGGACCTAGGATAACGACCTCCCGTGGCCCTCGGCTATGGAGCCCCTCCAGGAGGCCCGCGGCCGCGGACTGCGCAAGCCTAGGACTGTGCCGGACGGACTTCGTTCGCAGAGCGCACGCCGTGAGCAGTCTATGGAATCATCTCCGCTGCTAGAGAGGTGGATAGAGTGCGTGCAACGCGCAACACAGCACGCTGCCCTGACTCCGGAGACGGCGAAGGCAACGCTACGCACCTTGGTCCTTCCGCCACGTGCTGCTGCGATGGCGGCGCGCGCGGACCAACACGTGGAAGCCGCCATTGCCAGCCCGGTCCAGCAGCCACCACTCGGCGGCGGCTACATTCCAGCAGCGGCGGGAGCAGCTGTAGAAGAGGAAGAGGGGGACGACGCCATGAATCAAAGCACCCATCGCAAGCGTCGCCGTTCCACCCACTTTGAGGAGGGGGACGGGAACAAAGGCAGCGGGGGCGAGGAATCTGCTGCTAAGCGCGAAGCGCTGCAGCTCACTGCCCCTGTCTCACCTCCCCCTCCGCGTCCAGAGGGAGCGACCACAGGACAAAGAGCCAGGGAGGTGACAGCCGACAACAGCGTGTCTGCCAGTGCTGGCTGCTTTCCCCCTGCTCTCGCCGGAACGCAAGCCCCCACCCTGAGGGAGCAGCTGCCGGTGACGACAACGGCTGACGCGGCCCAGAAGCCAGCAAACCCGGCACGTGACCCAGAGGCCGCAGCTACGGCTCCCAGACGGAGCGCGGCGCACGCCGCCAGCGTGCCTGACAGCAACGAATGCCACGCCCTCCTGGCATCCTCGTGCTCACCGGAGGCCGCCAGCCTGATTCCCTGGCGCCAGGCTTCAACCCGAGCACAGCGAAGGCGAAAGGCTGCCCTGCAGAGAGCTGCTGCTGCTGTGGCGGTCCATGAGGAGCTCCACTGGACAGTCCTGTTCCGGCTAGCGGAACGCGGCGTGGCCATAAGCAGTGAACGGGGCTGGGAGATTGCTGAGGAGCTGGGCCCGCGCCCAGGCGTGCTGGCGGTTCGCGTTAATACGCGGCGGAACGTGGTGGCGGTGGACACCGGCTGCGCAGCTACCTTCGGCTCGCTTCTGGCCACAACTGTCATCCGTGGCCTGGCTGTATGCGCCAGGGAGCCAGCCCCTCGCAACCAGTCCAGTGGGCTCCTGTTCGGCGTGGACGCGCGCCGCTCAGAGGACCAGCTGCTTGCCGTAGTGGAGTCGGCGGTGGCAGTGACGTCGGCGTCGCTGTCGGGAAGCACGCTGCTTCTCCGATTTTCGGTGGTGGTGGAAAAACATTTATGTACAGGTATAATACAGGAGGTTAGGCATGAGCTGACCCAGAGGGGGCCAGCACTTACAAATATTAGGTGGAGGTCCCTAGTTCGGGACCCCAGTGGCACCGGCCGCCGCCCAGGCTCGCCCGACCAAGGCCCGTTGGGCCTGCAGGTCAGAGCAGCCGAGCAGGGTCGCCTACTAGTCCTCCCGGGTTGGGTTGGGGTGAGGGGGGATAGCAGGGTTGGAGGGGCAGGCCGACACCATGTGCTAGATGTCCGAAGACTTCTCCGCACAGTGCGGACAGCTGCCCGAGAAAGAAGGGTCGAAGTGTTTCAGAGCTGCCGGGCACAGGAAAGTATTAGTATACAGGCGGACAGAAGCCGCTCCTCCGCCTTTGACAGACCTTTACACGGGCGGGGATAAAGACCATGACCAGATTGATAGAGTAAAATGATGTCTTTGAAGGTGTAAGCTGGAATAAATTCGAGTTCCTGATCGTCAGGGTCGGAGGGGAATGTCCGGTGAGAGAGCGCGCGGGCGGCGGCGTCAGCTGCCTCATTTCCCTCAAGGCCCATGTGAGCGGGAGCCCAAACGATACGCCGGTGCGCGGGGTCACCGGTGTAGACGCTGTTTTGAAGAATGCGGTAGGCTAGATACGGTACCCAGCCCTGCTCAACGTTCCGACATGCCCCTCGCGAGTCGGAAATAATTGTTTTTGAATTGGAATCAGATGCAGCCAACGCAATAGCGACCTCCTCCGCGTGTGTTATGTCAGGGGCTCGGAAAGTAAGGCCGTTCACTGTTTTGGATTGGTGGATGACTGCGGCTGTGTACCATCCCCCATGGTGGGGGCCTGAGGCATCCACGTAGAATACGCTGGGTTTCGATCCATAGTGGCGGGCCAGGGCTTCCGCCCGCGCCAGGCGCCGGCCATTATGGTCCTCACGGTTCATGTTCGCGGGAAGAGGGCGCACGTGGAGGGCGCATCTCCACTGGGATGGAATACGTACGCGCTCTTCCATCAGAGTGGTATGTTAGATGTGTAGTCGGGCAAGGAGGCGGCGACCCGATGATGTCTTCGAGAGACGTGTGTATTGGTTAGTCAAGTGGGCTTCCCGGAGCTCCCGAAATGTGTTCACCATGCCTAGCCCTAGGAGGCGCTTGTTGGAGGTGGTCACGGGGAGGCCTAGAGCCCGCTTAATAATTTTGCGGAGGATGACTTCGAGTGAATCCTCGTCTTGCTTCCGCAGGTGGAGGTATGGAGTCGAATATAGAATTCGACTGGTTACAAATGCATGCGCCAGCCGCAAGGCGTCCTTAAATCGTAACCCCCCGCGCTTGTTAGAAACCCGGCGGACCAAGCGGCTCACCTGGTCCCCCACCTGACGGAGTTTGGCCAATGTTGTTTCTGACCGTTTGTCTTGATGTATAAAGAGCCCCAGTACCCGGACTTCGATATTTTCAGGGATTGGACCGGTCTCGGAGACAATGAAATTTTGGCTGTGCACTTTGGTGAGGGGCGTATGTGCACAAATTCAGACTTTTGGGTGGAGCATTGGAGGCCGCAGCGGCGAGCATAACGGTCCACTATGGTCGCCGCCTCCTGCAGGTTAGCCTCAATGTCTGCAAGGGAACCCTGCGTGGCCCACAGGGTGATGTCATCAGCATACAGCGCATGCTGCACACCGGCGACAGCGTCCAGCTGGGCCGGTAGGCGCATCATAGCCAAATTGAATAAGAGGGGAGAGAGCACCGCGCCCTGGGGTGTACCCATGGTTCCTAAATGAAAAGGGCCATGTTCTTTATCCTGGATCAGAATGTAAGATTGTCTGTCAATTAAAAATTGCCGAATGTATTGAAAGGCATTTCTGCCGCAGTTAGTTTCAGAGAGGCGGGTGAGAATGATCTCGTGGGTAACGTTGTCGAATGCACCCTTAAAATCCAAGGCGAGTACGACCTTGTCATTGTGAGGGTATTCCACGGGGTCGAGGACAGCCAGATTGAGTTGTAGCAGGACATCTTGTGCAGATCTGTGTGGGCGAAACCCGAACATGGTGTCTGCGAAAAGTTGTTTGGATTCCATGAACTCGGACAACCTGTCACGTACCATCGTCTCCATGAGTTTGCCCACACAGGAAGTCAGAGAGATGGGGCGGAGGTTGTCCGTGTTGATGGCCTTGCCAGCTTTAGGAATGAAGGTGAAGGGCGGTCTTCCACTCGATGGGTAGTGGCACTTCCCCAAGCCAGATTGAGTTAAGGTAATTCAATAAAGACAGGTATGCTGGGTCGGGGAGGTTGGCTAACAATTTGACTGTAATTTTGTCCCGACCCGGAGAGGTGCCACGCTTCATTTTTGCCAGGGCCGCCCTCAGGTCATGGAGCTGGAACGGTTGATCCAGCTCAACGTTCTCAGAACCTGCATAAGAGTACGCCGGCCCGCGGGAGTCCTGGGTTGTGCACAAGTACTGGTCCCGGAGCTTGTGCGCCAATTGATTTGTGTTGCCCTGAAAGCTGTGTATTTCTCTTTGGAGGTGTTTTTGAGTTTCCGTGCGTGTTTGCGTTGGGTCAATTAGGGCGCGAAAGAGTCGCCATGTGTTCCGGCTGGACATTTGCCGCGCGGCCGTATTGCATAGGGCCACCGAGTTGGAGTCGGCGAGTTGGGCCGCATACTCAGCCGCTCGTTGAGTGAGCTCGGCGATGCGAGCTTTAAGTTTCCGGTTGTGCTTTTGCCGGCGCCACCGACGGACGAGGCAATGCCGGGCCTCCCAGAGCTGGAGGAGGTGGTTGTCCACGTCCGAGACCGCCTCTGAGAGCTGAATTTGAGTTTCGGAGGAGCGAAGGCCAGAGACCAATTGTTGTGACCAAGACTGGTAGCCCTGCTCATGTATGGGTGTGACATTGTTATAATTCTGCCTGAACTTGGTCCAATCTGGGAGTCGGGCTTGTGTTGTTGGTCGCGCGAAAGGAAGGGTCCTAATCGTAGTATTCAGGAGGCAGTGGTCGCTGCCGAGGGTTTCCTCGGTGTTGACCCAGTCTGCATATTGAATGTTGCGGGTGAAGGTCAAGTCCGGACATGTATCCCTAGTCACGGAGTTGTATATACGAGTTGGATGGATCGGGTCAGTGTGAAGAGTGAGGCCCGGCGTTGACGCAAGCTCCGCCAACTTGCGTCTCCGCTTCTCTTCACGGCAGTAACCCCACATCCGAGCGGGAGCGTTGAAATCGCCCACAATCAGGAGGGGGTCAAGACCCGCAACTCTCAGTGCGCGGCTAAAGCGGTCCGCAAATGATACATTCGGCAATTTCGGATTGCAGTATACATTGAGTATGTGTAGCGGTGGGTCCTGTTTGCGGAGTGGGAGGAGGGTCACCATTACATAGGAGTATTCAAGTTGCATGTCTAAGTCGACCTGTTTGGCTGTATAATTTCTATGGACTAATAGAGAAGACGAGGGATCCTGCTGGAACGTCGTATAATTTGTTAGTACGGCGCCTTTCCCTGGCTCTTGGAGGGCAACTACGGCAGGCAAATGCTGAAAGGTTGAAAGGAAAAGTCGGAGGTCGGCCCGCTTGGAACGGGACCGGAGCCCCCGACAGTTCCATTGAGTAATCGTAATGGGGGAAGCCGATTTGGAAAGAGGGGAGCGCCTACACCGGTGGTATCCCGCCATGATCAGATTTAGAGGTGAGAGGTGGAAGTGCGGTTGCACCCGAGCCAGATACCAGGGGCTGAAGCTCAGCAACTGGAAGTGGGCAGCTGTCTTCGTCATCGTCAAGGTCATTTACTCGGCGGGACAATCTGGAGGGCCGACCAGATACGTCCTTAAGAGGACCGGTTCTGCGAGAAAGGCGGGTATTAGTCGCGACGTGTTGAGCGATCATAGAGGGGATGGCCTCCATGACTCTAGCGATGAGGCGTTCCATCGCAGTTTCCAACAGGGTGTCAAATTTCGCATTAAGACGGGCTTCGAGTTCGGCAAGGGAAGGTTCCAGAGCCGGCGCCACTGCCGTCTCGCTCTCCATAGCGTCCGCGTCGGGGGTACTAGGGGGAGGGGGAGTTGTTTTAGCTTCTAAGGCTTCAATTTTGGCAAGTAGCATCTCGTTTTGTGCCCGGAGAGAAGCTACAAGGTTGTGGAGCTCAGCGTCAGCCGCCGAGCGAGGGGGAGGGGAGAGGGGGTGGGAGGAGGAGACAACCCTG
Organism: Amblyomma mixtum; assembly: GCF_055824585.1. NCBI lineage: Eukaryota > Metazoa > Arthropoda > Arachnida > Ixodida > Ixodidae > Amblyomma > Amblyomma mixtum. Next base: position 124,710,782 of record NC_143021.1, read on the forward strand.
CCTGAACCGCTCACCTGTTTGCCATTTTTGACGACGCTGGCCCAGGAACCGGCCGCGTCATTCTTGTCCTCAGAGCGGGCTTGCTTCTCCTGGCCGCCGTGTGGAGGCGCTGGTTGCACTGGACAGCTGTTGACGTCCTTCCCGCTAGTAGGCGTCTCTCGTTTTGAAGCATCGCTGCTTGGGTGACGTGGCTGCCTGCCCGTCCCGCTGGATTTCCCGCCCCTAGGGGCGGCTGGCTTGGTATGCCGATATTTAGCACTGCAGTCCCGCGAGTTAGTGGCATGGCCACGAACCCGCCGCCGCATGTGTTCATTTACAGGCGGCGCCTCGCTGTCCGGCCCTGCCGCCCGCGCCCACTGCAGTGTTCCCGCTGTTCCAGCCTGGGCCATGCCACCAAGGCCAGCAGAGCTGCTGTCCGCTGCGCCCGCTGCGGTGTACCACACGACACTGGAGCGTGCACCAGCGGAAAATAGCGCTGCTCAAACTGCGGCGGTCGACACCCTGCCACGGACCCTTCATGCCCCCACTGGCAACGAGAGAGGCATGTCGCCACGATTTTGGCTTCGTCAGAGGTGCGTCTCTCAAGACGGGCTGTGCGCGCGGTTGTACGTGAAGGAACGGCGCCGCAGGCTGCACAGCACCAACCAAGCAAGCGCAGCTATGCGCAGGTTGCGGGCCACAGCAAGCAGCAGCAGCAGCCTTCTCAGCAGCTCCGGCCTCAGAAGCTGCGGGGGCAACATCCCAAGCAGCAGGCCGGTTCCCGCACCGCACCAGTGAGGCCCGCACCCACTACCTCCGGTGGCTCCCCTCTGGACGCACGCTATGCCTTAATCGAGCGCCTGCAGGCCGCGCTGCGAGCACTAAGCGTGCTCCTGCCAGAGGGCTCCGAGGGTCGGCGCATCTGTGAGGAAGCGACAGGCTCTCCTGCACTAAACAGCCAACAACATGGCTAGTCGCCGGGCAGCACCCCGTCCCACAGTCCTGCAATGGAACGTCCGCTCCCTTGCAGCGCGATACGCTGAGCTCCGCTCACGCATAACATCCGAACAACCAGATGTGATCGCGCTGCACGAAACTTACGTCCGGCTGCGGGATGGGGAGCCCCAAAGGCGGCTGCCCGGCTACATCGGCTACCATTCACCAACGAAGTGTGAGGAGGAGTCATGTGCATCAATCCCTTGCGGGGACCCAGCCCATCGACCCGGAAAATCGCGGGCCTCCATTTATGTTCGGCGCGACGTCCAGCACGCGCTCGTCGGCACGGCGGCGGCGACGAGTGACGTTCAGGAGTGCGTGGCAGGGACAGTGAGCGTCGGGGGTGTTGACACATCAGTGGCCACTGTTTATGTGCGCCTAGCTGTGGCGTGGAACGCGCTGTGTTTTCGTGCAGTGTCGTCGTGTTGTGCCTCGCGCCAGCTCATAGTTGGTGGCTTCAATGCCCATCATTGTGCGTGGGGCAGTGCGCGCAACGACCGGCGCGGCGACGACCTGCATGACACAGCAACGCAGCTGGGACTCACTCCCCTCGACACTGGCCAGCCCACCTACCGACGACGTGGATCGCCAGGCTCCCGCATCGACCATCGACGCGTCCAGCGGCATCGAGGTGACCTGGCGTCGTGCACCATTCCTCTGGGGCTCGGATCACTTCTCCATCACCATAGAGCCCACAGCCAAAGAGGCGCGCCCCATGCGTACGTACGCAATCGTAAATTGGGGCCGCTTCCGCCGTGGGCACGGTGGACGCGGATTGGCAATGACGCTAACCAGGACTCTGTTCTGCGTTCTGCAGGGCATTTTCCAGATCGGTGCACCTACGGCAACGAGCGGCTACACGTGCGGGTACGAAAGCGATATCGTCGGCGTCAATCAACTTCATCCGGATTGCAATGTTGGACAGATGACAGAATATTTATTTCCTGGCAACCTGGCTCTGCTAGCGACACCACCTGGTAGTCGCAGTGTGACGTCACCTTGGAACACCACTATAAAAGCAGCACCTCACCAGTTCGTCTTCTGTGGGCACGGTGGACGCGGATTGGCAATGACGCTAACCAGGACCCAGTTCTGCGTTCTGCAGGTTAGTCCCCACAGTAGTTCTTTACGGACTGATTGTCGTGGCATTATTGTCCTGCCGTGCCCACGGAAGTGTCTTGACCTTGACTATGAATGTCTTCTTGTGTGGAAGTTGCTTCTCAGCGGGGACATTGAAACGAACCCAGGTCCCACGCAGAAGGAAATGTTTGAAGAGTTGCTTGAGGGTCAAGCTGTTATCCGTAACGATATTTCGGAAATGAAAGTCCAAATATCTAACATCGAAACATTGATAAACAGCCTTCAACAGACGTACACTCAACTTGACAAAAGGTTATTTGAATCTGCTGCGACGGAAGGGGATCAGGTTCAAACTACTCTAAAATGTATAGAAAACGTTATTGGCTTCGAGTCAAAGAAACTAACAGATCTCGAAGACAGAAATAGGCGGTCAAACGTAATTATTAATGGCATTTCTGAATGCGACGATGAAACGGAAGCGGCCCTCAAGGAACAAGTTCTCGCCGAGGTAATGAGGGATAAGCTGCAGGTACAGTGCGAATCAATCGGCCGCATTCATAGGCTCGGCCGACAAGGAAGCAAACGACCGGTAATCATCTATCTGCAAACTTTTAACGAAAAGAAACTTATATTTCAAAACTGCAGCAAGCTTAAAGATTCAGACATGTCTGTACAAAACGATTACTCGCAAGCAACGCTAAAGAAACGGAAGCTCCTGTGGGAAAGCGCGAAAGATGAAAAGGTGTGGTTGGTTTGGTTTATGGGGTTTAACGTCCCAAAGCGACTAAGGCTATGAGAGACGCCGTAGTGGAGGGCTCCGGAAATTTCGACCACCTGGGGTTCTTTTACGTGCACTGACATCGCACAGTACACGGGCCTCTAGAATTTCTCCTCCAAAGAAATTCAACCGCCGCGGCCGGGATCGAACCCGCGTCTTTCGGGTCAGCAGCCGAGCACCATAACCACTCAGCCACCGCGGCGGCCGAAAGATGAAAAACTACAGGGTAAAAAAGTACACCTACTTCATGATGAACTTAAGGTCGATAAAGATTTGTTCCTCTGGGATGAGACAAAAAACATGCGCGTCAAGATTAACAATCAACGCTCTGAGCAGCCCGAGCCTTGGCGCCTTTCCAAAGAATATGACAAGCACTTGCGTATTATCAACTTAAATGCTCGTAGCGTAGTAAAGGAAACAGAACCTCTCGAGGTTTCTTTACTTGAACATGACCCACACATTGCCGTCATAACCGAGACGTGGCTGCGGACTGAAATAGCCGAGGAGGATGTCTTCCCTAGTTGTTACCAAGTTTTTCGTAGAGATCGGCCTTTCAGGGGAGGTGTCGTTGCAGTCCTAATTAAAGGCCACATACAGGCTGTTCTCTTGTAGGAAATTCCCGGCCTTGAATGTTTGTGCTTAATTATCTCATGCTGGGGCCATAACTTCATTCTGATTGCCATTTATAGACCTCCTGATGCCTCAGCTGATTATCTGTTCAGACTGGAAGAGCACATGTCTCGGTTCGAAAGAAGCAAATTGCTACATATTGGTGACCTAAACCTAGCAGGCGTTAATATGGAGCGTTTTGAATCCTTTCCTCAAGACAGCAATAATTTAAACAGTGTACTTAACATGATGTTAACGCATGACCTAATTCAAATAGTCCAGGAGCCGACACGTGTGCAAGGAACTAGCAAATCTGTATTGGATTTGGTATTTTTGCCTAGAGGATTGCCTGAATACTCTGTTGAAGTTATGGAAGGCATCTCTGACCACCTGCTTGTCAGTGTTCGCTTGCTCATTGTCGCTTGTACTCAATCTAATAACCCTGTGAAACGTTCTTTCAAAGACTACTCACGTGCAGATGATGCATCCATTATAGAACATTTGGAAACATGTCTCATCGATTTTAATGACTGATTTAAACGCACTTTGGCGCCGCTTTAAAGATATGTGCCACTACTGTATTGCCGCGTATCATTGTAGTGTTCTTTCGGTCACGCTCAAGGCTGCAGGAAAGGGTTGTTATCACTTTTGTTCGTGACGCGAGAAGCGACCAGACTAATCTCGATTGATCGCAGCCATGAAAGGCTGCATCTAGGTTTTTCTAGATTACTGTAGATGATCTTGTCCTGTTATCTGGAAGTTTCCTTGCCGCCTTTAAATTGAGCGATGCCGCGAGCGGCGGACATTCGTAGTTCGACGACCGACGAGCACGTTTGTTGCTTACGCCGCCGCCGAGTGATTCAGTTATTTTGCGGGCGCAAGTCAGCCCAAATAAAGAGCTTCGTTTCCGAGACTGGCTTGTGTCTTCCTGACCACTGGACTGCCGTCACTACAACGTGACAGTATAGATAAGTTTGTGCCGAGCAAAGTAAACTTGTTCATAGAAAAACGCCGTGGATGACGCGTGAAATAATCCACTTAAAGCGAAAGATGAAAAGGTTAAAGAAACGGCGCTTGCATTTAGATCATTTAAAGGATTTAAAAGAAGGGCTTGCACGCGCAGTACACTCTTCGAAAGAACGCTATTTTAATACAGTGCTTCCAAATTTCATTGTAGAGGAACCAAAAAAGTTTTGGAATTATATAAGCGAAAACAAGAAACCAGTGTCGCAAATTTTGGTTGATGGTTCTGTAGTTACCGATCACGGGGATATTGCGCACCACTTCAATGACTACTTTCACAGTGTGTTTTCAAATTCCGGTGCTTGTACATCCAGTGACGCAGTGTTTGACCTCTGTGATGTAAAATTTATTTCATACCCTGGCGTAGTTTCAATGCTACTGAATTTAAAAACTAAATCATCATGTGGTCCCGACAACCTTCCTAACGTGTTCCTGAAGCGATATGCTGAATCTGTTGCAAAGTTTCTCGTTATTATATTTCGTATTTCATTACTTCATGGACGCCTACCGAGCGACTGGAAGATAGCCAGGGTTGTGCCAATACACACGAAAGGTGACCGTGCGTTATTACAAAATTACCGTCCAATATCACTTACGTCATCATGTTGTAAACTAATCGAACATATTATTGCCAACCAGATTAATGAATTTTTAGGTGCGCACTCAGTCCTCTCTAATTTCCAGCACGGGTTTAGAAAAGGATACTCAACAATTACAAAACTAGTGACAGTTATACACTCACTCGCTTCATGTCTTGATAAGAACGGCCAGATTGATGCAATATTTCTTGACTTCAGCAAAGCTTTCGATAGGGTTCCCCACGACAAACCGATATTAAAACTCAGACGCATTGGCCTCCCGGAAATTTTGATCATATGGATAACAAATTATTTAACCAATCGCTACCAATTTGTCGCAGTTAATGAGCAACAATCAGGTTGCCTTCCATTCGGCTCTGGCGTGCCCCAAGGAAGTGTGCTGGGGCCATTATTATTTTTATTGTATATTAATGACATTACCACTGAACTTGATCCGAATGTGCAAATCAGGTTGTTTGCAGATGATTGTGTGCTCTTTCATGAAATAACTTCAATTGACGACCAAATCCATCTTAACTCCTCTCTTGCTAAGATTTTTGAATGGTGTGAAACGTGGGACATGAAACTTAACACTGATAAGACCGTCTTTCTTCGCTTCTGTCGCAAAAAAGCTCCGCTTTCTTTTAACTACAGGCTAGGTTCGTCGCCTTGGCTGGAAGAGACTAAATATAAGTATTTGGGTGTCACACTTACTAACACTTTATCATGGAATTTACATATAGTTAACATGTGGTCTTCCGCACTTCGCAAACTATACTTCTTAAGACATATGCTTATAACTTCTCCCCTTAGCGTAAAATTACTTGCTTACAATGCACTAATTAGACCGAAACTCGAATACGCATGCGCTGTCTGGGACCCGTTTACTAAATACAATATCACTCGCCTAGAAAGGGTACAGAGAAAAGCTGTAAGGTTTATTTACTCTAAATTTTCCCCGTATGATTCACCCCCTGAAATAATGCAGGTTAATGGTATTCAATGTCTTGCACAACGAAGAAAAAATTTACGTTTGGAATTTCTTTGCTTCCTTTGGAAACAAGAATTAGCTATTAACCCTGCCCCATATCTGTCGCTTTCAACATCGAGGTATACACGCCACCATCATCCTAATTCTCTGACGCCGTATTTTGCACGAACAGATTTATTCAAGTTTTCTTTTTTTCCTCGCACAATAACGGACTGGAATGATTCTTTATTGCCTTTCGCCAAACTTTGATGCTTAATAACTTTGTTATTTTTTTGTTTGCCCTCTTACCCACCCTGCTTGGACCTGTATAAGGTTTGCAGTATTGAAGAAAGAAAGAAAGAAAGAAAGGAAGAAAGAAAGAAAGAAAGAAGGAAGGAAGGAAGGAAGGAAGGAAGGAAGGAAGGAAGGAAGGAAGGAAGGAAGGAAGGAAGGAAGGAAGGAAGGAAGGAAGGAAGGAAGGAAGGAAGGAAGGAAGGAAGGAAGGAAGGAAGGAAGGAAGGAAGGAAGGAAGGAAGGAAGGAAGGAAGGAAGGAAGGAAGGAAGGAAGGAAGGAAGGAAGGAAGGAAGGAAGGAAGGAAGGAAGGAAGGAAGGAAGGAAGGAAGGAAGGAAGGTGGACGCCGCCGCTGCGTCCGGCGCCGATTACTTCACCAGTCTTGTCCGGAGCGCCCTCGCAGCCACGCGTCACGCAGAGGTGCGGGCAGGTCAGCCAACACCCGACAATAAGCTGCTCGATCTGCGCGCCAAAAGGGACAAGGCGGAGCGCAGGGCGCGAAGGCCGGACAAGCCAGAAGACTGAACGGTCCACAATCGGCTAGACGCAGCGGCAAGACGTCACTCCAACAAGCTCTATCGGCGGCAGTGGGCTTCTCTCTGCAACACGATGGAGAAGGATCGCAGCTCGCGGCGGCTCTTCACCACACTGCGGCGCATCACAACACCTCAGGCGAACCCTCAGCCCCTGGCCGCTCTCGCCATCTCCAGCGGCCAAACAAACCTACAGCTGGCTGAGCAGTTCGCTGACCGATTTGCGCCACAGCGCCCTGCGAGAAGTGCAGCGACGACATCGGGCCCCAGTTTCGACGCCAGGGTCTCTTCCCCCGCCCCGGATGACGGCCCGTGCAACGCGCTCTTCACAGCGGCGGAACTGAACGACGCGCTGCGCCACTGCGCCCACCGCTCAGCGCCCGGGCTAGACGGGGTTACCTACCAGATGCTGCGCAACCTGGACGCGGACCAACGTCAAGTCCTCCTGCGGCAGCTCAACCTGGTGTGGGAACGCGGGGTGCTACCTGAGGAGTGGCGCACAGCGGTGCCGATACCGTAGCCAGGCCGCGCACCCACGGAGCTCAGCGGATACCGGCCAGTGGCGCTATCGTCGGCGGCATGCAAGCTGATAGAGCATATGGCGCTCCAACGCCTGCACGCGCGGGCCGCGGAGGCGGACTTGTTCGACGAGCGTCAGACAGGGTTTCGCGGGATGCGCTGCGCGCCAGACTCAATCGCGGACGTTGTCTCCGCACTCGAGCACGCCGTGGCGGCACGGCAGGTAGCACTGCTCTTGCTGCTCGACGTCTCGAGTGCGTTTTACAACATCCACCGTGCGGTAATTCTCGCGAGGCTGGAAGAGGCGGGCGTGGCCGGTCGTCTGTTGCGTTAAGTGCAGGGGTTCCTCAACGCGCGCACTATTCGCGTGCGCATGGGAACGGCTCTCTCTCAGCCCCGCCCGGTGGATCTAGGCGTGCCGCAGGGGTCGGTGTTGTCCCCGTTCCTTTTCAATGTGGCGATGTCGGCGGTGCCGAGCTGTCTGCCCACAGGCAACCGGCACCGCGTGTACATCTCCATATACGCGGACGACATCGCTCTGTGGTGCTTGGGACCTCCGGGCGAAGCTTCCCGCGTGAGAGACTGCCTCCAGGGGTCCCTTGACGCTATCGGCGACCGGTTGCGTGGCCTCGGCCTGGCGCTTTGCGCGGAGAAGTCTGCAGCCGCGGCCTGCGGTGCTCGCAGGTGCGCCCGCCTGGCGCCGCTGACGTTGGCTGGGACGCCGCTGCCGTGGAAGAGCTCCGTGCGGTACCTCGGGCTGGAAATCGACCAGCGCCTCTCCTTCCGCCCCGCGACGACCAGGGCCTGCCAGCAGATGAAGAGGACTACAGCCGCCGTGCACAAGCTCACCACCCAGGATTTCTCAGCAGGCTGCGCTGCGCCTCTACAACGCCGCAGCCTTAAGGACGATACTCTACGCGCTGCCCCTCGTCACGGTGCGCAAACCATCATGGAAGGCACTGAAGGTGCTGCATCGCAAAGCGCTGCGGACCTGCCTCGGTCTACCCGGAAACTAGCAATGCGAGGCGACACTGGCCGGGACGGGCTCGTGGCCGCTGCAGCTACAGGCCACGCAGCGCTTGCTGCACCACATCAACCGCCTTCACCGCGCACCAGACGGCGGGGAACTCCTGCAGCGCCTTCGTCAATACCCGCGCTCAAGAATGGGCGCGGCACTGCAGGAATATGACGACCTGACGCGCGCCACGCCCCCCTACGGCCTCTGCTCCCTCTGGCCCTTCACCACGGAGGTACAGCGAGAGATCGTCGTCATCGCGGGAAAACGCAGCACACCACTATGTGCGGTGCAGGAGCTAGCCGGAGCCGTCATCTACGAGCAATGCACCGCCTGCAGATGCACCGCCAGCAAAGAGTGGCTTACCTGGGCTCTTCAACCACGGCGGAGCTACTGGGTGTTCGCCTGGGCTTGGACCTGGTGCCCACCCTTACTCCGCCGCCACCCAGGTGTGCTCTGGCGTGTGATTCCCGTGCCGCCCGTAGCCGCCTGCAGACGCCCGGCCGTGGCACCCCGTTGCTGTGCGCGTTACGCGAGCGCATTGAGTGCCTCGCGGAGCGCAGATGCAGTATTCGCGTGCAGTGGGTGCCCGGTCACTGCGGCATCCGCGGCAACTAGCAAGCCGACGAGCTCGCCACCGCCTCATATCAGCTTCCTCCCAGCGACGAACCTCGCCCTGGAAGACGTGCGTGCGGTGATCTACGACCACCTCCGTCAGCAACACCCGGGCCCTCCCATCGCGCGAGGAGAGCGAATTTCTCTCGTCGGCCCGCGCTCACTGTCGCGCCTCCAGCGGGCGATGATCATCCGAGTGCGCGTCGGCTGCGTGTGACCCGCGGAAAGACGGGTGCGCCACGGACTTTCGTCGAGCGACGCGTGCGCTGACTGCGGCGCAGTGGAGACATTGGAGCACATGCTCCTTCGCTGTACCGCTTCTGCAGTGCCGCGTCGCGAGATGCTCGCGGCCTACTAGGCGCTGGGAATCATCCCGGACAGTCTCGAAGCGCTCCTGTGGCCGCGCGGCAGTGCGCGCACCCGTGACAGAACAATGGTGAGCCTCTGTGCGTTCATCGAGCAGGCGGACTTGACTCCCCGCTTGCTCTACGCCAGGTAGTGCACGCGTGACACGAACGCTCCGTGGGTGCTACCTCGGACGGTATACGCGGCCGGGCGCCCCACCCCGGCCGCTAGTGCAGTGTGCCGCGCACGAGATTAGTCCGAGACAGGACGCTACGTGCGCGCGGCTATGTACATAGAGTTTACTTCTTTTGTAAGTGATTGTGCGCAGTGGCCGCTCGCGCGCACTTATTTTCGGACAATGCTTGGACATTAGCGCGCGAGCGGTGCGCACTTGATTACTTTTGTATTTTGTAAATAGTGTACAAAGCTATCCCCTGTCCTTTCTTGCTGTCGCTCCCGTCTATACTTCTCCTGACTATCCTCTTCCTTTCCCTTTCATTTCCGCCGGCTGCAGCTCGGGTGCTGAAGATATTAGATAGCAATTGCCGCGGCCGGCAATACTCTTTTGCTTCACTTTTCTATTTTTTTTAAATAAACCACTACCACCACCAAGCTTGGTCATCGATGTGGTCAAAACGGCTCCAAACATTAGCGTAATGTCTGTTAATGTGTGCGGTCGTGTGTTTCTTTAGTGAAAGCTTATATAGAAGTGTTACTATGAAAATACCGAAAATTTAAAACAACTATCATAACACATGCATCATATCTGATGCATGTGACGAACAAAGTAGCATAACGCATGTCCAAGCAACGCCATTCATCGCTTGTAGAGCGAAGAATACCCTACATTTTATACGTAACATTTGTAGATAGGTCGGCCTGAGCCATATTCATGCTGTCCACCCGTGCGTGTCAGCGCTAGCTCGAAATGGTGCGACGCATTACTCAGCAATGCACCACTTCCGTCCCATTGATATTAAAGATTCGATCAAAGAAAAAGCATACAAAAGCGAGTTGGAGTGCGATTGGCAAAAGCTTTCAGTCTTTTATTTAATAAAGGTAATATTTATAAGCAAAAACGTACGCAAGAGTCATCAATACAGAGTACCCAAAAGCACAGCAGGATAGCAAAACAATTTACGACATTAAACAAGCTAGCCACCTTAGCTTTGCGGCTTCAGGCGGCAGAGCCGTTTTCTACTTATTTTATTTTTTAAATTAGGCTACCTCTTCATTTTCTTTCTCGTCTCCTGCCCCTTCACGCTGTATATGTGCTTCAAGTTGTTTACGTCTGCTGCGTTTTATTTGCCAAAAAACCAAAACCCCGCTTTAATCTGATCGTTTCTTCTATCCAAACGCGCCATGCATATAACTGTGACCTCCCTTACAAAAATGGATATCAACTTTCTTTAGAATTTGTATTAACATTCTATTGACTCTAGTAACCTTGTAGTAACTTTTACATGCTATCAACAATTGTTCACACAACGTTGGTAGAAGTTACTTCTTTGTATGTACACCTGTCAATAGAAAGTTACTAGAAAATAATTTTTACATTCTATGCACCTTTGTCAATACAAAGTTGGTAGACTGTTACTTCTTTGTATTTACTCCTGTCAATAGAAAGTTACTAGAAAATCTGGGTGCAGTTTGACACGTTGAGAGAAGTAAATGAAGAAACTGCATGGTGTTCCAGGTGATTAACACTATCTTGTTCGCATAATCGTGACGACATCTTACCTGATTGCATGGTGGAATCTGTTGCAGCTAGTCAACAATTTCACTATATCGAAAAGCGACCAACATTATTCGCAGCAAATGCGTTTGGAATGTAATCAGGATATGGGAAAACGTTTTAAAACAGAAGATATATTCCATTTTAATACTTTATGCACTTTACGGACTGCTGTGAGCAGAAATACTCTAGAAAGTGACAAAACATTTTTGGTCATGCGAATAGATGCCTCAAATCATATAGGCGAACACTTCAAAGCTATTAAAACAACCTTGAACACGAAACAAACATTACACTCACATTCCCTTAGCCGAGCATATTCTATTAACATTCGTTGATAGGAAGTTCATACAATTTCCTTACTGCTTTCTACGTACTGCTGTCAGTAGAAACATACTAGACACTGACAGAACGTTTTATAGTGAGAATAAATGCCTAAATTAATTAAGTACTCTAGCCTAACATGTCAATGCAACTAAAGCAACCTTGAACACGAAACAAACATTTGCAGTCATATTTTCTTAGGGCATATTTTATCAACATTTGTTGATAGAAAGTTCATACAATTTTCTTACTGCTTATATACGCTGTCAATAGAAATATACTACGAACCGAGAAAGCATTTTGCTGATGCGAATAAACAAATAAAAGCCTAAAATAATCAAGTACTGTAGCCGACAACTTCAAAGCGGCAACTTAACTAACCTTGAAGACGAAACAAAAATTTGCAATCACATTCCCATAGCCGAGCATGCTGTGGTTTTTTAGAAATTTCAGCTCAATTTTGTCAATACTAGCTTTACTGCTTTCGCATTTTCGAGTGCGGGGAAAAGGGCAAAGTTCATAACAGAACATTTATCCCGAAATTCAGAAACGTGCCTTGAATTGAAGACATTTAGTGACAATTTTTGATTGTACGAAGTGTACGAAAAAAGTTACCAGCAAAGGAAATAATTTTGGTACAAAGTGAATGAATTCATAGAATACTCAAGTATTATTGCCTCGCACTTCAAGGAAATTAAAAGAACTTTAAGAAAAAAGTAGGAGTTAGTGACATATTGTGTTACGTAAGCGCAATGATGACTTCGTTAAAGCGAATCAGTTTCGCTGATGGCTCATTCTACACGAAAACAATGCTTTCTGCTGCGTATTCGGCCTTAAATTCTGTACTCAGGCAATCAATAAACAGATTTAACATTTCAGAACTAACAAAGAATTTCAGCAGAGCTGTACGACAACTCTACCAATTCGAAACACGTTGGTGTTGCTATTGTTGTAATTCTTGATAGGTCATATTTTAACGTGCAGTTGAACAGTGATGTACCGTACGACGGTGCTAAAACACACTAGCGTTAAGAGCGTTTCACTCTGAGGTTTCAGAGGGATTATTGATGCGAGCTACAAAAAAATTCAAGTTTAGCATTGCACCGATGTGTTTCCACACTCATTGAATGACACGTTCTCGCTAGCTCAAAAGGCGCCCAAATTATATCACCAGCTTCCTGAACCTCCACCGCAAGCACACTTTCCCTGCACACTGCCCGCCATGCAAAAGTGCCCGGTACACTTTATGCCACTCCACGTGGGAGCGCCCAATTTAAACCCTCGCACTACCCTCCTACTCGAGCGACCAGCAATGGCTTATCGCACGGGACTGAAAACTCCGCGCGAAAAGGGTCGCACCGCTTAGCGCTCTGAGTAAATTCTGTGTAACGTGTGCAGGCTTACAGCTTCGAGAACCCAAGTTGCTTCGTTCCTCAGCGACTGTACATGCGAAATTTCAGGCAAGGCAATATTAATTTTTATTCATGTTTGGCGGCCGATACTATAAAGAGAAGTATAGAGAAACAAAACAGGTAACAGCGGCCCGCTGTACTCAACTGCGGTAACAAGGGCTTTGCATCAGGAAGGTGCACAGCAATTGGAGCACTATAAGCCCTCATTCTTGACTTGTTACATTTTTCACTTGTACTGAGCCACATAGGAGCTTCCAGTATGGAAAAAGCTAGGATGAGAGCAGCCCCCAGTTTGAGCACCGCTAAAGCACAGGCGCAGTGCCTCTTCCGCATCTTCACTTGCATCTCCTTCAACGCAAACACGGTACGAAGCTGTGGCGAGGGAAAACGTGGTGATAGCTGTATTTTCTATCTTCCCGTAATGCAATGACTAAGGAATCCTGGAATAAAGTTTTGGGTTTTAACGTAGTCATACGGAGTAGACGCACGAAAGCATGTGTTCATTCTTCGCCTTTTCTTACTGCCATCAGCGGACGTGAGGCCGAGCCGAGGACCGCGTAAGGCAGAGGCAAAAATCAATCAATGAAGCACACAAAAAGACTACGGTAGCGCGACTGTCGGCGGGGCTCGCTCGAGCAAAGAGCGTGCAAGGTGTCCAATGACGTGATATAAACACACACAAAACAGAGGCGATGCTGCAGCGCGGCCTTGAAAGTTTCGCGCGTCACGCTAGAGCGGCGTGCGAACGCTCGCGTTCCCTAGGTACACACACGTACACTAAATCGCATGAGCCAAGCTGTGTAGAGTACGCTAAGCCACACAATATGCGAGAATAAACACCGAAACCAGTAGCGTTTGGCAACATCATCATCATTCCTTATTCTGCGACGCAGTTACGGGGAGCTGAGTTATAGCCTTAGAACTAGGCAGACAGTGCAGCCGTGCAGCGGCTGCGTCTTTCCTGGCCCCAGATGCGTCGCCTGTAGCTTCCCGGCATGCTGCCCGGTTTTCCAAGCTTTCGTTCGCAGCGCCGCCAGAAACAGATGGTTGTGAGTAGTCGCATTTTTTCACCTCAATCATTCCAATTTGCTGACTTTGTAATTGAAACAAAATATTTTGTCGTTTAATGCAACAAGTTTGTGGCAAAAAGGGCTTTATCAATTCTTTTTTTAACGCGTGTAAAGTTAGGCGACATTAGCGCCATCTTTCCGTTCGCTGGCGGCCATAGAGTTTCTTACTATTACCTAGAGGGAAAGCTGGCGGCGCTGCACTTCAGCCACCATGGACGCTCAAAGCATCATGGGGCGGTGAGCTACTTGTTGCGGAACAGTCGTAGTTTTTCGGGAACACGGAGTGGCACTACTGAGATATTTCATTCCGAAAACGCTGTTCGTGTGTGCGCAGACGACTTTCGCGCGAACGCAGTGTGCAAAAACTATAGTAGTAAAAACGTATAGACACACGAAGCCAATAAAAGGTTTCACTTTTCCGAAATGCCATTAAAAAACTTCTTGAAGTATCTAAGCAACAACATTTTTTTGAAAACATATTTACTTTTAAAAAAGCACCTGTTCATTACGAAATATTAGTTTTTATAGTGTTCACTACTTGGCCAATAGGAGAGCGAGTCGTCTCTTATTTTGGGCAAACTTTGCACTTAAATGCTTTTCTGCTCGTTTGTTGCAATCATTAGACCAGCTATTGAATGTTAGGACGTTTGTAGTTATCAAACAGCTTTATTTTTCTATTATTTTTTGGCCAAAAGTGGCAGTTCCGCAACAAGTAGCTCACCGCCCCATGATGCTTTGAGCGCCCATGCTGGCTGAAGTGGTCTCGAGGGGTCGCCATGCAAACTCACATAGACGGGCTGCCAGCTTTCCCTGTAGGTAATAGTAAGAAACTCTATGCTGGCGGCGGATTGCGAGTCTCATGTTGGCCGCGCGCTACACTACCTTTTTTAGGACGCTGAAACGACTCTTTGTTGATGGGGTGCGACGGTTGTGAAGGGGTGCGTTTCTTCAGTTTGTTTGTGTTAAATGTGCGGCCTCGTTAGTGTTGTGGTAGTGTGACTAAACTCGGAAGGTGACAGGTGGCTCCAGTGCTGCGGAAGACGTTCTTACGCGCACGCAGTGCTCGAAAACTGCTCTGACGTACTGCACGCAACCACGCCTAGAGCGGCCGGCGCCCGATGCCCGATAGAAGAAACGGCTTGCCGTGAACGTTGACAAATGTAAGTACAGAACTGGAAAGTGACTTCTGCGATGTGTCGGGGGTATGATTGAGGGCTGCGAATGCATTTGGGTTGGTATTCACGTCTTGTTCGCAGTGAGGTGCAAAATGCGGGCACCCCGCGATCCTTTGCAGAGAGAAGGCGTTCTGACACGCTCGCTTGCCAACTATGCAACTTTTAACCCGCCGCCTCACGCTCTTTGCGTCAGCTCCTCGGCGCAGGAGTTATGTGATAGAATTTGGTTGCACGCCGAGAACTATGGGGTGCTGCTTGATTCGTTATTCTGACTGAACAGGAGCAGCGTGTGAAAAGGAGACCATAAGAACGAAAAGTGCTTGTAGCGGCGTGCGTCTTTTGATTCTGCTGCTTGAGTGTTTACTGGATAAGGAGCATTGCCCGTTCTACGTCGCAGTCACATCAAGTGCTGTGTTTCTTGATAGTTCTGGTCAACGAAACGACGATTAAAAATAGCAGGACCATTCCATTGCAGTGCAGCTGAGGTAATCGCACAGGTTTTTTGTCATTTTATTTTTTACGTTCACTACATTTATGTCATTCCCCCATTTTCAGTCTGAAGCGATAAAAGTATAACGTGATTCGCGAATAATAGTTTTAAGAAAAGTATGACAAGCTTTGTAAACCATTTTTTTGCTAACTATTGAAGGCATAGTTAATTAATCATTAGCCTCCACTCATGAACACATTGGACTGAACAGCTAGAGGTTGTAATGGGATGTGGCTTCTGTGATGATGTTTATGAAAGCATGGCTCTAATGCAGCCTTTCTTCAAATGCACCCGCAGTCAAGCCCTGTACAGCTGCTCCACCGGTATCATCACGCTACTTTTGCACCAGCTTTCATCTGTCATCGAGCCAATGCTACCTCAACCAGAAGCAAATAACATCAAGACCTGCTGGTTCAGCCTATCAGCCATTGACACTGGATATCAAGCATGTGCCACTTGTAAAAGGATAGGTAGACAAGTGGGTATATTTTCCTTGTCTTTTTTAGCCTGCCAAAAATCTTCTGGTCCAGGCTCCCTCTCTCTTTCGTTTTTTTTTCTTTTAAAAGAGGACCAAGGGAAAGGGAAAAGATATTGCGGGCATCATGAAAGCACTCCCCTAGTCAAGTGCGTTGTGTTATAGTGTGAAATGCTTTTTATAGTTTTTTCCCTCAGGCCTCTCGTGCTTGGAAATCTTGACCAAAGTATAGACCAAATTAAAACAATTATCTGCTTCATGACCTTTATACAGCAGTCTAAAAGCAGCAAATAAATTTTATAGGTTTACTTCACCAGTACCTACCTCTTACAAGGTATGGCATGTTTGAAGTGAACCAGTGGTGTGATAGGCATGGCCTAACGGGCAATGCAAAATTGAATATTGGCGTTCAAGTGGAGCACTCTGCTTTAGAAGCATAGGTGTTGCTAGCATCAATAATTGATACCTTACCAGGTTATCCTTGCATTACGTGAAACCCTGTAAAGCTTATATTTTAGCTGTACAGAAGAAAGGCATTTATTCGATATGACATGAGCATTGCTGAGGTTTTCTTTCACACTCCCTTTGTCACAACTGACTGCACTGTACAGTTGAAATGCATTTGGAATTGAGTATTGGTGCATTCTTATTTTTATTCATGCCGACGTTCAGTTACTGATTGCATTACACTAGCTGAGCCTAAGTCAACAAATATTGCTGTGACCTTAACAAGACCCCTGGCTTTACTTGAACCGATGCATTTGATGTTGCCTTTCTCTCGAGCTATCAAGTTTTCTAATAAGCTGTGTAAATAACTTAATTCACTTTCTCGAGATATTTATTGCTGCAATTAGTGACAGGTAATTTCCTAAAGAACAACCTAAGTACACATTTTTATCTTCTTTGGAACACTTGTTTGCTTGTTTCCCTTGTATTCTTATCTTAAACAGATATGAGCAGGTCCCAGCACTGGAGGGATGTGCTGCGGGACAAATAAAAACTACCAGTCCAGCTTCTCCCTTAAGGGCACGTTTCTGAGGCTTTTATCGCTTGTAGTTCTATGCAGCTTTACTTACAAGTATTGTATCTGACGCAGTATGTGCCTTAATATTTTGATTCATTTGCTTTAGAGTGTGCCACTCTTGCCCTGACGAACTTGCTCACCTTTGTACTCTTTGTTCATACATTTTCCCCTAACACCTGGTATAGCTCCAAATGATACATTATCTACAGCAACATGTGCATTATATTGCAATGTCTTTGTGCCATCACTTTTGAAAACAAAAGCTGCCTGAATTTTTGTGCAGACAAATCAGAAACACAAAATAATTTTCATATTTGATGGCCTGCATGTTATCTTCATATGACTGGAATGGCTTTGTGGTAGCCTAATTGGGTGTAACACGTTAATGTCAGTTCCTGTGAATATCATTCAGTCTTCGAATGTGGGGGCAGAATTGAACACAACAGTATGTTATAGCTTTTTCTTGTTCAAGGACGCATTACATTTAGTTCTAGTCTTGTGACTGCTGCTTATGCTATTACTCAGCAGCCTTACCAAACTCACTCGGAGTGCTGCATTTTAGTGCACATTTAACTTATTGTTGCTTCTCCGTGTTTGATTCTGTTAGAAGTTACTATAACTGTATACTTTGAATGTTTTCTTGTGCAGTTCTCCTGCTGCTGCATTCTGCCATGGAGGAGGCTACCTGTTCGTGCACACGTCTCATCACTAGGACGCTACCTCTTCCGCTGGTGATGCAGAAAAGTAACGACAGGGTTAATTGGAGAGGCATGGGAGA
This sequence comes from Amblyomma mixtum, assembly GCF_055824585.1. Taxonomy (NCBI): domain Eukaryota; kingdom Metazoa; phylum Arthropoda; class Arachnida; order Ixodida; family Ixodidae; genus Amblyomma; species Amblyomma mixtum. The sequence goes on from NC_143021.1 coordinate 124,728,598, forward strand.
GGCATTTGCCCTGCAGTGGGCATAGTCAGGCTGATGATGATGATGAACAACAAGCAGGCTGCCTGATATTGAGGACAAGTGTCAGGATAGTGCACCAACAAAGTCGCTTAAGCATTTCCGTGCTGATGCATTTTTATTAAAATCAGCTCATAGCTTGATATCTACATCCATGGGGACATTTAGCATATGTTTGGCATCTGTTTGACTTTTAATTCACTAGTGTTTGCAGCCTTTAATGTTGGTCTTAAGACAGTGTAAGCATTGTTTCACTGTGTGGGATTTTTTAGCTGTTTTGGAGAGATATGTGTGTATGCATGCAGTTTTTTCCCACGGGTTTGTTATGTGGCTCATGGAACCTTCATGTTACAGAAGAAATTATTTCATTTCTGTGTTGTACAGGAAAGTGAGCAGTACTTATATGCACCAGGTGTTTCAGGGAAGAATAAGTAGTTTTCAAAAATATGGCTTTTGCTGCATAATATTACCAGTGTTAGCAGACACCAAAAAGCTGGTGAGCTGTATTTAGTAAGCTGGTTAACTAATTTCTGATAATTAACTTTTTAACTAACACAGGTTTACAACTGGTTGCAGTTAGAGACTTTTAGCCAGTTGTTCGTAGTAGCCATATCAGTTTTTGGAATGTACAAAACATGATTACTTTCGCCGCTGTGGCTCGACAAAATTTGGCTGCATCGTGCGAAAATACATGCGCTTTTGAAAGCACACAGGGAAAGAAACCCCTCCAGTGCATGTAACTGCTACAAATCTCTAATGGCAACTAGACGCCTAACTCTGATAGTGAAGGAATCATATTCTTAGCGGTAAGAAACAGACACAACACCAAGATACACACACACACACACACAGGACACCCGCTAGACTTCAACTATCTTTACTGGACACTTGTACGACGTAAATATGTATCACTGAGCACACTCAGGTGCCTCGTCTTCCGCAACAGGTCTAACTACGCCCTGCCCTCTCCTGCAAGGCATACGGTTGCGCCGATAAACAATCTCTTTTTCTGCCAACGCCAGGGAGGGAGTGCTTACACACGTCACCCGCCTCTTGAATACGAAAGACTGATAATTTCTCTTTTTTTTTGTCGTCTCCCAGGCCTTTCGTATTCAAGAGGCGGGTGACGTGTGTAAACACTCCCTCCATGGCATTGGCAGAAAAAGTGATTGTTTATCAGCGCAACCATATGCCTTGGAGGAGAGGGGAGGGCGTAGTTAGACCTGTTGCCGATGACGAGGCACCTGCGTGTGCTCAGTGATACATATTTATGTCATACAAGTGTCCAGTAACGATAGTTGAAGTCTAGTGGATGTCCTGTGTGTGTGTGTCTTTGTGTTGTGTGTGTTCTTACCACTAAGAATATGATTCCTTCAAGCCGTTACCAACTAGCCCAACTTAGTGTTTTAACAAAGTTTCTGATAGTGAAAAGGTTCACTAATAAAAATTAGCTAACCAGCTTACTACATAAGACTCTTCGCATGTTTTCTGGTGCCTGCCAACACTGGTAATACTATGCTGAAAAAGCCATACATTCATCTCAAAATACCTGTTTTTTGAAAATTACTTAGTCTTCCCTGAAACACCTCGTATATATGTAAGAAAAACCTAACGGGATTTAATTGACGACGTTTTGGTTGGACGGCCAGCCGTTTTCAAGTGTACTACAGCATTTGAAGCACACAGCTTTTGTTTCAAATGCTATACTATACTCGAAAAAGGCTGGTCATCCAGCCGAAACATCGTGAATTAAAACCTGTTATGTTTTTCAATTTCTGTGTGTCAGTCATTGTCACTAAGAGGGAACTGAGGGGAAGTGTGCCAAAGGCAATATTCTGTTCCTCTATTGTTCTCCATAAAATATTTTGATGCATCATGCATGTGTTGTAGCGCGTATGTACTACACTTGTGCACAATAAATGTAATAATTTGCATTTTGCTTCTATTATTCTTTAAGCACTCCAGGATAGTGTTCACAAAATGATTTTGAAGTGATAAAACTATGTTGGTAAAAGGGTTGTACTCTGTAGTTAACACACACTTTTCCAAAAGTTGATGTAGGAATTATACTTTCTTCATACTTGAGTCTTTTGAATGATGGTGGCCAATTGTCGGAAGACTGTTGATAGGGTGTTGGTAGACATTGTCGGTATGTGGTTGATAAGAAGTGTAAAGACTTCCTATGTACTTGAGTCTTTTGGATAACGGTGGCCAATTGTCGGAAGACCGTTGATAGGGTGTTGGTAGACATTGTCGGTATGTGGTTGATAAGAAGTGTAAAGACTTGCTATGTACTTGAGTCTTTTGGATAACGGTGGCCAATTGTCGGAAGACCGTTAATAGGGTGTTGGTAGACATTGTCGGTAAGGGGTCAGTAGGAATTGTATAGAAACTCGATAAGGGGATGATAGGAAGTATAAAGACTTTCTATGTACTTGAGTCTTTTGGATATCGGTGGCCAATTGTCGGAAGACGGTTGATAGGTTGTTACTACAATGTACAAAGGCGTTTAAAAGACTTTCTATTCAATGTTTATAGGTTCTATTAACAATTGTCGAAAGACTTTCTAAAGAATGTTACTAAAAATTTTTGTAAGGGCTAGTTAAATTGTAGTAAAGGAAATAGCGAATTTATTTGCTTTTTTTAGGGCGAGCATTCTGTGGGTGAGGCATTTTATCGTGACGATGTTTGTCTGTGTTTGCCGAGAGTGGGAGCTAAAAGCTCATACTCTCGGCAAACACAGACAAACATATCTTCATAGAGAGGCATATCTTCACACAGAGAGGCATATCTTCACACAGAGGCATATCTTTTCAGGCAGTGAGCACCCACGCAACAATCTTTTAAGAGGCTATGAACGCTTAAACTGCGGTATAGACTGCCGACGGCATCTAGAAATTTTGTAGCAGTATCGGTAGTGATATCGCATCATATTTCAGAAATGTAGGTTCAAGCTGCGGACGAGACACAGTAGAGACCGCTGTTTCTTTTCACAGCCTTTTTTGTTCTGTACCTTGCTATCATAGACGATGGAGTTGAAAAATATCCGCGGCAGGAAGTTGACCAAATTTTTAGTTACGTGAAAGTACTTACACTCTAAAAACATTTGTATTAGATTGCATTTGCGTCCCTCATAGCCTGAGTCGCTTTGGGACGTTAAACCCCCATAAACCAATTAGGTTGTATTTAACTGTCAAAGTTAGTGGGTAGAAATATTAAATAAAGTAAAAGAAAAACGCATAACACTAGGACGGCTGATAAGCTCCGTTTACATGAACGCGAGAGCAGCGCATCATGTCAACTTTCTCGTGCATCCCACTCATGTAAACAGGGAAAATGCGCCAGGAAAATGCACTAATCCCACAGGCAGGGCGCAGATGCGCAAGTGCAAGTCGAGTGCTGGGGTGAATAGAAACAGGTGCTCGTAGGGCGCCTAGGTGTGCGTGCACTTCTCTCCGCTCTCCCCTCCCGCACATCGAGACACCCTAGTTTCGGGGCCCCCTTTTCCACCCTGGGCGCCTACACAATACGCTCTCGGAAGGATAACAAAGCAGACCATGCTCAAGTTGTGACCGGCTGTCCCCCCTCCCTTCTACACCGCGTGCCGTATGCTTACATGCGAGCATGGCGTCTCCCCTCCGCGAGGAAATTTCGGGAAAAGAAAATGCATCAACAAGTAGCCCCGCCACTAGGAATTACGATGTGCTCTGTGGTATTTATGTAAGCGCGGAGCTCATGTTAGCGAGCGTTCGGTCTCGCCCAACTAATCCTTCTTCAAGCTACAGGAGGGCTACTGCTCCATTAATCTCCATATTTCAGAAAAAGCTTGCCAACATAGCTTCGCGACTTGAGAACGGGGATCAAGAATTATTTTTTTTTTATCTAACCTACCCTTTTCACCGATCCTAGACTGCTCTCAGTGTCGTAGGTAGCGTCGCGCTGCCTACGATACGAAGTCGAGCTGCCTAATGCAGGAAGAGATTTATTTTATTAATTATTTATTTAAACATACTGCAGGCCATTTTCGGGCCCATGCAGGAGTGTTTACAATGCACCACTGATCAAACAGAGTAAAAACAAAAATTCAAAAATACAGAGATGTTCTCTGACCCAAAAACAGAAAGAGTAGGAGAGAATTAAACAGAAAAGTCAATTTTTTCAATATAATTAAGAAATAGTTCCACGGACGTACACTTCACCGCATCTTCAGGCAATTTATTTAAATATGATATAGCGTCTGGTGAGACACGGCCAACTTCTAATTATGGAAAAGTCAATGCAGGGGAAACATTCGAGGAGTGGTCCAATACTGGCAGCTTCTAAAAATGGTAGAGCCAAGGCAGGAAAAACATTCGAGAAACTGGCCCAATACTTCCAGCTTCGAAATATGGCTGATCCAACGCAGGGAAAACGTCCGAGGAACTGGTCCAATACTGCCAACTTCTAAAAATGGCTCAGCCAAGGCGGGGAAAACTCCCGAGAAACTGGCCCAATACTGCCAACTTATAAAAATGGCTTAGCCAAGGCGGGTAAAACGCCTGAGAAACTGGTACAATACTGCCAACGTCTAAAAATGGCTTAGCCAAGGCGGGGAAACGCCTGAGAAACTGGTTCAATACTGCCAACTTTTGAAAATGGCTGAGTCAAGGCTGGGAGAGCAGTGGAAACGCGGGGCCTTCATAGGACCGTAGTTTGCCAACTCAATTCCTACATTGGACCAATGTCATGTGCTGCTTGGGATAAAAAAAGTAAATAAAACAAACAGTGCGCCAGGAAACGCTTTCGCCTTGCAGCACTTTAGAGAGCCAAAGTGCCCCCTGAATTTTACCGCATTTTCTCCTCTTAAAAATGTACAAACTTGCTCAAACTTCTAACTGTAATTATCAAGTGCTATATCATTAAGTGACGTTCATCAGCGAAATCATGAAACTGTATTTGTGGCATGCTTTAGATTTTGCACTGTTAAGTGAAAAATCTAAACCGTGTAAAACAACGGATCGTCAGTTCATTGAAAGGATCTATAAGCAAGTAATCTTTATTGAAAGCGGTGCTGTCGTCTTCCTGAGAGCGCCACGCTTTCGCAGTAAATACGTAATTACAATCCGACCTAACGCACACGCGCGTGGCGCGCTCGCACACGCTGCGTTACGTTTTCGCCAGTCCGACGCACTCTAGAGCCTACGTAACCGGCGGCTTCCTGCGCGTCCCGACGAGCCCGGCGCAGATTTGGCGCCAGCGCCGCCGACTGTGTCGACCCACAATGCATAGCGCAGAGAAAAGTGGCTGACGCCTGCGAGACCATCATGAACATAACACGAGGGGCGCCAGCAGCTCGGACGTTGCACTTGCGTCGGATAGCGTCGTGCTGGAGAGAAGCCATAAAACGACACCCGAGTATGTATGACACCAAGCGACTCAATTTCAGGTATCAACAGCGCAAAGAAAACGCGAGGGAAGAGATACGGCAGAGCAGCGGTCTCATCACAGGTGAGCGGTTTAAAACATCTGTTTTCGGGTTTCGGCCGAAGCAACCCAATTGCTGCATGCACCGTGATTTTTGATGAAATTTTTTCCCTCGTTTCTGTTTCTAGTTGAAGAATGTCACAAGTTGCGGAAGAAACTTCGAAATCGCTTTACCAGTGAACTGGAAGGTCGGCGCGCGGTCTGCGATCGTTCTGCGCATTCTCCGAAGACAGCCGCCAAAGTATAGAGGGGTTCACAGTTCGTCTGGCGTAGCAAAACAGGCGTTGCGTGACTGATCACGAGCGAAGCTAGCGTGCACGCCGAGCGCGCCAGACTATAAACGAGGCTTAAAAATTAAAATGTACCACCGCTCTCCGTAATGATTGCGGTGGACGACATGGCGTACATCTTCGACGAGTCTTCAAACTGCCCGGCCGGAAAGCTTGCCTGCAATCATCTTATTACTGCAGTGGTGCCCTTTTAGGTGATAATTGCATCCTTAGATTGTTTAAATGCAAACGCTGTTGGCACGGCAGCTTGCTGCAAATGCCGGTAACCGTTTCCAACATTAGGGACGAAGTCGCCCTCCATGAAGTGGAGCGAACACATTCTGGTCGCTTTTGACACATTAAAAAGTGCTTCTTAATCTCTTCTGATGGCCACAATCAACTTCTTGTAAATGTCTGAATGCTTTGGTATTCTGTGGTACGAAACATGAAAATAAAATGAATTTTGCAATGTGCATTGTCATGGCTAGAAAATGCAGGAGTGCCCACACGTGCCATTCCCTCAGCTGCATTTTATGGCTTATAACACATGGATAGGATAGGATAGGATAAGTTTATTTGGCTCTAGCACAAGTGTTTTATGTGGTCAGATGAGTCCATCCTCAACGGTCGGTTGCCCCTTTTCCAGGGCTCCGCTGGATGTTGCCGTCAGCTGAGCTCGCCGTATCAAACCGATCTGGTCATCGCGGCAGTCGCTGGACAGCAGACCCTCCCATTGCTCCGCACTTGGGTTTCGTATAACTGGGACGACGTCGACTTTTTGACAGTAACACATGAAAAGATATTGTGACCAAAATTGTTTTGGAATACTGGCAATCCAACAGTCTAGTGCAACTCAGTCCTTCCCAGAAGCTTTGATCTGGACATCGCGGCCATGAGGATGCCACTTTAATACGTCGAGCTGTGGGGCCCCTAGATATAGGAGCGGTTTCGTTGTTTGCGGAGCAAAGCGACATCGCATCATTTTTGTTGCCCCCCCCCGCCCCCACTCTCTAATATTTTTCCACCGCACTCCACATGTTAAACCCAATGCTTTGCCCAGCGTTAACGTATATAGAAGTGTGTGACGAGAGGCTAGTTGGAAAGGCATTCTGAAGATATAAAACATCTACTACGCTCGTCCTGTCTGCATGTTTTCTGTGTCCTGTCTCCTGGGTAGTTTTATGTCTTCAGATTAACGTATGCAGCTATTTGAACACTAATAATGCTTTCCATCACCATCTTTTCTTTTACCCGCCGCGTTGGCTCAGTGGTTATGGTGCTCGGCTGCTGTCCCGAAAGACGCGGGTTCGATTCCGGCCGCGGCGGTTGTATTTCTTTGGAGGAGAAATTCGAGGCCCGTGTACTGTGCGGTGTCAGTGCACGTTAAAGAACCCCAAGGGGTCAAAATTTCCGGAGCCCTCCACTACGGCGTCTCTCATAGCCTTAGTCGCTTTGGGACGTTAAACCCCATAAACCAACCAACCATCTGTTCTTTAAATCTGCGTGAAGTCATGCACTGCAGCATCTTCACATGAAGATCATGTTGTTTCAGCTACAATGGCTGATGCAGCTAAATAAAGTACACATAAAGCGTACCCTATACCCTAGCAAGCGGCAAATAAATTCAATTTGCTTTCCCTGGCTTCCCGCATCCAGTTGCAATCAGCGCTTATTTTCAGCCTCGCGCATGTTTGAACAGCGTCAACGACAATTGCGGTGAGGCGTACTAATGAACTTTGAATGCGACAGATAATCTGAGCTCGCATCGTTCAAGCGCGTGCACCATGAATGCGGAGCACAAGAAAGGGGGAACTTAATTTGTCCACATTAGTCGAAGCGTCCGTACTGCTTACACAGCGGCACGCAGCAGTTTACTGGCATGGTTTCAGACAATTAAATGCAGCCAGTTGATCCAAAACAAACAACAAAGTCCACAAAACAGAGGCAGGCGAGCGAGGCATAACTAGGCCCACTCGGCCCGCTCCTGCACAATGGAAGCTACAACGAGCTTTGTGTAGCTGTGCATAGGTGGCGCTGCTACGGATGCAGTTTAAAACTAGTCTATAGCGCCGTTTATACGGCGGCGTTCGCTTTTATTAAGCGCATTCCTGCCCACACGACAATTTACATATTAAATGTAGCCTTTCTTTTATTGCGACAGCAATACTACTTTCACTTTCAGCTCCTCGCGTGGCGAGGTCGTGGTAGCTACCATTGACCTTTAGCTTGACCTCTGCTATGACGTCATACCACCTGCCGCAAAAACCAGGGGCCCAACTTGTGCCGTCGCGAGGCGAGGCCGCGCTTGGTAGTAGCTGCTGCCAAACTCCTGCGCCCGCCGCGCGCGGCGCGCCTAGCGGTGTGACGTCACAGCTGCAAGAACAGGGCTCCAACTTGTGCCGTCGCGAGGCGAGGCCGCGCGTGGTAGCTGCTGCCTAAGGGCCGTTTCACATGCTGCGACTAGAACGGAAATAGTCGGCCTAGTCGGTGACGCCGCAGTGCGATTTTCGCACAGTGCTTTCACATGCAACGCGTACCCAGCGAATTCGGTCGGAGGGACACGCAAGGTTGCTCGATGTTCGCATAGGCAACCCACGATTAAACGCGACACAAACGCTGCACGGAATCTGTTGATGATATTATGACCAGCGTGTTTTTAGATGCAAGGCAATATTTCGTATGTTTTGATTAGTTTTGCTTACGCCGCGGAACAGCTCCCACGTGTCCCCACGCCGAGAGGGCGCGTGACGTGACGTCATGTGGGAGCTGTTGCTGCGGCCGCCTCGAGACTGGCCGCGGCAACAGCTCCCACGGGTCGTCACGTCACGCGCCGTCTCGGCGCTGCCCATTGGTCAGTCGCAGAGTGAACACACCGATGCTGCGACTGAATTACAACCGGACGGAACTTGGTCGCAGGCCGTCTGCGGCTAGACCGACGGCCCTCCCCAGTCGCAGACCGACAGAATTCGCAGCGTCGCGGGCGAGAATCGCATGCATGTGAAACGGCCCCAACGCCTGCGCCCGCCGCGCGCGGCGCGCTATTCGATTCGACTGGACTGAATTGGATTGGATTGGATTGGATAACCGATGCGTCAGCAATATGCACTTTAAAGAACAAATTAATAATGTTTGCTCCAAATTAGCCTATGGTTGTCATCTTTTACTAAAGGCCAGGGACTGCTTTGATCTTCCAATTCTACGCGTTCTGTATTTCGCCTTTGTGCACAGTCACTTATCTTATTGCCTGGAAGCATGGGGTGCTACATATAAAACATACCTAGATCCTGTTTCTCGCCTTCAAAAACGAGCTATTCGAATTGATAACTTATTCAAATAATACATACCCCAGCAGGCCACTCTTTCAGCAGCTTCGTATCTTACCCCTATCAATGGCATATAAACTGAAAATAGCTGAAATAGTAAACAATGTAATAAAATCTAACAACCCCCTGCCCCTTATTTTATTTAGATTACCAATGAAACAAACAAAGCTGCAACTAACAATCTATTTAATTTACCACCTTGTTACAGTATGTGCGGCCGGAGACTCCTAGAATACAGCGGAACCCATGTGTGGAATAAAATCTCGAATGAGGGTAGAGAAAAAAATAACTTTTCGGCATCTTTAAAACACTATTTAATTTCCATGGAAATGTAGGAATCAATTGTGTGTGTTAATCTTAAAGTTTTTTATTTTACACGGTCTGCAGTTGTTGTTGTTGTTGTGACTGAGAGAAGGATGAAAAAGAAATTGCACGGGCCTGCTACTGGCTCCAGCCAAGCCACCACCGCTGCCACGTGCAGATAGAGGAGAGTAAAAAGATCAGAGGAAGGAGAGAGAGGAAAGGAAAGACGCGCGTCGCAGCAACAACTGCGTCCGCCGGAGCGGACGCTCCTCAAAAAACACATAAGCGGCCGAAGCGAGAACAGTAGATTGTGCTTGTTTTGTATTTGGACCCCTCACTAGCCGTAAAGGCTATGGGTCCAACCAATAATTTGTGTACTGTTTCTGAGAATAAATAAAGAAAAATTAAAAAAAAGTCTAACCACAAGCACCCCCACCAGCTACACCAACAGCTGAACCATGGCATAGCTACTGTTGCCAGGTACGGGCTGTGGACTCGAAGAAGGCTAGGAAATGGGTCTTTATTAAAAGAATCTGACCCAAAAGAAAAGAGGGCCCCAGACCCTTGGAAGGTACAGGCTGGCTCTCCGAGCAGCTGCTCTCTTCCGCTGCTGGAGGAAGACTCCCTTCGTTGGCTCCCGTGCGTTCACTGTGCTCCCTCGAACGCCGTGCCCACGAGACCAAGCAGCGCGTTCTCGGGAGGAAGCGTCCCTGGGCGCTGACGGTCGCTTTCTCGAACGCCGTGTCCACGTGTTCGCGTCCCTCGGCTTTTACGTTCGCGTTTTCGAACGCCGAACATGAGCTCCGCGACGAGGCCGGCACTCTGCGATGCCGTGTACAGGTCGGAACGCTAGCGGCACAAACAGTTTCCTGAGCTCGCGGGCCCACAGGCCAGCAGTGTCTTGCAACGCAACAAACTCCTCCCCCCGATGAAGTCCTTCGCCGAGGCTGCGTCCACAGATGCAGGGTCGAGAGAAGGCGCTCCGGACGGCAACAGGGCAAATGCATGCGCTCACTTTGCGCGCACGCACGCACGCACGCGCACGCGCACGCACACGCACGCGCACACACACACACACACACACACACACACACACACACACGCACACACGCACACACGCACACACGCGCACACACACACACACACACACACACACGGAACCCTCTGGCTGCCGGTGCCCAAGCGACGAACGACTGCCAGACGCCGATTGCCGGAAAAACTCTCTCTGCCTGTTTTTGCTGAACAAGTATTCGGCTCACGTCAACACATGGCAAAAACACACAACAAAAGCAACGCAGAGGTCTAAGACGATGCTTTAACACCGTCTCATATTCTCGTAGCTTAGAATCCTCTACTCAGACCGTCCGCTTTTTGGTTCTCACTTCCCCTTTTATATTTTACGTAGAATATGTACTCTTGCAATATGAACTAAATTTACTTTTCACTGTTGTCTGCTTTCCGGCTACAGCAAAATAATTAACATAACAATTAAATAGAAAGTTCTTGGTCTATAAATTTACTCTCCAGGACCCAGCAGAAACTTTCACTGTGCTGTAGCCTGTCATCGCGTTGTCAAACAATGCAACGAACTATTTCAAAGTGGTCACAAAAGAAAACGATAAGCACAAGTAACCTCTCCTTTGTGCTCAGGGATTAGCATTTCAGCCGTGCCCTTCGGGGTCGCGTTCGTCTGACCACTTCAGCTGCGGAAGCGCAACGATTGAAGTCATCTCTAGCGCTCGACATTTCTTGACCACTGTCTTCGTCTCTGTGCCCTGTCCAGACACTGTGAAAACCTGGGCAGCACGTGCAGTGCCGAACCCTAATATACAATGGTTGCGAGCAATACGATGGCTTCTCCCCCCTTCACACTTTGAGCCGGCTGCACTATTCCCTTTCTGACAAGTCTGCTGACACGGCAGACGCAAACGAGTTACCCGTGCCTTTTCCTGTAGCCTGGCGCCATAAACTTGCTGTGGTGGCTTTCGACGTCGTCTTTTCCGGGTGATTTTCCCACACTCACTAACGGTACACTTCTCTCCGGGCTGACGAGCAACTATCTCGCTGGCGTTGCAGCTACGCACTAACTGCACGCAAATGACCGCCGGACGTTTCACTGCCTCTGGGTTATGCGACTCGTACCTGTGAGGACTGTCCTTTTGCGTTTGCGCGTCTGCCTGACTGCCTTTGAGCTCGTCTAGCTCATCTTTGCCATCCGCCCTGCGGTGGGGCCGTTCTGCACTGTTTTGTGCACACTTTTCAAGGCTATCCTCCGTTTCACTTTCGGAACTTATAGATTGAGGCACCTCTACTACTTTTGCACGGCCGTGCCGCTTGGACGCCCGAACAAACTTCTTTCACGTGGCGTCACGCTTATCCAACTCACATCTACTACTTTTTCACGCCCGTGCCGCTTGGACGCCCGAACAAACTTCTTTCACGTGGCGTCACGCTTATCCAACTCGGCCGCGGTCTGGCGCTTCTTTCCTTTGATTTGTCTGGTAGGGTGTTCCCCTTTTCCGACCTTACATCTTTGCCGGTCATACATTTGCATTGACTCCTGTTTTATGTCAACGCGGTTACCCGGCTCGGCAACTGTTTCGCCTGCCTTGTTAAACTTAAGCTCTGTTGTCAGGTGCTCCCCTTTCTTTTCTGCACCTTCGTTCTGACCAGACGCTTGCATTGGTCCCTTTTTCCTGGCATCGCGTCGATCCAGCTCGGTAGCGGTCTCTATATCCTGTTCGGAACCTCGCTCTAGAGTTGTCGCGTTTCGTTCCCACCCGGGCCTATGACGCGTTTGGTTCGCATTCGCAGCGTTAATATCTTTATACTCCGCGACTGTCTAATGCTTAGCGGGTTTTGTCTGGACAGAACCAGCGTGGCGCCTAAATGGTTCTGTGACTCTAGCATAGGAGCGCGTCCGGCAGCTTAGGAACTCTGTTTCAACTCCAAAGTGACGGAAGAGAGGTGTCTTTACTCTTCCGTAGTCATTCATATCCTCAGCGGACAGACTCAGTACGACATTAGTAGGCTCAGGCGGTAAAAGGGACACTAACATGTAGCTCCAAATATCTTTGTCCAATTTCGACATCTCACAGATACTTTCAAAGTTGTCCAGAAATTTTGAAATGTTTTTGCCTCTCCTGAATACTCGCAGCTGAGATCGCGTCACATCCCAGCTTCCCTCGCCAGTGGTCTGGTGGACTTTTGCCCATATGCGCTTGTGCAATGCCTGTTGCGCCTTTTCGCACAGTTTAAGACTACCTTCTTCTTGTGCATGTTCTTGGCACTCTGCTTTCTCACGCTCTGCTTTTGCCGAAGTTACGCATCCTTCATTCTTGACTGCTTCTCGTAGCATCTCAACTTCAAGCTGCAATCTTTTCAACTCCCGCTCCTGTTCATCTATTTCCCGCTTCTGTTGCTCTGCCGCTGCCCATTGCTCTTCTCTTCTTTTCCGCTCATTTTCTTTTTGCACTCGGCATATCTTTTCCCAAGCATCCGTTATCTCGTCCTCTTCAAACTCCACCTCTTCAATTTTAGGGCGAATCTCCGGCTTCCACGTACGTTGGTTTACTTCTAAACCAAGTTCAGCTGCCAACAGCAGCAATTCGTCTTTACTCAATTTCTTTATATTCATGGTTGGCGAGAGCCGACTACAAAATCTGCAAACTAATCACACACCCTGTGGTGAATAAATGCGGTCGATTGCTCAGATAGAACCCAGTTCTAAATCATCTGGCAATGCGTAGTCGCTTCAGCACTCACCCAACCAGGAGCCCTCGATGGCCACCGTGACTTCCGAAGTCAGGTACTGCCAAGTCCGGCGATCCAAGATAGTCGAGAATGCCTTTTAGCGGTTGTTTTCACGCCAAGGCTTCACTCTGGGCTCCGACGAAGGTGACTCCCTGAGCCACGTAGCGGAGCTCCGTTGATCCCGGATCCTCGAGGACGCTCTCTCGTCAGCAGCTGTCCACCAGCCTTGTCCTTATCCCGCCGCTGCCAACCAGTTTGTTGTGAGGTACGGGCTGTGGACTCGAAGAAGGCTAGGAAATGGGTCTTTATTAAAAGAATCTGACCCAAAAGAAAAGAGGGCCTCAGACCCTTGGAAGGTACAGGCTGGCTCCCCGAGCAGCTGCTCTCTTCCGCTGCTGGAGGAAGACTCCCTTCGTTGGCTCCCGTGCGTTCACTCTGCTCCCTCGAACGCCAAGCCTACGAGACCAAGTTCTCGTAGGAAGCGTCCTCGGCAGGAAGCGTCCCTGGGCAGTATCGGTCGCTTTCTCGAACGCCGTGTCCACGTGTTTGCGTCCCTCGGCTTTTACGTTCGCGTTTTCGAACGTCGAACATGAGTCCCGCGTCCGCGACGAGGCCGGCACTCTGGGATGCCGTGTACAGGTCGGAACGCGCGCGGCACAAACAGCTTCCTGAGCTCGCGGGCCCACAGGCCAGCAGTGCCTTGCAACCCAACACTGCGGATATTGCTTTCGCAATTACCGGGCTTAACCAAGCTAAGCCACAGCCATTTTTTTTTGGCGACTTTCAAGCCCGGAGGCCTAACTACATGCCTGTACATTTTCGTCACAGCAACGACAATTGGGCTACCCCTTCTCCAGCTTTTCTTCAGGTTTAACGTTTTCGTCTATTTGGATCGTTTTCCTTTAAAAAATTCTCGCAATGCATGAAATTTATTCATAAACAATTCCGGACAAACATTTGTCTAACAAAGCTCTCATGTGCTTTGATTTTTTTAGGTGAACTAGATGGCACAAATATGTGCATATGCACTTGAGGAACGCTGCTTCCGCCGAGCGATGCGTAGGCAAGCTCACCGCGTAAAGCGAAAAGTGCCCAATAACAGCGTGAAGCCTTGCCGTGCACATGAGCCAGTCGGCGCGCAGAAGTCTTCTTACTAACGCCATCTAACTCCCCGGCCTTTTCACTCGCAATAGCTGCAGCTTTTCGACTATTTTCTACCATGCTCTTTATCCGGCAGGATTCTAGTTGTTTACAGTGCCAGCTCTTAAATGATCATTTCATGTATTTAGTGCCGCCATTGTAAAAGCAGTAGTCGGCGTAGCGCAGGTGTGGCAACGACAGTGAGTTATAGGTGGGTAGGTTGCTTGGAAGAAAGGGGTGAATGGTTCCAGTGACGTCAGGCATGAAGTTATTGACCGTGCTACGGGAAGCCACTCCGCTTTGTCGTTTGAACCAAATGATTCTCTCTGGCAACTCCTCCCACTCTTGTTAAGATGTGAGAAACACGTACACAGACCTTGTCTTTAAAGGGAGACTGAGGCACTTTTTCTGAAAATCGGGCTGGCAGCGGCATCCTATAGTTATTCATGCTGTATACTGGAATATCGCATCCAAATAAGGCAAAAACAAGCGCGAATTGCCTTTTTTAGCCGAAATATGCGGCCTGTGCCGCGGGGCACGCCGCGCGGCGTGCCGCCGCCCGTGATTGGTCAAGAGAGGTCGTGACGTAACTTTGAGGACTGGAGAAGCTGCCGATGCGGATCCGGCGCTGCGTTGAGGGCAGATCGCAGCGTTCCGTGTCGTTGTAAAAGCGAATACGGCGACTATTTTTTTTTACTGACCACCGAAGAAAAGGATACTACAGTTTGCTCATTCCGCGTATCGCCTGAAACCAAAAAAGACACAAGCAAAAAATTCTATGCCTCGCACAAGCATACGCCAGCGTCAAAGACGCGATGCAGACCATGCGTAAAAGGTGCCAGCACAACCTCGGCTCGTATTCTCGGAAAGGAAGGGGTGCGAACAATACTCAAGTCAATTGCCACTACCGGACGCCTCCTGGCTCGCCCGGAAGGGCGTCATCCTAAAGAAAAGGCCGAAAGCACTGTGTACAAAAAATCCTGTTCTCAGTACCCGGCGTTGCAGGTTGGGGCAAGAAAGTATTTCAAGGAAACGATGAAGGAGCACATAGTTGGTGTCAAAATTAGCGAAGCGCAGTAGCCAAGCACTGAGAGGCATGTGACCACAAGATAGTGACGCAATCATGGTGCCCTGGAAACCAAGCCAAATACGCGCACAAATACGCTTCACTCCTGTCGCGTTCAGCAGATGCCAGAAAATATTACTCGCTACCTCGGAAACGTTCGCCCTTCCTAGATTTGCAGTTTAGGTTCAGTGAAGTAGTTGCCAACTATGTGTGTGTTTGAAAGCCAAGCTAGCTGCAACTCGCCCGCTGCCACAACTTGATGAAGAAACCGAGTAAGGTTGCTGTAAGGCCGCTGCTAATTCCAGCTGCAACTACTGTATAGGGCGCTGCCCTCGCGGCGGTGGCTGTCCATTGTGAACGACAGCACCGCCGCTACCTTCAGGGCGCCCCCCACCCCTATCCCCCCTTATGCATACGCTAACGTCGGAAAGGCGCCTGATGGCCCACAGCGGCCTTGAAGGGTCAATGCTCTTTTCCAGCTACCACGGTGCAGGGCGCTGCCCCCGCGGAAGGGGCTGTCCCATTATGAACAAAAGCCCCTCCAAGCACAGTGCAGTAAGGAGTTGGTACGCACTGTTATCTTCACGATGGCTCTGTCGATTTGTGGGAGAAAACAGGAACCATTTCCTAGCTGATCTGCCGAACTGACAGAGAGAGCCCAGGAAAGCACGATTCGAGCATTTTTTGGCGACGTGGGGAACGACATGCGTTCCTCACTTTTATCCGCCCGCTCATCGATCACGCTTGTCCGAACGCCCCACCGTCTGTGCCGTACCGGCTTCTCTCTCATCTATTGTTTAAGCACTGAGGACAGGGGGTACGCATCTGTACCAAGATCTTGACTAGCAGTGCGAGTGGAGAAAAGGGGGGGGGGCGGCGGTCTGCTTGGGACAGGTCAGAAGGAGACCCCCAACGGGAGAGGACGTGCATGCTCTCTCCACCGAGAGAGTAGTGTTGTATTTGTTACTTTATGTTCTTAGCGAGCCCCTGGGTTTGAGGCTGAGCTCAACCCACGGGGTAGGTCAATGATTGGAGAATTGATGCTTGGGGCGGGCCACTTAAAATGACCGCCCCATTTCTTTGTTTGTTACGGTTATAAAAACCGAAGTAAACGGATGGAGACCAGCCTGAGCTGGGGCTTCATGCTTAGCATGTAAAATTCTGCTACTAGGCTCTAACCTGCGGGGTCGAAGAGTAAAGTAGCGCAGTTTGTTTTTCCCTTTGTAAATTCATGTCTGCTGTTTTCCAGTTTTGCTCCTTGTATATGTTGTAAATATATGCTTCTCTTATATTTGTCATCATCTACGAGAAACAACGCCTCCTGGTCTTCCTTCACGCCGAAATAACTAGAGGAAGGGTTTGCGAACCTTCCTTTGAAGAATCTTTACTGTTGCGGTGTTTTTTTTGCAAAAACTCGGTTGGCATTCATTTCTCTCATAAATTTGTATCCGAAATCAACGTCGAACGCTTTCATTTTAATTGCTTAGCTAGGATTAAACGAGATGCCGCATATGAAGAGCTTCGATGCTTGCTTGCTTTGCTTTATTGTGCTTTGCTCTGCTTGCTTGCTTGCTTGCTTCCTTGGACACGTCGAACCGAGTATAAAATCACTAACCGAGCCTTGCTGAGCACGTCTCAGGTGGTCTGGCCGCACCTAAGCTGAGGAGAGCGACACATGCTTAAGCCTCTATAAGGTTTCTTCAGGGGCTAAGTGAGCATGTTTCTACTTTTAAAAGAGGCGCTTCTTCGGAATGGTGACACGCCTCTTATGCGCGAGGAAATCGATGGAACTGTGTCATGGTTCAGCCGCGCCTTTTCGATAGAAATCTCCAGAGATCACACTAGGACAAGCTCTGCCTGTAGCCGCTCTTACGAAAGTGTTTCGAGCAGAGTAAGCTTGCTTTAGTCGGCTTGAATTCTTCGTCACAGCAGCGAGCGGTTGCGCTGCGAGCTTGTGATCTTGCAGGAAAACAGTGGAAGACGACACAGTCGCGGCCGTAGTTGTTCGTGGACACGAACGCAGAGTAGTACCTGTTGAATCTGATTCTCAAGGTCGGCTGACACGCTTTGTACGTCACAACGCACGCAGTGCGAGGAACAACGCATGCAGCACGAGAAACAACGCGCGCTGAAAGCGCGCTCGGGTGCGCCGAAGCATCCCCGGCTCCTCAACATGACGTCACGCTGGCCGACATGGACGAGGTTTCCCTCTCCGCTGTTCCCCTCTCCTGCGCTCGCGCGGGGCGCGGGAAATTTAAACATCGTGTTTTTAATTGGCGATTGCGCCACTGTTTTAGCCAAAATCGAAAAAATAATTTCACAGACGTCATCAGCAATGACACTACTTCAAAACCCTAGAAGGTTAGCTGATTCGAAAACCGCCTCAGTATCCCTTTAAGAACCTGGCATTGGTCCAACACTTAGACCACATCATCTGCGACCTCTGAGATCACGATTTATTTTGTAAAGTTTTTTATTGCTTCACGGCATTGAGGGAGTTGTTAAGGTTAAAAAGGAGGGGGGGGATAAATGAATGAGAAAAAGTTGGGCAGTCGAACGAAAGCGAGGAAGAAGCGGTGATGTTGTCCTGGCGTCCAAGCAATATATGAGGACGGCTTCTTCAGCGGAAGACCCACTGCCAGGTGCCGGATTATCGTTGGCTTCAGCGCCGGACAAACACACAAGTGGTGAGCATCTACCTCAGTATTTTGGCAGTTACAGACAGGGCACCCTGGAAGGGGATATAAATGCCAAAATTGACGCCACTTCCGAGTGACGACAACCCCGAGCCGGATCCTGCGAATCACAACCTCCTCTGCACGGGCCAGACCGCGGCGGAGGGTTACCGCGCACGGAGAAACGAGAGCACATGTGCGGCTCCGGCGGTGTCGCTTTCTTGTCCGAAAGAGGGTAGCATCATCCACGCTCAGAAATCAAGGCGCTGATGAGGGTATGGTCGCCAGGAAAGCTGCATAATCTGAAGAGGTTTGGTTACTCAGCGGGTTATGTACGTGGGACCCACTAATTTTGGGTGGGTTGCGGGACATGAATTTCGGAAACAACTGTGGCTTAATCTCGCAAGAGAGTGGTACCAGTTCTGGCAGTTTTTTTTATGAAGCAAATCAAATGGCCAGCAGTCGAAATGATCCCAGCGAAAATTAACTGACGAGAGATATCTTGAATTGAGCAGCGAAGCTGGGCAGGCAGTCACCTGCTCACATGTTTCTCTGCGTACCGAGGGAGCCAGGCGCCGCAAGGTTGATGGCGCTCAGCGCGGACTTGTAGAAGGCATCGCCCACGTCTACTGACCTCAAGTGCCAGAGGAGAATTGCACTCTACTGCACAGTTCCGGTGACATGGCCGAGCTCGTGTGACTAGTTTGCCTGATCCGGCCGACAAGCCCATACGCTGAGCTCGGCTCCACTCCTACTGCTATGGAAGCGCACCAGCTGTTAGTACTTTTCCACTCCGATCGAGCTGTGGCGATACTGCTCTCCTCTCTGACGCTTTTCCCATCCAATACCATAGCTCTCATTCATTTCCCCCTCGCTTAAGTGTTTCTCTCATACGGCCAGGCTTCATGGTCGGGGCCGGGAAAGCCAACTAAGTGAACGCCGTGGAATGTTTTATTTTTTTGCCTGTAAATGTCCACAGCAATGCTCATATCAATGTAACTAACGCAAGGAATTCTTATAAACCGTCTTCTGGGGTGATTCAGTTGTGATGCGGAAGCATCTAGGACATTTGAAAGTGAGTAAACATTGGCACTTAGTGGTGAAGGCACTCCTGCTTCCAAGAAGTCAGCGAAAAGAGCATGTGAAATAAACTTTTTTTTGGGCGGACTAACGCCAACAAAAAGCTGAATGTCTCGGCGGTGGCGGAAGCAACAAGCATGCTCGACTCTCAACGAGGTGAATTCCCGCGCTCTCGACCGGGCTGAGTTAAAACTGACAACGAACTTTCAAGATATTGCGCGCAAAGCAACCAAAACACTCTGGAACAACCTAGAATCGGCTCCTCCTTGGTGCAATCAATTGAGATAAATTTGGTAACGTTTTGCATCACAAACAAAGCGACAAAGCCGCGTATCGGCAGCTTTGAAGAATGAAGGAACAACCATTAGAAAGCTTTGCGCCAATATGTTCAAATAATTTGCGTTGCCAGGGCTGGTCTGCAGGCACAAATATACAGTAGGGTTTCGTATCGCATGCAAAAATGAATACTGGCGCTGCAGGTGGAGCATGGCTGAAACAACGCTGACAACCAAACTTCATTTGTATGCGTGATGCAAGATGATGGTAGGAATAGAAATGGAAAAGAAGCACACGCGATGGATATGAAAAAGGTCTCTTCCGGCGAAGCATAATTACTGTGCTGCCATACTTCTACTGACGAGGAAGGGGAGACAAATCTGCGTTTATTGGACTATTTTCTGCGGTTGTTCTATTTAAGATCGGCATTCGGAAAGAAGGAAATAGAGGACCTGAGAGGTGAAGCAACAGAGAGCTCCAGCGGAAAAGAACAAAAAAAACTTCTTGGTGGTGACGTGTGGAACACTGGAGACGGAAGAGATAGGGAGGGCATCTGTGCAGGTTTGAAATCTTTGTACATATATGTTTTCTGAAGACATCCCAACCAGTCATCCATGGTGTCTGAAGAGGAGGTTATAAGATGGTTTCTGTGGTGCTATCTCTGGAAGGTAAACCCTAAAGCTGTCAGTGTGGGGAAGTCGCTCCTAGAAACGTGAAACGGAGCTCCTAAAGCTTCTAGGCTCCTGACAGCCTTGTGCAATAATCGTCAGTTCCTGCGCTGACTGCCTGCGCAAGACTGCACAGCAAAAAGTAATGAAACATCTGCAAGAAAGGGTCCCGCGCAGAAACATACAATTTCATGGTTATTCACCTCCAAGGGCTATTAAGAAGGAAAACGTAGAGGCAACCAGGTATTCAATTTAGAGGCGAATACTTTAGTAACCTTCTATTTCTTAATTGTATTGTATCTTTATGAAACTAGGGAAGAAATTTGAGTGCCGAATATTGAGGACAAAAAAATTTGAAGAAGTGCAGAGGGATTAAAAAGCATTTCGCAGAAAACCCACAACTGCTAACAATCTGAAATGGCCTCCACAGATAACAATAGGCGCCGTGGTGTACCAAGTGGAAAGGAAATACCGTTAAATAGGACGAGTTGTGAGCCAGATTAGAACCAGGCGAGCGAAATAGCTAGGAGAGTTAGATTGGAGCAGGTCTGAGTCTTGCCTGCACTTATGACTGCGCATCCGAACTCTGGGCGTCTTTCACAGTCTTGTGTACTTCAGTGACATGAGTGTTAGGGAGCATAACAAAATCTGTCTGCACCTCCCTCAGTCGAAACAACACTGTTAGCAGTCTGCCGCTGTTGTGGCCTTGTGTTTTTGTGGTACTTTTCCACTGAGTCGAAGTTTGGCGGCCATGGAGTGGGATAATCGTAGTTGCGGTTCCTTGAAGAGCCCCAACTTATTTTCAGTGTCCCGGCCTCTTTGTGACTTCAAAAGAGCACTGGCAGTATCCTGGTTGACGCTAGCGGCCAAGGACTTTGGTGACCCAGAGTACAGAACAGTACAAGCAAAGATTCAATTTTCACGTAGGTTAGTATGACAGCGGGTGTGCTCTGCTTTTGCTGTCAGCGCAGTTTCGTATGAAGGAAGTCTAACGCTGTCATTTTCTTTCTAAACAAAACCTCGACCGGTGTCTTCCGTGTCCTCGCAGTCATCGATTTATGGTAGATTGAGAGGTGCCCTACTAGTAGGCAAGCCGTACTTCACGAGTGAATTACGCGAAACGCTAGCTTTGTTTTCTGCAAAACGTTATCGGTTTGCCCTCTGGATAGAGGTTAGTATACCACACATGAAACGTAAGAAACGCCATTTATTCACCAAACATCATTATCCTCTACGCGGACAAATTCGGAATCGGAGGCGATGAGAGCTACATGTAGATTCTCAAATGTGGCGAGTATGGGGTGCAATGGTTGAATGAGTGCAGATGACGAAATGGCTCGCATCTCTCGATCCTTCCTTAAACTAGTTTCTGCGCCTATTACGACGACGCAGCGGTGTCTCCTGACCGCTCCTACAACGACTTTGGGAAAAACTGTTCAAGAGATACCTGGTAGAGTAATGCAGTAGCCTGTGGCTTTATTTTGACAGTAGACTTTCCTATATCGAAACCTCACACACAATCGTCAATGTCATGACCGCCCTGTGAACATATCAATCTGCATCGTCGCCACCCTCCACTTTCCTGTGTGCACCAGTGCTTATTGTTGGCAATAATTGATAGCTATCCTGAAATTTAATTACTATAACTACTGATTACTCCAAATACACAGCAGTCAATCACGTATTACACAATCAGAATCAGAACAGGCGAAGCAGAATGGTCAGTCTAAAATTAATATGAACAAAACTAAAACAATATATGACAGCCTCGGAAGGGGACAGCAGCTTACAATTGGTAGCGAGGAACAGGAAGTATTAAGCGAATACGACTACTGAGATAAATACGTAGAAGATTACGAACGGTGTGGAGCGCATATGGCAGGTCCTCTCAGACCATGAATGACTGTTTACGAATATCCCCGAAGAGAAAAGTATTTAGTATCTCTATTTTACCGGCACTAATCTATGAGGCAGAAATGCGGAGGCTATCGAAGGGTTCAGTTAAGTTAAGGGCAACGCAGTGAGCTATGGAAATGAAAGTTATAGGTGCAAGTTTAACGACAGGAACAGAAGAGTGGGTCAGGGAAAAACACTGGTTAATTACATCGTAGTACAAATCAAGAACAAGAAATGGGCTTGGGCAGGTCATGTAAACCAAAGACAAGATATCCGATGGCCGTTAAGGGAAACGGACTGGATTCTGAGAGAAGAGAAGCGTAGCGGGAGCCAGCAGAGCGTTAATTTTGCGGATGAGATCAAGAAATTTGCGAAGATAATTTTAGAGCTGCAGACACAATAAAGGGTTAAATGGAGCGGTGAGAGGGTTCTGTCCTGAGACGCGCAGGGAGGTTGGTGATGGGGATGATGATAAATCGGCCCCCTTCAATCAAGGTCTAATCGACTCGTACTAATTATTTGAGACGTTTCACTATCTCCGCTGCTGTTGTAACCGCCATCACTGCCCTGGCAAGCAAAATCATCGACTGGCCGGCCAAGTTTACGAAATAAACTCCTCTTGCTGCAGTTTAGTTGGTTAAATGGGCCTAGCACGTCGAGTGGTTCAGTGTTAATGAGCAAGAACACAACTAGTTTTCTGCATCCTTCAAAAGTGATTTACCTTCGAAAGTTACACAGCTAGGCTAGGTATGACGTGAGTGGGTACTGTTTAAACCGTTAAGAAATGTCCTTTGGCAGCGTGTAAACAGACGCAGCTCAACGTGGTGGTCGTTATACATTGGACGGAGTTTTCTTTGAGGCAGTTACGATTTTTTATAGGTGCATTTTTCTTGTTGCATCCTTTTGACTATAACTGCATGTCATGCTTTTGAGACGACGCTTGAAAATGTCTTGCTGCTATCAGCAACGAGAGTAGAAAGTACACTGTGTTCGGCTCACCACAGTAGCTGTGCGTTGGGTGAGCCTGTGATGAGTCCAGTTCCTGCGCAGCCAGTTCAGCCTGTAGCTGAACAGCCAAGTCCGAAGTGTTTGCAAGGCAACATTTTTCCTATTGAGCAGCCGCTGTAGATAAGCGATGTCCTGGTCACTACGCACGTCTGCCTCCAAGCATCACGCTGACTGGTAGCTACGTTTAACTGATGGATTTCCGAACCATATCGGTTCCGTACACGGAGTGGTGGTAACTGGCTTAGCTGACCCTACGCGTGCTTCAGAATGGCACTCTTTAGCAATAATCCTAAAGTTTGGAATGCAAGGCAAAACGGTGTCTGTAGGCAAATTTTCCCTGTTCTGAAACTTCAGGCGTCCAGAGGATTAGAAATGGTCCGAGTGAAACATCTTAGTCCAACTAGCGCGTACTTTCGGCCTTAGCGGGTCTTTTCTTTGGAATCGAAGAACTGATAGTGCGTATGCCCGCGTACCACTTTGGCGGAAAAGCACCGCATATTCTCAGCACGCATCTTCTCAGGCGTGGCCACGTCGCTAGCCCTCGACACAGACTCGCAGAGTTCAATTGGTAATGACCACTCTTAGCTGAAAATAGGAATATGGGGCATGAAAAGGTCTTGTACTGCGAAGATCCGACAATTAATGGTTCCTTAGGGAGTAGACTGCAAATCCAAGGAAACTAAAATGCAGCAGGGGAAAACAGAGCACGCCTGAAAAGCAGTGGGCGGATGAGATGAGGAAGTGAGCAGGTTTGTATGCCCTATCTGACACACTGCCGGCAGTGTTTTCGCGTTGCGTAAATTCGTAGCACTGTGACAATAAGCATGAAATATTCATTGATCCAATTCATTCATTCATTCATTCATTCATTCATTCATTCATTCATTCATTCATTCATTCATTCATTCATTCATTCATTCATGTTTCTGTGCACCTAAGACGGGTACTCAGGACATGCCAAATACCAAGTTTTCTTTTAATGCTTATTTATTTCCTTTCTTGTACCGTTGCCCGGGCTCCCTAGGTTCCTCCTTCCGAGGAATGGCCAATGTGGTTGTGCATTATCGTCGTATGTAATGGGTGTTGCCCTGTTGTGGCAGCAGCAGCAGCACTGGAAACCAATGACTTCTGGAGCTACGGTCTGTGCTACGCTTTGTTGCCCTTTCGGATGGGCAGGTGCCCTGACGGCTTGGTCGAACGCGGAATTTTCGCATTCGGATTTTCTATACATCGGCCCTGGATGCAAACCTAAATCAAAACAAAAAAAGCAATTATGCGAGTCGCATGCTTTCTACTAGAAGCTCAAAACACTGGCTCATGACTAGCAATTTATTATGTTGTAATGCATCAGCTTGTTCATAATGTGAGATAAGAAAGAACCAACCACCATTAGAAACCTTACAGCGGACGATTGAAGGAGGTGCGATATACAGTGCAGCTTGCATGACTTCTTGGCAAGTATATGTTAAGCTCTAAGGTCGTCTCTGCCAATATTCTATTGCTTTATGAAGCAAGCTTGAGTTGGTCACGTTGGCAGTCAAGCATATTATCCTGGGACTGACGAAGAGCCACTCCCCCCTCTGTGTATCTATCTATCCAATCCGAGGAAAGAAATGTACGCACGGCGCTAAAGAAAGGAAAGAAGAGAAAAATATCGTAGAAGTCATTGTAATTTATGCTACCGTTCCTTAAGCTTTTTCTTTATTGTTTCTTTCCCTTTTTCTGTTTTCATAGCCGCAGTATGTACATTGTGGTGAGTTCCAGTAATTAAGGCAGCGTTTTCAGCGGGTACTCAGTGTAGATAGTAAACGATAGCATTAACGACTGTTTGGCTCATTAGAAAACTATTTTAGGTACTAATGTAATCGGCAATGTGACGCACCTATGTAAATATTGTAATGGTTAGAGGCTAATGCAGTATGTGTGGAAGGAATATGAATGTCATAACTATAAATTGTAACATTTTGGTCAACCAGAAAGACGTTCTTGAGGCATGTCTCCTTATTTTGTGACCGACAACCCTAACGAGCTCTGCTGAGCGAGAAGTTCTTGAGCATCTAAAGCAAAGAACGTTGCCCTAGATGGCTACCTGCTGAAGCCAAGAAAGATTTACCGTCCTTCTTGGGGCCCTGCAGGCACCAGAACCACGCCTCCACCCCCCACTTCAAGCACTAATCTCCGCGGGAGGCCCGGGGCCCAGGTGAAACACCTCAGCGCAGAAAACAAGGCAGTACGATGACCAGTGGGTCAAACTGATAGAACAAGTTAAAATCCTATGCATCAACATTGTGCAGAGCTGGAGATGAAATTAAATGTTAGAGCAAAACACACACGAGTTCTTGATACGTTCATATCACCAAGTGAACTACAGATTTAACTAAAAGTGTTGAATGCCTCTATACGGTTGAACCGTGAATACCTGCCTGGCTTAAACTTGCGATATATTATGCTCCTTTCTAACCAAGGCTTTCATCCTCCATTATAACCTGGAAAGCCACGACGTGTGACGACATTGAAAAACTTTACTTCCTTGAAAAAAGCGCACTGCTGGCAGTTGAAAGATATTATTGGGCACCGTAAAATTTGCCAACCCTTCCGCTTTTCAGAAAACATCGTTTGCTAAATCCTAACCAGATATACACCTTTCATTTTCTGCAGTATATAAAAAAAATCGAATCTCTGACACTTTCGAGGATACCCCAACAAAGAGACACTACATTTCTCAAGACAATGAAAAAAAAGAAGGCCAATAATTTCGTAAAAACTACAGTCAACCGAGTTTGAAGTGTCAGGTGCAAGACACTCTGAATGTATTTAGTTTTGAAACTGAGCATAGGCTTTCAGTGAATTTTTTAAAGCAAAAATCAAGACTTATTTGCCTGATACTGACCCTAATCTATCATGACCAATTATGAACGTTTACTTGTTCTATGGCGTACATTGGTCAATATTATTTTCATTTTACCATATTTTTCATCTTTTCAGTTACTCTGGACAGTATCTATTTATCCAGTATGTGTTTTGTGTTTAAAATGCGATTGTACCTCATAAGTTTTATATAAATACTGCCGTCACTTCATTACAGTTTTGCGTGTATTGTGTGTGGTTCTCAATATTTATATCTAGTGCTTGTTTTCTTGTTTTTATGTAAATATTCTCCGCCCCCTTTTAAACTATCTTCACCTGTTGTTCACCGCTGCCCCTGTTATGGCTGCAGGCACCTCGTCAGGCAAGTTGACTTTGTGCCTCGGCTCCCTCTTTCTTGTTCGGATAGAAAATAAACCTGTAACGTCATATATTCCCTGCACCTTCTGAAACAGCAGGGCACAAAAAAAAATTTCTTTGCAATCTGCAAAGATCTGCAACTATTATCTTTGCAACTATATCTATGCAACTAGTATAGCCGTCACGTGATAATTTACAATGGAAATTTTTCTTATATGACGAACATCCTGCCTCAGTTGTTCTATAGTTTTGTATGAATTGTGCTTTGTTTATTTTTCTTGTTATCAACTGCCCTTCCCCTCTGAAATGTACTCTGTACCCTGAGGGTATCACAAATGAATAAATAAATAAACATTAAGCAATTAGTAAATAGCGCGAAGACGACGGGACGCGAAGAAAGACAAAGACGCACACAGAGCATATTTGCTGAATGCAAGAACCGGATAGGCCAATATGATGTCTGGTGTCCGAAAACCTAGGAAGTCGACTTACGAAAAGGGGTAAAGCATTCATGCTGCCATCCTGTCTGACAATAATATGTTCCTGACCAGAGAGAAATCGGCCGACTGTATTGAAACCAACTTCAATTCTGTATACCACTATTATGAGTCAACAGAAAGAATCACAGGTGTGATTAGGTAAAGAAAGGTCTGAGATCAGTTTACCTTCGCTCCCTGGCAAGTCATGTAGTCAAGTGCGTCGAAATCCCGGTGGTAATAATGCCTCCTGGTCACACTGTGGCCGCGGCCGGTGTTCCACTGGTACGGCTTGTAATACACACACCGAACCTTGCAAGTGGCCGCACTGACCTGCAACCGTGAGTGGGAAAGGTACAAGCACCATATTGAAAGAATTTGGAATTAAAAACACTGTTGTGGGTACCAAACACTTCGTAGGGGTAAGTGAGAATACGTGAATTATATTGCAATAACAGTCTGCTTACTGTGATGTTGTCGATGGTAGCGTCCCTATCCGCAACCTCTCCCTTGCAGAAAGGGACAGACGGCACGAGTGTTCCAGCATAATGGCCGTTGACGTATCCTCTACTTTTAACCGCCCAGCATACCTCACCAGCCCGACTGAAACAAAGAAAGAAATGATTGGAGAATTAAGGCGCTCCCTAGGCTCACTTGAAACGTGCTTTTTTCGTAATTTTTTCTTCTTATGAAGAGAATTAGCATGGTTTGTATATGCCAATTGTGTCGCTCCTGGCGTCTGTCTCCTATCCCCCGTCCCATTCTTTCGACCCCGGCCGCGGCGGTCGAGTTTCAATGGAGGGGAAAGTTTCGAGGCCCGTGTATTCTTCGATGTCGGTGCGCGTTAAACAACCCCAGGTGTCAGAATTTTCCGGAGCCCTTCACTACGGCGTCCCTCATAGCCTGAGTCGATTTGGGACCTCAATAAACCAACCCAACCAACTAAATCTACATCTCTTTAATCTGAATTCACAGCGGTACGACCGCCTTTCGATGGAGGCGAAACGCAAACGGCGCCCGTGTGCTGTGCCGCGTTATTGATGGTTGCAGACTGGGAGCTGTAATAATCCCAGAGACCTCCACAGCGACATCTATTCCTTGGTTTCTTCTTTCCCTTCTTCCGTGATGTTTATCCTCTGGGCGGGGATAAGGTAGCCACGGAGATTGAATACAGTTACTGCGACCTTTCCTTTCCAAAAGATCACTTTTCTTATATTTTTTTCTGAGAGCTTTCTATTCGC
Source organism: Amblyomma mixtum (assembly GCF_055824585.1). NCBI lineage: Eukaryota > Metazoa > Arthropoda > Arachnida > Ixodida > Ixodidae > Amblyomma > Amblyomma mixtum. The sequence goes on from NC_143021.1 coordinate 124,756,475, forward strand.
CAATTATTTTTATGCCTGTAAATATAAACAGACACCAAAAAGAGCATTTATCTAACGCAACAGCTGTTATACAGTCCCCTGTAATCGCGCTCACCTGACGACGTACTGTATCTGCTTCACACTGCAGGACGAAAAGTGGTGGTGGCTCGGGCCTTTGTTCACGTAGCTCATGATGTACCCGTCGTCCCATGGGCAGCTCAGGGCACCTGGATGTCCTATGGTCGCAGGTCCTTGCCCGTCATGCTCCGCACCCAAGCTATAATGAGGCGTGTGCGAAAAGACTACGAGGTGAACTCGAGGTGAACTGGCTAAAGCGCAGATAGATTTTAGGCATTGAAAACAACGTGCGGAAGAGAGTAGTGAGTCGTAGTTGGTGGACCAAAGTAGACTGCAAAAATCCATGTCAAATCTCCTCCGAATAAAGCGCACGGCCTTCGTTGCCACAGATTCCCGATGGTTGATCTAACGTTGCTTATGCTGCTTCCAAACTGCACAAGGACATTCGAGGATGGGCGAATAAGTGTTTTATATGTTAAAAGCAGCGCGCAAGGTGCGGTTTAAGTATCGTGTCTTTTATGGGTCTTATTGCAGATGACGTCAATGTGTTTTGACAGTGACATGTCGTGCGTTTGTAGAAGATCGAGATATTTGTATTCGTACATTATGTGTAAGTTGACTATTATATGAATTTTTTGCAGAAGGAAGGCCACGAACATCGTGAAGATGACATACAGACTTTCTTCGAAAAGTTAATATTCAGTTCTATGTATTCGACGGGCTCTAGAAATGAGCGAATAAATTGTTACGGATAACATGATTAGCTGGTTATTTAATTATTATATAAAACGCAGTCATCGGCATAAAGGCGTCTCTTTACATAAGTGTGCAATGGCAGATCATTACTCTACAGGAGGAACAAAAGAGGACCCAGTAGAGAACCTTGAGAAACCCCAGATTTCTATTCAAATGGTCGTACGTCTGCTAAACAAACATGCCCTAACTGCGGACTGTTGTAATTTCTAAAGCAGAGAATTTCAAGGCTTTATATTTTGTCTTCTTATTCGATTCCTAAACATATTTCGCTTCTGCAAGCAGCAGTTTAGAACCATGGTCTCTACGTTTTCATATCAGCGCTTTGCTAGTACTCTGTGATATCATCACAGTTCGTGTGCATGAGCACCACAGCCACCGTCCTATTCCGCATTTTGCGCAAATCACAGATGTTAGAGTATATCAAACTCTCCTTTCCTAAATGTCTTATCTCAATATTTTTATAGGCTTAAATTTTGTTGTTCTCCGGTTAGGGAGGATGCAGTTTCAGGATGAATAAATCATTCTTGAATCCTTCACTGGTTAAATGTTGAGTTTAAACTGAGTGTGATAAAACCCAACATCTTGCAATCTCTTCCTGCTATGTATTCAACATGCTCTTCGAAGTTTGATTATAATTATGAATCGAAATGACCTACGCGGCATTTATGCTCAAGAGGAAGAAATCGGCTTGGTAGGGCATGTAATATTGAATGTAATATATGTGTATATGTAATATTGAAAGCAAGATAACCGATGGTACTGAAACGCACCAGACTAGATTTCGAGTGTTAGGAAGCGTAGCAAGGGTGGCAGAAAGTTCGGTGGCCGCATGCGATTAGGAAGTTTGTGGGGATAGGGTGGCCGCTGCTACATATGACAGGGTTAACTGGAGAGATATGGGAGAGGCCTTTGTCCTTAAGTAGTCGTAGTCAGACTGACGATGATGATGGCTCGTGACAGCTCCACTCTATCTTAATCATCATCATGATCAGCCTGACTACGCCCACTGCAGAGAAAAGGCCTCTCCGATGTCTCTCTAATTAACCCTGTCCTTTGCCTGTGGCGGCCACCGTATCCCCGCAAACTTCTTAATCTCATCCGCCCACCTAACTTTCTGGCGCCCCCTGTTACGCTTGCCTTCTCTTGCAGTCCACTCCATTACCCTTAAGGGCCAGCGGTTGTCTGGCCTTCGCATTAGATGCCCTACCCAAGCCCATATCTTTTTCTTTATTTCGACTAGGATGTCATTAACCCACGTTTGTTCCCTCATCTACTCCTCCCGCTTCGATTCTCTGAACGTTACATGTATCATCTTTCTTTCCATAGCTCGCTGCCTTGTCCTTAAGCGGAACCCCCTTTGTTAGTCTCCACGTTTTTGTCCAATAGGTGAGTACCGGTAACATACAGCTGTTGTATACTTTTCTCTTGAGGGATATTGGTAAACTGCCATTCACGATCTTAGAGAACCTGCCATATGAGCTCCACCGCATTCTTATTCTTCTAGTTAATTCCCTTTCATGGTCCGAAGATCATGATCTCTATGTGTAATCAAAGAGGTAATGATTGAATTTACGTGTAAAGGAAGCGAAAGTACACTCAGAGGGGTTTAAAGAGATTTACCACTTAACACACCAGCGCCGCATACTGTCCAAATTGCGTTGTGGGTCATCACAGTGAGATGACCACTTAACGCAGTGATAAATGGCGCAATCTTCAGCGTACAGACATTATGACACATCCCTGCCTTTCCTCTTCTACATCCTCCTCGTCCTCCTGGCAATATCACTGATCTTTCCTTGAAAAGTAATTCAGACCTGTATCTTGACGAGGACACAGAAAGAACTTGCTAGGACGGACACGGCCTCCATTGTGATTGAAGTAGGCATATGTTACATTTATAAAAAATGAAGGTACTAAGCGCATGCGCATTCATGACTATAGGGGAAAAACAAAGAAAAACAAGTAGATTAAGGAAAGCTGGGTGCATAATATTACCTGTTTAGTAATCGGAATTCACTTGCTCATAGGGAGGCTGATGCGGTGCTAACGCACGTGATGCCTCTTTTCTTGATAAAAAATGGATCTGCCTATACTCGGGCTAATTTTTTCTTAATAGTCATAACTTGGAGTCCTTCAAGTCGTTGATCACAGTTGTGATTGTTATGTTTGCAAGAGCGGCAATAGATGGGTTGTTTCTGGAACGAGTCTGTATCACGAACGTGTCAAGCAACATGAACGCTCACCAGATAACGTTTCAGACTCGTTCCACGACCTACCCGCCTATTTGTGCTCTTGCAAAAATGGAAGCTATCATAACTGTTAGCCACGACTTGAGGGAATCAAAGTTCTAAGTAAAATAAAGAAAATGAGCCCGAGAACTTTCAGAAGCGTTTTTTTTTTGTGAAGGAAAGAGGCGACAATTGCGTCAGCACCTCATCAGTGTTCCTGTGAGCCAGTAAATTGAGATTATTAAATTGTCAATATGCACCATGCTCTCCGTAATGTGCTGTTTTCTAATCTACTGTTTCGTAATTTACTGTTTCGCAAATTTCCATTCAAGACGAATCAATGAAGTTAAAGATTGTTAAAATTACATAACCAGGTAGTGGGAAATCATGTCGGAACAACTTTTTAACGCATAGGAAGGTGTACCATCTGGTCCATTGGCAAAGGAGAAATTTATAGTAATTTAGCTAGACCACTGCACATCACAATAAGTTCAGGAATAGACACAACTGAAAGTCCCGGATGACCGGAAGATCATGATGAGTGTAAGTTGTTACACCAGACTGAAAATAAGCAGCAGACATAATCGTTGTAAATAATGCGAATACATTGTCATTGTTTAGAATACGAATGCTGGTTGTTTCTGGCGTTTGTTTCTAGGAACTTCCACATTTCTATGGGGTTGCTCTTTAACTTGGGGCCTAGTGCTAAAACTTCGGGCCTAGTGCTAGTGCTTCAGCAGCACTGATTATTTCGTTGTATCGTTTGCAGGACACCATAACATTTCAAGTATTATAGGATTATGATGCTTCCTTTAAGTATTCATTTTTTTTTAGGAGATGATGTCTATTTTTAATCAGTCGCTTCACCTGCTGAGTAACCCAGCATTTGTCTCTGCGTCTTTTTTGTTGTCAAAAGTTCAAAAGAACATGCATGTCATTTAGTTTTTTAGGACGTAACTAAGTGCCTCCCATAGGCTATTACAGTCTAATTACTGGTTTAAAAGCTCGCATTCAAGCAAAAAAAATTAATTAGCAAGCTCTCCACATCGCAAAATATATGTAGCCTTATCAAAAAAGCAATCTTTGTTTGTGCGATCGCATGAACAAAAAATTGAGGCGCTTCGAACATGGGCAACATTCCAATCGTGATCACTAATATCCTCATTGTCAGCATTGTTAGACAGACTGCCTGACAAAAAAGGCAGGTCTAGAACTGAAGGGCTGTTGGACCACGTCTACTACGCTCACTAACATTCTGGTAAATGGCATTATCCGCTATTACCACCGGTCGCAAGCCAGAGAACGGGTTGGAGCCAAAGGTTCACAAAAAAAATGTATTTATCGGAGAGACAATATGGCGGAATTGCCAATCGCGTGCAACAGCACATACAAGGAGATCTACAATACGATGCAACACGTGCAAAGTAACACGAGAGAGAAATTGCACTTAAAGTGCACGAACACAAGAGAGAATAACAAAGAGAACACAGTTTCTTCAATGGGCACTGCTACAGACCGATGACCGGAGGACCATGACAGGGCCCTCCCGTAGGTCGGTGCGCGCCGCCACTAGCGAAGTCCATGGCTGGGCGAGTGTTGTTGACCAGGGAGTCGTGCGGCAGCACTTCCTGGAAGCTTAAACTGCTGCAGGAGCTAAGAGACGGCGCTACGGGTCCTTTCTACAAATGGCGGTACGCGTTTATTCATTTTTTTGCCCAAAGCTGGCGCACATACACATCAGCTGTACAATTTCTCTGTCGCCCTCTCGCCGGGCGCGCCACTTGGTAGCTTGTTCCTCGCGGAGCTTGCCATGCTGAGTCGAGGACGTCTTTATCGAGAATGTAACAGCTACCCCCCCCCCCCCCCCCCACACACACACACACGCAGTCTAAGGGTGCCGGGAGTGCACGCGAATAGTGCCCAGAGGGGATAGCGGCGCATACCCAGATGATAACTGACTTACACATGCCCCAGCTCGTGCGCCAGGGTGTAAGTGCCCGAGTACAGTCCTGGCTTATCCTCTCCAAGAGCCACTTTCTGGTAGGTGCAAATTCCCGCGACGTAGCCCACTCCTAGAAATGCGACACGGCTTGCATCAGTGAGCGAGCGGTTTTCTTGAAATAGCATTATAAACTTTCTCTTCTGGCATTAAAGGCACCTCTCAGTTTTCTGCAGTTTCTTTCAAAAACTCATTCTACGCTGCGGAGGATAATCATGTCATCAAGATTCCTGAAGAAAACAAAAAGAATGCTGGTAGCGGTCAGCGTAAAGTTTCGGCACAGGCTCAAGCGCACCAGCATGTAAATTAACCGCAGATCCATCCACTCCTACCAGCTTCGTAAGCCTCCGTGTGAAAGCGCACACAAAGCAAAGTGAAGATAAATTAACGTTTTTCGTTAAAGGAACTAGCTAGCGCTTAAGCGCGCATAAGGCAGTTACATCGCTTGGCTGCACAACACCTTGTACAGAATTACTCTCAGGTATTTGCGCTGCAATGCTCAAGTACTTTCTTGTCGATGTATACCAGAGTTACAGAAGCGATGTACACCACGTGAATGGCGGTGGTTACGATTTGTCTGTGTATAAATACGTGCCTGGAAGAAATGGGTAGAAAGACGGGTTAACTTATTTGGTCAGGCGCCCTATGCATATCTCGAAAGCAGGCGCTGCGCCGTGAGAAAGCGATGGAGCGCAGTTCTGTCAGTTCGCGTGGTCTCCCCACGTTTCCGTACCGTTGTACGTGCTCTCCCATCAAGCAGTGAGATGTAGCTTGCAGACGCGGCTGATGGCTTTTTCTAAAATAAGCTGCAACTATAATATCATATATATATATATATATATATATATATATATATATATATATATATATATATATATATATATATATATATATATATATATATAAGATGCCAAATTGAGAAACGCCTCTTTTAAGCAAACGTTTATTGGGAGTCGACGTTTCAGACAGAGCCTGTCCTTTTTCAAGGACAGGACAGGCTTGAAAAAAGACAGGCTCTGTCCGAAACATCGCCTCCCAATAAACGTTTGCTCAAAAGAAGCGTTTCTATATTTCGCATCTTATTTAAACTAGCAACCAACCTTATTGTGCTATATATATATATATATATATATATATATATATATATATATATATATATATATATATATATATATATACCTGGTGTTTCAGCGAACACTTTCGAAAATTTTTATGAATAGAATTTTCGGGGTAAAGATATGGCTTTTACAGCATAGTATTACCAGTGTTGGCGGACACTAGAAAGCCGGTGAATCGTATTAACTAGTAAACTGGTTAACTAATTTTTAAGAATTAACTTTTTAACTATCGCAGTTAAGCGCCTAGTTGCAATTATATATTTGTAGCCAGTCATTGGTAACAGCCATATCAGTTTTTAGAATTTCGAAAATTCGATTATCCTTGGCGCTGTGGCTCGACAAAATTTGGCGTTTTCGACTAGTTACATGCACTGGAGGGGATGCTTTGCCTGCATGCTTTCGATACCGCATGCATTTTTCGCACGATGCAGCCAAACTTTGCCGAGCCACAGCGGTAAGGGTAATTGCGTTTTCGAAATTCTAAAAACTGACAAGGCTATTACTAATGACCGGCTACAAATCCCTAATTACAACTAGGCGGATATCTACTAGTTAAAAAGTTAATTATTAAAAATTAGTTAACCAGCTTACTACCTCAGACAATTTACCGGTTTTCTGGTGTCCGCAAACAGTGGTAATACCATGCCGCAAAAGCGATACTTTTACCACAAAAAGCCTGCTTGCGACAATTTTTGAAAGTGTTTGCTGAAACACCCGGTATATATATATATATATATATATATATATATATATATATATATATATATCAGAAATTATTTCTTGGCAGCTGATTGATTATTATAAGATAAAGTCACCAGAAATTGAAAAACATAACAAGATTTAATTCACGAAGTTTCAGCTGGAGGACCAGCCTTTTTCGAGTGTATTACAGTATTTTAAGAGAACTTCTTGCGGGGCTAGTTGGTAATTCATGGTAAAAGTAAAGGCGCCAAAAAACCACACACACGCACAAGACTAGACACACACACAAGACACACACACAAGGCGCTCTGTCCCGTTCTCTTGTCGTGTGTGTGTGTGGTTTTTTGGCGCCTTTACTTTTACAATTACAGTATTTGAAACAAGCAGCTTTTATAGCACCGCGAGGTACAGAAAAAAGTGTAAAACACAAATGCAAACAGTGGTGAGGGGGGAGGTTAAAAAAAAGTTGGTTACAACTTGAAAAGGCAGCAGGTGCTCAAAAGGAGGGGTAACGACAGAAAAGTCGATGACAACCGCGAAGCTCTACAGCGCACAGCTGCCACAGGGTTGTGACAAAAAACAAACAAACAGAAAAAAACCTTTACTGCACAAGACTTTCCAAAATGGCACCAATGGCGCATTGCGGCGACCAGCGCGCAGCGCCTGGCAGCCGCACAGCGAGAAGGCAACATTTAAGGAGGAAGTTCTAGGCATGGGGGTCCGCAGCAATGTCAACGAAACACCTCCGATAAAAAAAGAAAAGAAAGCTACTAAACTAGAATATGAAAAATCCCACTCAGAGAAGGGTTGTGGCAGAACAACACGATACAAGATAGGTCATTAGGAAAAAACACAAGTTTCTAATGAATTCTTACACAACCACTCAATACACAAAAAAGGAGAATCCTTACACGACCACTCAATACATAACAAAAGAAAAAGACGCAAGGCTAACAACAAACAAACACACACAACACCAGAAACGAACTGCAGTCAGTGGCAAGTACAATGTACCGTGTACAGGAGCCATCCTGGCGACTTAGGGTGATGGCAAGACGGCGGGGTCGTAGTAGGGCTTGAGCTGCTGGACATGAATGGTGTCATGTCTTCGGCGGCGGAGATCAGGAGACGGCGTGAGGGGTTCCACGACATAATTAACCGGAGAGGTGTGCTCCAGTACACGGTAGGGACCACGGAACTTGGTGAGAAATTTTGAGGACAGACCAGGAGTTCCTCAAGGGATCCAGAGCCACACAAGTGCGCCAGAGGAGTAGTTCGGTGAGGTTTGTTCTTGGTCCAGACGGGAGCGCTGGCGATACTGGGTGTCAGTCGTGAGTAAGCGGGCCATTTGGCGGCAGGCTTCGGCGTGTTGCGGGGCTTCGGAAACAGGCCGATATTCGAATTCATCAGGGTGGTAAGGGAGAATTGTGTCGATAGTAGCAGAGGGTTGGCGGCCGTAAAGTAGGAAGGAGAGAAGCCGGTGGTGGACTGCGTACCGGTATTGTACGCGTAAGTGACGTACGGAAGGACAAGATCCCAATTCGTGTGGTCAGAAGCGACGTACTTGGACAGCATGTCTCCGAGGGTGCGGTTAAATTGTTCAGTGAGGCCATTGGTCTGCGGATGACAGGCGGTGGTAGTTGGGTGAATCGTGCTGCACTCTTTGAGAAGCGCCTTTACCACGTCAGATAAGAAAACGCGGCCGTGGTCACTTAGCAGTTCACGAGGTGCACCGTGACGAACGATGAATTGGTGCAAAATGAAGGAGGCGACGTCCGTCGCTGTGGCAGCCGGAAGGGCAGCAGTTTCGGCATATCGTGTAAGGTGATCCACCGCCACAATAGCCCAACGGTTGGCGGCTGCAGTGTAGGGAAGCGGACCGTATAAATCAATGCCAACGCGGTCGAATGGGCGTGGAGGGCATGGTAACGGCTGCAGCTCTGCAGCAGAATGCTGGGGAGGTGTTGTGCGACGTTGGCGTGGAATACAGGAGCGCACGTACTTCATGATGAAGGTGTACACTCCGCGCCAGTAGTAGCGCAGCCGTATGCGGGTATAGGTCTTGAAAACGTCCGCGTGACCGCTGTTCGGCGATAAAGTAGCCGATAGAGTAGGTTTTCGGCGATAAAGTAGGTTTTCACGAATCGCAAAATGGGCAGCTTGGCGGTGGAGCGCACGTGACTGTGAAGCAGCCGTCGGGTTGGCAAGAAAGTCGAGAAGGGAAGCGATCCATGGATGCATGCTCTGCGCTGAAAGCATGTCGCTGATGCGAAGCAAGGGCAGAGAAGCGCCGGAGGTGGAAAGGCTGGCTATCTCGGCTGGAAGGGGGCAGCGGGACAGTGCATCGGCGTCTTGATGCTTGCGGCCGGTGCGATACACGCCGCGGGTATCATGTTCTTGCAAGTGAAGGGCCCACCTAGCGAGGCGGCCGGAGGGGTCTTTCAGGTTGCAAAGCCAACAGAGCGCATGGTGGTCCGTCACAACATCAAAAGGGCGCCCATAGATGTACGGTCGAAATTTCGCGATGGCCCATACAATCGCCAAACACTCTTTTTCAATTGCTGAGTAATTGCGTTCTGCTGGTGTGAGTGTGCGGCTAGCATAGGCAACGACGTATTCGTCAAAGTCAGGTTTTCGTTGGGCGAGGACAGCGCTGAGGCCAACACCGCTGGCGTCCGTGTGAACTTCGGTAGAAGTGGCCGAGTCGAAATGGCGCAGAATAGGCGGCGCAGGGTGCTTTATGCGTCGTCGCACGCTGGAGACCACAATGATAAATCCGCACTTCCAGACAGCAGTTGGGTCAAAGGCGCAGCAATTGACGCAAAGTTGCGAATAAACCGGCGGAAATATGAGCAAAAACCCAGGAAGCTGCGGAAGTCTTTGATGGAGGTAGGCTTGGGAAAGTCAACCACAGCACGAAGTCTTTAATCGGCTCTAGCAGCGAGGAGTCAGGAGCAGGCGTGAGCCCAGGAAGCGACTCAACCTGCTTTGACCCCTGGCGTGTCAGAATCCTCTGCTTGCGCAACTGCTCAAAGCTTTGACACAGCGTGACAATTTCAGCAATGGTACGCAAGTCGCGCGCTAGAAGCATCTGAAAAGCGTCGTCATCGATGCCTTTCAAGATGTGTTGGATCTTGTCGGCTTCCGTCATACGAGGATTGACCCGCTTGCACAAGTCAACTACATCTTCAGTGTATAGCTAGTGAAGCTTTCACTAGCCTGCTGAGATCGTTCGAGCAATCGCTGTTCGGCTCGGAGTTGCCTGACAGCCGGTCGACCAAATACTTCTGAAAATTTAGTCTTAAAGGTCGACCAGGCTTGAATATCTGCCTCATGATTGCGATACCAGAGGTTAGCCACACCGGCGAGATAAAAAATGACGTTGTTTAGCTTCGTCACATCGTCCCATTTGTTGTATACGCTCACCCGCTCGTACGATGTGAGCCAATCTTCAACATCGTTCTCGTCGGTGCCGCTGAAAATGGTCGGGTCCCGTTAACGAAGAGAGCCGGCACAGATGACAGCAGCCGTCCGGGATCAGGTCGGCGAAGCACTCACAAGCGCAGCGCTGGCAAAAACTCTCGAGAGCACTGTGACCTCGTCTTCGTCATTGCGATTGATCAGATGCTCAGACGCATCTTCTTCTTTATCCTTACAATATATATATATATATATATATATATATATATATATATATATATATATACATCAAAATAAGTAAATAAATTGAAATCTATTTCCCTTTGTTTCTGTGGCTGTTGGCTTCCGTCATATTTACAACGAGCCCCTCATTGCCCTTCCCATATATATATATATATATACCTGGTGTTTTTTTATAAGGTCCAAAATTTTTAAAGAAAGGTAAATTCCTTTGAATTTATTTTAACCCTGGGATTAATCTGAGGGCTCCGGCGGACGTCAGGTAAGAGGAAAACTACTTTAATTAGTTCGCTGATTAACTGAATACGTTAATTAACTCTTATAATTTTTATTTTAGGGGATATGTTGCATTAGCAGGATTGAAGATCGTCTTCCAAACAGTCCAGCCAAGGAAAAAAAATTTAATGAAAATATTTTTTCCGCGCGTTACGAAGCGAGAAAAAGTCGCCCTGCAAGGCAGCTTCACACTGTCACACAGCGTCTATGAGCGCCTGTGACGTAGTTCGCTCCGCCCTGCGCTTTGTGCCAGTGCGTTTTTGTTCCAACGCGGCATTCCGTGAGGCCGCGGAGCGAAGCGAGATAAGCAGCGATAGCGCAGGCCGCCAGTCCGGGACGCGTGACGCAAAGCGCAGGGCGGAGTGAACTACGTAAGAGGCGCTCCCGCCGCTGAGTTACGGCGTGAAGATGCCTACCAGGGTGACCTTTTCGCGCCTCGTAACGTGCGGGAAAAATTTTCAATTAGAATTGTTTTTTTCTCAGTTGGACTATTTGGAGGACGATCTCCAATTCTGCGAATACATACCCCCTAAAACAAAAATTAGAGAAGTTAATTAACATATTTAGTTAATCAGCGAACTAATTAAAGCAGTTTTCCTCTTGCCTGGCGCCCGCCGTAGCCTCCAGTATAGCCGCAGTGCTAAAATAAATCTAAAGCAATTTACCTTTTTTAAAAATTTTGGACCTGCTAAAAAAAAACACCCGGTATATATATATATATATATATATATATATATATATATATATATATATATATATATATATATATATATATATATATATATATATATATATATATATATACGAGGTCTGTTAGAAAAGTATCCGACTTTATTTTTTTTTGCGAACACCTGATGGATATGAAACAAGCGCGCTTGCATCAGCCGACCTTGAACCTTCGTGCGCATGCACGAATTTTTTCCCGCCTGCCAATAGCGTCAGTCGCTGGGACACAGCGTTTGAGTGAGGCTGTGCGCAGTGCTCTCGTCGGTTTTCTATTGCAAGGAAAATGGCGGAGTGACAGGAGCAGCGCTACTGCATCAAATTTTGCCATAAACTGGGCGACAGCCAAATGGAAACCATTTGGAATATTTAGACGACTTTCGGTAACGATGCTATGAGCAGCACGCAGGCTAAGCAGTGGTACAATTAGTTTAAAGATGGCCGCACATTGGTGGAGAGCGAGCCATGCTCCGATCGGCCATCAACATGCCGAAATGACCAGGTCATTGCCGAAGTGAACGCTGTGGTGATGCGGGAACGTCGTGTGACTATCTGAGAAATTGCGGAAGAGGTGGACATGAGCAATTTTTCTGCACATTCCGTTATCACAGAAGATTTGGCCATGGAGAGAGCTGCGGCGAAATTCGTGCCGAAGCTGCTCACGGTGGAGCAAAAGCAGCTTGGTGTTGAAGTCTCACAGGACATGTTGGATTCCACAAACAGTGACACCGACTTCATCAACACCATAATCACTGGTGACGAGTCTTGCGTGTACGGGTACGGCTCGGAAACCAAATACTAGTCGTCACAGTGGAAGCATTCCAAGTCACCAAGACCAAAGAAGGCCCGCCAAGTGCGCAGCAATGTGAAAGTGATCCTGACTGCTTTCTTTGACTCCCTCTGTGAGGCACACCACGAGTACGCACCCCACAGGGTCAAACAACGACCAAAGAGTACTACAGGGATGTCCTCCGTCGCCTACGTGATGCTGTGCGGAGCAAGAAACCGGAGTTCAGGTCAACAGGAAAGTGGCGCATCCATCACGGCAATGCTCCTGCTCATTCCTCGCACTTGATTCAGGTTTTTTAGACGAGAAACTAGACTCCTGTAGTTCAACAGACCCCTTACTCTCCTGATATTGCCCCCTGCGACTTCTGGCTGTTTCCCAAAACCAAGAGGCCATTGAAAGGAGCGCGATTTCAGACAAGAGAGGGCATTATGGCTGCAACGACAGCTGAGCTAAACTCCTTTCCGAAAGGAGCCTTTTCGGAATACTTCCAACAATGGCAACACCACTGGGATAAGTGTGTGGAGTCCCAAGTAGACTACTTTGAAAGTGACTAGGTTTGCATCGCTCCAGTTATGCCAGATTTTTTTCTTCGGCCAAAGGTCGGATACTTTTCTAACAGACCTCGTATATATGAAGGGCAATGAGGGGCTCGTTGTAAATATGACGGAAGCCAACAGCCACAGAAACCAAGTGAAATAGGAGATTTCAATTTATTTATTTATTTTGATGTGTTCATCAATTTAGAGCATTACTGAATATGTTATCGCTTAAAGCTAATTGATAAGAAAAGCAGAAAAAAACAACGACATGCCGCCGGTGGGATCCGAACCCACGACCTCCGAATTACGCGTCCGGTGCTCTACCTGTGAGCTACGGCGACAGCCGTCAAAGCTGCTACTTTCGGGGAGATTTATGTTTACAAGTAACCCATCTCTTTTGCAATTAACCCTGTCCTGTGGCAGCTGCGGCCACCCTATCCCCGCAAACTTCTTAATCTCATCCGTCCACCTAACTTTCTGCGGCCCCCTGCCACGCTTGCCTTCCCTTGGAATCCACTCCGTTACCTTTAAGGAGCAGCGGTATACTGCCTTCACATTACATGCTCTGCCCAAGCCAATTTCTTGTCTTTATTTCGACTAGGGTGTCATTAACCACCGTTGTTCTCGCACCCAAACCACCCGCTTCCAATCTCTTAACGTCACGCCTACCATTGTTCTTCCCGTAGCTTGCTGTGTTGTCCTTAACTTAAGCTGAACCCTCTCTGTTAGCCTCCACGTTTCTGCCCCATAGGTGAGTACCGGTAAGATCAGCTGTTTTATACTTTTTTGTGAGAGATATTGGTAAACTGTGATTCATGATTTGACAGAACATACCATATACGCTGTACCCCATTCGTGTTCTTACAGTTATTTCCTTCCCATGATTCGGCTATTGCACTCACTACCTGTGATAAGTACACGTATTCTCTTACCACTTCTAGGACCACACTACCAATTGTCTTTTCCCCTCAGAGACTGTCGAACATTATTTTGGTATTCTGCATCTTTATTTTAAGGGCTACTCTTCTGCTCTGCCCTTCTAACTCATTGATCATGCTTTGCAGTTGTTCTCCTTATTGACTTCGCAAAGTAATATCATCAGCGAGTCGTAAATTATCTGGTACTCTCCATTAACTCTTACCCCCTACTGCGTGCTATCCGGGCCTCCGAACACCTCCAGTAAACAAGCGGTGCAATGGAATTGGTGAGCTCGTGTCTTCCTGATTGACACCCTGCCTTATTGTAATTTTGATTCCTGACTTTACGAAGGACTATGGTAGCAGTGCAGTCGTTATACACATCTTGCAATATTTTCATATAAGACTCTTCTACGTCCTGATTCCGCACTATCTCCATTACTGCTGAGGTTTGCACTGAGACAAATGCTTTTCCTTAATCAATGAAGGCTAGGGGCCATTTTCTTTTATCATTTAGGCACAACCTGTCAAAAACATCGAGCTGGAACTTTTTTTTGTTAGCGGCCTGTTGCTCAGCTTGTTGATTACAACTTGCTTAGTGTTTTATTCTTATAGATAATAGAAAAATCTCATAATGTGTCTAAATGGCTCGCAAACATACTTCTTATGCCTATGTACGGGATGTTAATATCTGTACAAGACAAACTTACCTTGGCCTTCTGCAAAGCTTCCGTTGATTACGGTGTACACCTCTCGGCTAAAGAAATAAGGAAATAAGCGTAGTTACACACATTGCAATACCTCTTCAAATTATGCTCTAAATTATGGACGAAATATAACATACCCTGTCATTAGGTACACAACATCCGGATCGCCAAATTTTTTGTTATTTTCGTACGCATACCCCATTAAATTTCTCAGCGTCTTCAGGTCATATATGTATTCGTTGTTATACGGGTATAGATCAGCATATGATTCATTCTGCAGAACCAAAAAAAAACAAGAAACATAGGGATTTATTATGCATAGCCCAAGCAGGACGCCAAAACTGGCTTCAGTGAAATACGTGGCGCCAATAAATACCTTGCTTATGTCCGCCCCTGTGACCAAAAACTTTATCCTTGGAGCTGTCATTGCGCTGAATCTCAAATTTACCTGGAGACAGGAGACATCGGTTTGTAGGAATGGTTGATTAAACGCGACAAACGTCAATAGCTTTATACACTCCATCTCTTCTTGAAGTACTAAAATTACGGGAGCCATATGAAATGCAGAACCACTTTAAAATGACTCAAATGACAAAAACCTGATTTTTACTTAATTTCATGCGACTTAGGTGAAAAGTTACAGAAAAAATAAAACAGAAATCAGCAGTAACTGAACATAACTTATAAATTTATAACTTCCAAGAAATACAAACGAGCGGTGTTAGTGCTATTTAAATGGCAAAGGAACGCCTTTGTGTTCAAGTCTGTAGTGGTGGTCACTGGTGAGCATGTTGAAGCGAGCAAGTTGAAGGAAGGAATGTTTTCGTACCTTATGGGGCGGTTTTAAATTTTTTCCCAATAATCGGGTACATGGAAGAATTGAGTGATCAAGGAAGAAGACAACGAGATCATTGAGCTCATGATCATATGCGCACAGCGTTCCAAACGCCAGTAAGGGGTGGTAGCTTCAAGTAGTTGAGCAGAATTTGAAAAGGTATTTATCGAGCCATGAGGCTACTGGTGAATACACCTGACCTCATGAACGGTCTCGCGTACACTTGAACAAGTTTGATGGTTAGGCTAAGTGTCATAGTTATTATCATAATCCTCACTACGCTCACTGCAGGGAAGTGCTCTCCCCTACCTCTCCAATTAACCCTGACCTGTGCCACCTGCGGGAACTGTATCCTTGCAAACTTCGTAACCTCATCCTCCCACCTTTCTGCCGCCTCGAGCTATGCTTGCCTTCTTTAGAATATACTCCGTTACCCTTAAGGACCAGCGGTTATCTTGCCTTCGCATTACATGCCCTGCCCAAGCCCACTTCTTCCTCTTGACTTCAACTAGGTTGTCATGAACCCGCATTTGTTTCATGTGTAGCAGTGCGTTTATTAGGCGTCCTCAAGAGACCGAACCGCCGTGTAGGATATGGCAGCGTAGACAGGAGTAGCCAGCACCAAGAGAGCGCGGCAACTTTGTCGTCGTCAGGCGCAGTATAGTGTGGGCGCATCCCTGTAGCGGAACCCGTCACAATTGGCACACTACCCCGGGTGAAAAAGAGCCATCCTGGCGTCTTAAAGGAAAGGACCAACAGAGGGGTCGTAGTACGGCTTAAGTCGGTTGACGTGGACAGTTTCGTGGCCACGGCGACGCAAGTCCTCAGAGGGTGCAACGGGCACAACAATATAATTGACCGGAGAGGTTTGCTCGAGAAACCGGTAAGGACCATGATACCGATCCAGCACTTTCCGCGAAAGGTGAGAAGTTGTGGGAGGCACCCAGAGCCACACGAGGGAGTTGGCAGGATAGGAGGTAGAGGCCTCGGAAGTGTCGCGGCCATGTTTTTGCTGCCCCTGGGTCTGCGTGGTAAACGAGCGAGCAAGCTGACGGCATTCTTCGACGTACCTGGCATCGCCGGAGAGTGTCGTGGACTCGGAAATGTAGGGGCGATAGCGAAGAAGAGTATCCATCGTGCAGGGCGGCTCGCGGCCGTTGAGAAGAAAGAAGGGAGAGAATCGAGTGGTGGTTTGCATCGCAATGTTATATGCGCAGATGACGAAGGGAAAAACCTGATCCCAGTTGGAGTGGTTGGCGTCGACGTATGTACATGGCCAGCATGTCACTGAGGGTTCGGTTGAAACGCTAGGTCACGCCGTTGGTCTGAGGGTGGTAAGACGAAGCGGTTCGATGGATAATGCGACAGTCCTTGAGGAGCGCCTCAAGAGCGTCAGACAGGAATACGTATCCACGGTCGCTGAGCAGTTCTTGAGGAGCACCATGGCGAAGAATCAGGTTCTTTGGTAATAGAGACGTTTTCTCATAACGTGTGAGATGATCCACGGCCACGATAATCCAGCGGTGACCAGCGGGAGTGAGGGGGAGGGGGCTGTAGAGGTCTATGCCAATGTGGTCATACGGGCGGGCGGGGCAGGGTAAAGGCTGCGATGGAGCTGGCGAGGTGTGAGGCGGATTTTACGCTGTTGACAGGATGGGCAAGACTGCACAAAGTGGCGCACATAGCGGCACATGCCAGGCCAGTAAAATCAGAGAGGCAGACGCGTGTAGATTTTCAAGGCGCTGCCATGTGCACACTGGGGGCCCGCATGAAAACCGGCGCAAATGTCGGTGCGCAGATGGCGGGGGATGACTAGGAGTCATTTGCGTCCGTCGAAAAGGTAATTTCGACGATAGAGAAGACCGTCCCGAATAGAAAAGTGACGGGCTTGACGTAAGAGGGAACCGGACGAATTATCAGTCGCAGGACTAGAAAGGAGGTTAATAAGAGTGGCGATCCAATGGTATTTCCGCCGCTCGGTGGACATATCAGCAGTGACAAGCGAGGACAAGTCGTAAGCAGACACAGGTGCAGACGATGAAGCACTAGGTAGCGGCGAGCGGGAAAGAGCGTCCGCGTCGTTATGCTTGAGGCCAGAGCAGTAAATGGCATGAATGTCATACTCGTGCAATCGCAGAGCCCAGCGATCTAGGCAGCCTGACGGGTCTTTGAGAGAGGCCAGCCAGCCAGCACAGGGCATGGTTTTCGGTTACTATACAGAACGGGCGACCGTAGACATAGGGACGAAATTTTCGACTGACCCAGATTATGGCCAAACATTCTCGTTCTTAACAGAATAGTTGGCCTCCACTTTGCTCAAGGTCCGACTGGCGTAGGCGACCACATACTCACGGAAGCAAGGTTTGCGTTGAGTGAGAACGGCACCCAGTCCAATACCGCTGGTGTGAGTTTGGATCTCAGGAGGGTCAGTCGGGTCAAAGTGGCGCAGGATAGGAGGCGGAACCAAAAGGCGGCGCAAGGTGTTGAAGGCGCCATCGCAAGCAGGCGTCCAAGCGGAGAGGTTGGAGCCGCCTGCGAGTAGCTGGGTCAGAGGAGCGATGATCGAGACAAAATTCAAGATGAGACAAAATTCAAGTACGAGCACAAGCCAATGAAGCTACGGAGCTGCAGTGAGGTTGGCTTCAGAAATTCGGCAACTGCACGAATTTTGGAGGGGTCCGGAAGAATAGTCTTTAGAGACTACATGTCCTTAAATGGTGAGTTGTCGGGCAGCAAAGCGGCACTTTTTCAAATTCACCTGAAGCCCAACGTCAGTAAGACAAGTCAGAACGCGCTTCCAGCGGAGGAGATGAGAAGAAAAGTCCGCAGAAAAGAAGACGATGTCATCGAGATATCAAAGACAACTCTCCCACTTGAGTCCACTAAGGATAATGTCCATCAGGTGTTCGAAAGCTGCCGGGGCGTCGCAAAGGCCAAATGGCATAACGTTGAACTCATATAAGCCGTCAGGCGTTATGAACGCAGTTTGTGAGCGATCAGCGTCAGCCATGGACACCTGCCAGTAGCCTGACCTGAAATCCAGCTAGGACAAATACTCAATTTCCTGCAAGCAGTCCAGGGCGTCATCGATGCGTGGTAGAGGACAGGCGTCCTAGAGCGTGATGTTGTTGAGTCGGCGGTAATCAACACAGAACGTGATGGAACCATCTTTCTTTTTTACCAACAAAACCGTAGACGCCCAGGGACTATGGGAGGGCTGTATGACACCCCGATGGAGCATGTCGCCCACGTGATCAGAAATGATGCCGCACTCAGAAGCGGAGACGCGATAGGGGCGCTGGCAAAGAGGGGCGTGTGTACCGATGTCGATGGTGTGCGCAACGACAGACGTGCGGCGCAATGCAGCCTGAGGAAAATCGAAAGTAGAACTAAAGCGCTGGAGGAGGGCGACGAGTTGATCACCTAGCGCGGGTGATAGGTCAGTGTCAATGGCATGGCGGAAGGCGTCGGAGGGTGGCGGATCGTTCTCAACATCACAAGAGCTGAGCATATCGACATCAAAGGGAGCGGTGGTATCAAGAATAAGGTAGGGAAGGCAGGAATCAAGTTCTTCAATACGCCCGAGGCATTCACCTCGGAGCACTGCTGACGGGCACAAGGAGGAGTTCGAGACGTAAATTGCACTTTGTGCATGGTTGATCGTGAGAACAGCAAAGGGAAACTTGAGGCAGGGATGGCGGGAACCGGTTTCGGAAGGCGTGAAAAAAACAGTTCAATGAGTGACGCTTGCACAGGAGAGGGGTACGAGGGCAGCAGAAAACCGAGGAATGTCGGTATCAGTCTCAACGACATGTTTGACACACTGGGTGGGTAAGTCGCAAAAGGGAGCATCACACAGCGGAGAAAAAGCAATTTCTGCTCGGGCGCAGTCAATAATGGCACGATGAGTAGAAAGGAAGTCGCACCCCATGATGATGTCTTGTGAGCAGTGAGACGGCACAATAAACTCGATGGTGTACAAGACATCTTGAGTGAGGATATGGGCCGTACATGCGGCTGAGGGGCGAATGCGGTGTGATGAGGCGGTGCGAAGCGAAGTCACAAATTGGGGTAGTCACTCTGCGGAGTCGGCGGCATACAGCTTTACTTATCACGGATACTGCAGCGCCCGTGTCGACGAGGACGAGAACCTATGCGCATTACACGAACACTACGATTACATTAGCGGGACGACACGGAGGACTTGAGGAGTTCCAAACAAGCGCAGCTCTTGCCCCCGGAACTGCGACTGTTAGTTTCCCTCAAGTGCGGAGCTAGAACGTCGTCGCATCGGAGAAGGGGAACGGCGTCGAGGGGCAGGCAACCGGAGAGTGGTGTAAATTTGGCGATCAGGGGAAACGAAGGGGGAACCGGGCGGCCTTCTCGGCGAGGATAGTTCGGCATCGTACGGGTAGGAGCGCAGATCAGGTCGAGAAGGCGGAAGGCGCTGGCGGGAAAGCCGCGCGACATGGCCAGGCAGACCACAGGCGTAGCAGATGGGTCGGTTGACCGCAGTACGCCAAGGGTTCGTAGGATATAGGCGAACTGTTGAGAACGGTGCTTTAGACGGGGTCGAGTCAGGAATTTGGCCGGGGGGGTCTTGGAAGAGTGAAATGAGGGACAG
Organism: Amblyomma mixtum; assembly: GCF_055824585.1. Lineage (NCBI taxonomy): Eukaryota > Metazoa > Arthropoda > Arachnida > Ixodida > Ixodidae > Amblyomma > Amblyomma mixtum. The sequence continues at coordinate 124,776,406 of NC_143021.1, forward strand.
CTGGCGAGCGACCTCTTCGCGAACGAAGGCTTTGATTTGGTTGAGAAGAGGGGAGTCCTGAGAAGTAGTACCGCCTAGGGCCAGTGTGGAGAGGGCCTCGTCGCAGGCACAGGCGCGCCGTGTAGAAGCGCGCTGCTTGCGGAGTTCGTCGTAGCTCTGGCAAAGCTTAATAACCTCAATGCCGGTGATGAGATTTTTCGCGAGCAGCATCTGAAATGCGTCTTCAGCGAGGCCTTTGTGAATGTGATGGATCTTGTGCTTTTCTGGCATGGCGGCCTTTACACGTTTGCAGAGGTCAGCGATGTCCTCAGTGTAACTTGTGAAGGTCTCGTGGGTGTGTACAGCGTGATCCCATAAGTGCTGTTCGGCCCGAAGCTTGTGCAATGCAGGACGGCCGAACACTTCCGCAAAACTTTTTTTAAATACGGGCCAAGTGGGTAGGTGCGCCTCATGGTTGCGAAACCGGAGGTTCGCCATGTCCGTAAGATAAAAGACGTTACTGAGCTTGATAGTGTCATCCTTATTGTTGTAGCTGCTTACTCGCTCATACAATGACAGCCAGTCGTCAACATCTTGGTCGGCAGTGCCACTAAAGAGGAAAGGCTCACGCTGCCGGATGACGCCAGAACAAAGGACGGTGTTTGAACTCGCCGCCGTTGTTGGGGCAGTCTCATCTGGCATGGTTGACACAGGCGGCAGCGTACGGCTCCGGAGTTCCAGATTGGTAGGGGATGTACTCAGCACCTCCTCCAATTGTATGGGTGCGTTTATTAGGCATCCTCAAGAGGCTGAACCGCCGTGTAGGATCTCGCAGGGTAGAAAGGCGTAGCCAGCACCAAGAGAGCGGGGCAACTTCGTTGCCGTCAAGCGCAGCGTAATGTCGGCACATGGCGGTAGCGGAACCCGTCACAGTTGGCACACTACACATGCCCATTCTGCTGTCTTTCTGTCCCATTTATAGTTCCACTTATAGTCCTTGTTTTCATAGCTCGTTGCGGTGTCTGAAGTGTATAGCTTAGAACCTTGCATCTTCAGATTAAGTCGCATACGAACTGCGCGCCATTTCAGTCAAACACAAATATTCAACATTATATGCTAGCACCTGGCACAAATGGCCCAACAGAAGTCAAGCTTCATAGCGCCTGCTTTGCCTCCAGCTCTGTTCGTCATCGTGACGCTCTTGAAGAAGCGAAACATCGACTTTCAAATTTCACGCTTCACGTCATCAGCATCTCCAGGGCTCAGCGCTCTTTGTGTGAGAGTCAGCTTCAAGTAGGCGGCATATAAACTATGGGCCGTGCCCTGCGATTCAAAAGCAGTTGTTTCAAGCTTCGATTAAAGCCTGATTTTTTTTCTAAATTTTAACTGACGAAAACTGATTTTAATGAATAAGCATATTTCGCGTAATAAGGAGGGATAGATTTTAACTGAAGGACGCGAAGAATGCGAGCGCATGTCGCTGCACTTAAACAACAGAGATAGAACCGCGGCGCTGAAGCTGATGTGAAGAAACTTTAATTTCTGATCAATACTCGCGCAAGTGAGCAAGCTTTTACAATTAGCAGCTAGCTGTCGAAAGCGGTAACAAAGCAGAACTATACTCATAGCCGCGATTCGCGTAGAATAGTGAAACTTGAATTTTCCGCGAGGAAAACAAATTCCAGTGCTAACGAAATTGGACAAACAGGCCAGGTTTGCTGCTAATCTCAGTTGGCTAGAAGAAGTTCGCTTAGTGCGGGGGAGATCGATACTATTGTTCCCGATTAAAACACAGTTTGTAATACTGCTCTAATACTTGAGCCATGCCTTCTCTACAGATACACCAATTACGTGACAGAGATATGTTACGTGTGGCTGCAGACCAAGTACCACTGGGGCAGCCAGACCCCTGATGCTGTGTGAGCAGGCTAAAAATACCTGCATTTTGTGATGCGTCGGTAAAGGAAACGGAACCAGCCAATGTGTAAAGTACGAACCATGTTTAGTGGGGCTAGGATGTCATTTATTCTGCTTTATTTAACACTTCTCTATATTATTGCCGTCTTTTCCTAGTGTGTTTGGTGTATTATTTTAGAGCGCAGCTCTTAAAGGGCCACTGCCCACCTTCTTGTCGAAAATACTTTCCACTTCTCTGGTAGCGAGGCATCGTCCCCGGATGGCATGGCCGCGAATATATTTTGAAGATACTCATTACTAGGGTAGTTACACCTATCGCAATCAAGCTACTTCGCCATGCTCCTCTTCTTATGTGCCCTCCGCAAGATTTTTCTCTCTCGCGCCTCGTCGAGTAGGCTCCGCAAGAGAAATTTCGCGCTTCCTCCGCCGATGTTAGCGGAAGGCGCGGTGTCTGGTGGAGTGCGTCTCATGTGTACGTCATGTCCCTGCCTTGAAAACAATACTTTTTATTTCTTTTTGCTACCCGGGATATTTCAGCGAGGGGAGGAGGGGGGGGGGGTTGACCTAACACCCTCCATATTTTACTCCTTGGGTATCCTATAGTGTGTCGTCGCGCTTTTTTTTTTGTCATTCGTCTATTCTCGTCCCTGCCTCACTGAAGGAGACTGTCCCTCGCCTGAAGTAGCGTTGGGTCGTGGACGTAGTCATCCGGAGTGCATTGCCTTCCGCAAGCCACCACATTATTATCCGTTGTGCCTGGTACGTCGATGTGCTGGAGCCAGACGCGACTGAAGGCATAATCTCCTGGCAATTTGTGCCGGATCGTGGTTCGACTCCAGTCACTGTGTGCGCATCCAAGGACAAAATAGCGTCGTATGCATTTTCTCCGCACACTGAATGATTGAGAGACGCGATTGGCTCGACCACCTCAACACGTTAGCGAGCGCATCTTTTCATATATCTATTCCTTTTTGTCAGTTACATCCCCAGATAGCGGGCTTCCTTTTCATGCACGAAGTATTTTTTTCAGTCCTCTCCAGCGTTTTACGACCGGAGGGGCGGGAGTCGCTTTTGTTCGAAACGCACGGGGAGTGCGAACCCGGGAACCTTCTGCCATTTCTTGGAAACGCCCGTTTGCGCTTCCCCGTTAATATCTGTGGGTTGTATGTGTTTGTGTCTTTTCCCAGCTTCTAAGTTCCTGCCTTGGCAGTAAAGACAAAATGGACTAGCGAGGCGCGGTCTGTGTACTGAGCGGTCGAATGTGCGAACGAAAGAAAGCCTTTACGACACAAGACACGGTACACACACAGAATACGCTGAAGCATACATGAAATGGCGCCAGTAACTAAAAACCTTGTCTTCAGCAAGAGGGAGGAGTGTTGTATGGGTGTGCGAGAATGGAAGGGGCTAACCTCTATTTCTACATAGTGTATATTGCCGCACTACTGCTATCCTTTGAACCGAATATAATGCACCATCCCCCAAAACAATAAACCTGATCGTAAAGCGCACATTTATAACTGTTTGATCTTCCAGCAAAAAGAGAATGAAGAATGCCGCAGGCTGGCGGAAGCTTACGGAGTTGATCATGACGCACAGGTAGCCAAGCAGCCCTTCGTGGGTAGAAAAACGGCTGTGGTGAGGGGCATCCACGACGAAAAATATTTCAACAGTTACGTCTTCAGGGACCCTCTGGGGTGTTGCTTGCCATCCTTGATACGCTCTCTCATTGATAACGGCTATTTTGTGAGAAAGTAAAAGAAAACGCACTGTATGATCTTTCCACCCCTAATAAAGCGAAGAAGTTGGCCTAAATGCCGCTGTAAAAGGCGAATAATTTAATTTGGAGACCCAGGCATCTAGTTATAGTCAAAACCTCATTTCTATACATCAAAAGCTTTCAGGTGTTACAAAAATGCGTTTAATATAAATACAAAACAATTTATCTGAAGTCTGAACTGTAATATTTTTCCTCCAATAAATGAATAAATTAAACATCTTTAAAAAACACTATTACGCATCATTCAATTGATCGCATCCACGCGGAGTCCGCTCTACGTTGTTCCAGAATGTTCTGGTAACTTTGCGCCCTTTAACTAGAAAGTTCGCTATCAGCACAAGGAATATGACAAATACGTAGGCTGCGAAAGTTTACAACAATTGTGCACACTAAATTCAGTTGTGGTTACAACATTTTGGGTTTGAATATTTAGTAGCACTGTAGACATCAGCAATAACTGCGAGAGATTAGACTAAACAAAATGGTTTTCTTCTTTTCCCGGGGAAAATTTGTAAATAGTCTATAATCAGCCTTAATAATGGGAATGCTCGATAAGGATGCACAATTTGCTGTTGATTCGAAGATTGCATCGTGAAATAAAAAACAGCTACAAAGGCCAAAATAACGCCGTTTCATTGTTTGGTTCCATAATCAGGATGAAAGGGCCAAAATCTGTAACATACATGGGTCAAGCCCACTTTACCATCAAAATGCGTAGGCTCAAGCGCCCTGGAGAAGAAATTCTTACGGTCTTTGAAAGTTGCGGGCAATGTTTAAACTTTACGTTCGAACCCCCGGAAAACAACGAGCTCCAGTTTTTGGACTTAAGTTTGATCCTGAGCCGTGATCACGTCTGCTGGTCGTTCCAGCAGCGCTCAGTGAAGCCATTGCTAAGTTATCACTCAGCCCATTATAAGTTAGTTATACGTGGATTAGCCGTTGCATGTTTAGGATCAGCACTTTCAAAATCTTGTGTGCATGGAATGGAAAATAGTTTTTTCAGCAGGTTAGGCGATTACAATCGGCAGCCTTCCCGGAAGAGAAAAATATAGCTTGCAAGGGACAAAATTCTGAGGAAACTAAAGTCTTTTAAGAATTGCCATGCATCTGTTCCGACCGGTATAAAGAGGCATGCGGTTATACCATATGTACATCTTTTGTCAAAAGTTTAGAGCCCAGGGGGTTCACTTCAAAGCGTTATACTGGGACTCCAGGAGCATTCCTGGAAGTCCCACCTATTGCAGGAGGCAGTACCAGAAATCTTCTCATGCCCAGGAAATTTGGAGCGCTAGAGATCCATTAAGAATGACACAGTGTGGCTCAAAAGAAACCCCGTGGGCTCCAAACTTTTGACAAAGGGTGTACATCTTTTGTCACATAGATTAAAGTGTGTAGGCGCCAGATATGGCATTTAAGTGCTGTTCCCAGCCCCGAAGAAAAAAACTTGGAAAAATATGTGCCGTAGTAGATAGGAAAGCAAAGACAAAAGTCAAAAAAACAACCGGTAGTAGAGCCTGCAAGAGAAAACGCCAAAATAAGTTCGTGCCATGTGCTTAAAGGGTAGTTAGTCTATGACACTGAGTTTTTGTGTGGCAAGAAATACATCGGGCAAACCGGAAATTTTGTGATCACATGTCTACGTCAGCAATACCTCTTTAATAGGTACCCCATCGTCCAACCTTGCGTTACATAACAGAGATTGCCCCATGAATAATAACTCAGGCTCGCCCGATAAAGAAATGGGCACTCCACTTTTCTATGAGACAAAAGTTGTTTGCAGGCATAGGGATAAATTAACAAGGGCGCTGTGTGAGGAATGTCACATCCACGTGAATGGTGACACGTGTGTAAGCACTGCCTCGGGGCTTCTCCATGACTGTCAGATTAAGTATCTTGATTCCTATGGTTAGAGGTGTTTGCGGAATAGCATGCTTTAATTGATTGAATGGGGGTTTAATGTCCCAAAGCGATTCAGGCTAGGAGGGATGTCGTAGTGAAGGGCTACGGAAATTTCAACCACCTGGTGTGCTTTTAACGTACACTGACATCGCACAGTACACCAACCTCTAGAATTTCGCCTCCATGGAAATTCAACCGCCACGGCCGGGATCGAACCCGCGTCTTTCGGGCCAGCAGCCGAGCGCCTTAACCACTGAGCCACCGCGGCGGTGAGCGGAGTAGCAAGCGTCCTGGTTTTTTGTTTTAGGGTATTAATACATGCGTTTTTTCTAATAAACCTCAGTTTTAGTCAGCGCTTGTCTTTCTTCTTTCTTCTGTCTTGTCCATCGTCGCTGCGATTGTTTTTACTTATTCAGTTGTGGTCATTTTAACAGCCAACATTCTTATAGATGCAGCAATCATCAGCGTATAGTTTGACGCGGCTGGGATCACTTTCGGCAAGCTCATTAATACACAACCGTAAAAGAAGCGGGGCCAAAACAGAACCCTGCGGGACGCCAAATAAGTCATTCACCTAAGACCACGATGCGCCATCGACAACCACTCGCTGTCTTCTCTCAACTGGATAAGCTTCAATCTAGATCATACGTTTGGCAGGTCGGTTAAGAATGGAGATCTTTTGTAACAGCAATGTATGTGAGGAAGAATCAAACGCCCTGCGGACATCTTAAAATATACTGTCTGCTTGCTTATGAGACCTTACACTTCTCAGGATTGTGTTGTAAAGTATCGCACTTAGCAATCATGCAAAACCAACTAGCCCCCGTTTTAGCACTGCTTGCTTATTAGAATTAACTGAAGAAGCAATTTCATGCGTAAAATCTATTAGCTGTGTGCCACATGAAAAACCGGCGCTTCCAATGCTACTTTGGGGAGAAAACGTTGTTGCTTTTAAAATTGCTCATCAGGTTGGTAAATTTTACAACGCACTCTAGTAATAGAAATAGGTCGGTAGTTAGAGGTTGTTTATGCCACTCTTGTAGATGGGTATATCATTTGTGCACTTCCAATCAGAAGGAAACGCGCCTTGTTAAAGGACATTGTAAGTATTGTAGACAAGAAAGAGACAATAGAAGTCGAGAATTTTTTAGGGATGAAGTTTCAGATATCATCTGGACCAGAGGCTCAGTGGACTTTTATATTCTGTAAAAGCAAACTGATCCCTTGCTCTTTCAATTATATACCTGTCATTTGAATAAGCCTATTGTCGCTCTTGAAACCTGCAATGGCAGCTACCAGTTGCAAAAATATAGACTGAAAGTAAATATTAAAAATTGCTGCTTTGGTTTCATTATCAGCCGCGCCGTTGACGGCGTCCAAATTATTACGAGCGGCGTCTCTATTTTTGTGTTACTTTTTAGATACTTCCAGACTTCCTTCAGGCTATCCTTAATTCTTTCCAAGATTAAGCAAATATGCATTTTGAGCTTCACGCCTCTCTTTCGTTACGGCTTTGCTAATTTTTTTTTTCATTTTCATGTATACGTCACGATCGTGGGACTGACACTAACCACAAAATAAACGGTGATTTTAATTTATTATAAATTAATATGTTTTTTTATCTACGGTTTGCCATTACGATGTTTGGCAGAAATTAGCCGTGATGGCATGTAGCTCTCCGTCCACAATAACAGTTTTGAATATGTCCTATAATGTATTAGCTTCGAAGGGTAAGCCAGGTGACTGGAACTCAGGCAGAAACACACTCAGTTCGCGATATAGAGTACAGCCGCCTTGTTTATAAAAGAATATCGTGCGCGGTGTTTTAACACAGTTACTCCGGACAGGAACGGAGATGTTATCGTAAATTAGTTGCGTAAGAGCGGCAGTCAACTTCAGTTCAGTTGCATGAATCTCTCAGATCAAAAATGCGTCCCGTAAAACTCCACTCTGAGCAGCCATTTACAAGAAAAATGCGTGGAACACAAACTATGTGCTTGTAAATCTGTGGCTTGGCGACAAGGATATCGATAAACTTTCTTCTGGCACTAACACTTATTCTTTGAAAGATTACTTTCTTTTGTGGATTCGTGTTTATCTTCCATTGTTAAAAGGACATTAATCACGTTTCTCATTAGCGCTGTTTCTTCTGTACTCCTCACGCCTGTTTTGAGTTAAAAATAAATTCGACCTTTGCGAGCAAAAGTTTTTATGGTCCGCTGCTGGGTGACGTTAATATTTAGACAGGATTTTTATGGTATTCCTGATTCGATTGGACTAGCTTCCAGAGCAAAATACAAATCTGCCAGTTCGACGGCGTATTGTTGCAAGTCATAATGTCGATGGCGAAATTGCACGGGAGTACGATTAACGATGCGCGATCGAAGCCCACAACGGAGAACATAAATGTTCAGAAGGTGTTTCAGCACGCATGACGACGTCCTGTTCGGACGCGTGGTCAGTTGACCACGACGCAAGTAGCATTAGACACGAGGCAAATTCCACAAGTACAGTGTATTTTTGACAAGGAGTATGGCCTTGCGCCGCACGCGAAGACGACAAAGGTAGATTGAGGCGCAAGGGGCTTCGTTAAGATCTCCTTGCACGTGGGTTAAAATTCCGGCCGTGATGGCAGCCTATCAATGTAGGTGAAACGAAAAGAATAGGCGCGCTGTGCACAAAATCTGTGAGCTTTCCAAACCCTAATTGTGAGAATTAGTCTGGAGCCCTCAAGCATCACGTCCTTTCCTCCGTTCTTTCTTGCAGTGGCTCCTTCTACCTTTCCCTCGAGGCGTAAGCGAGATGTCGACTGAGACTAAAGCAGGTATAGTCTGTTTTTTCTTTCTCCACAGCTATTTTCAGTCCATTGTTCGCTTTCCAGGAACCGTGACGTTAAAATATATCGCATTAACTGTGCGCCGGACTCAGGACGTACAACGCATCTGCGTATTCGTTACCGCAGGTGACCGAATGACGGAAAAGAGAATATGAAGAGAGTAAATATCGGCAGTCGTAAATTTACTTTGAACTGCTTTATTTCGATGTAACAAATTAAGAACGCAACTATGCAGAAGATAACCGAAAAGCGTTATAGAATACGGCATCATGAAAATCTTTAAAGCTGACAACCTATGCACACAGTGGGCATCACTTGTGAACCGTGCCGCTGGCACGTGTTCCAGTGAGCACCTGGAGCAATAACAAAGGACATGAAACTCTAACCGATAAGTAAGGACTTTTAAAAGAGCCCATACCCACAAAAGGTTATTAAAAATGTGTCCAAACGCCATATCGACAAGCATTCGCAGCCGCAGCTCACACAACATGCAATATTGTCATCTTGACGAAAACGGCTGAAGGTTCCTTACTTCCCAGGCGTAAGCGAGGCCCTGACACGAGCCTTCAAGAAGCACAATGTGCATTATGCATATATGTCAACTAGCAAATTGGGCGGGAATCTCCTGAATGTCAAAGATGCTCTGTCCCGCTTAAAGTTCCTAGCTATAGTGTATAAGATACTACATCATGACTGTGACTCCATTTACATCGGCGGGACTGGAAATCTGCAACATGTGAAGGCGGGCTAGTTGCTGGTTGACATTGGAGTGCATATTGCAACCGCGAAAAACGACGAGGGACGAAGAGAGGAAAGCATAGGACAAGACGCGGAACTTCAACTAAGGTTTACTAGAAGGAAAACCACATTTATACAGGATTCGTAATCACACCTGATAAACAGCAGACACCATCAAATTTTTCGGGCACGCGCGCCACGTTCCCAGACAATGTGATGGTGTGTACTGTTTATCAGGTGTGATTACAAATTCTGTATAAATGTGGTTTTCCTTCTAGGAAACCTTAGTTGAAGTTCCGCGTCTTGTCCTGTGCTTTCCTCTCTTCGTCCCTCGTCGTTTTGCGCGGTTGCAATATGCACTCCAAGGGAAATCTGCCACGGCGGCTAAAGGAGCAGCGCAACGATGTCGTCAAGAATCGGACGGCCTCAAGCGCTGTATCAGAACATGCGAAAAAAGAACTGCATGAAATCTCTCAGGATGACGTAGCAATTGCTGTTACCGCTAGAAATTTGTCAGCGTGACTGAACCTGCAACGTCTGACAGTACAGACGACTTCGAACACTATGAAGAGAAGAAAAAAGAATCTTCACCTAGCTTATGCAAAAACATTACGTGCAGTAGTCTTATCTCCTCAAGGTGCAGCTTTCTCGGTTGGTTGTGAAGAAGGAATCCGTACATGTTCCGGAAGTCAACTAACGTTTCTGACTTCGTGAGTGCCCCAACGTTCATTCCGCGCAGCTGCCACAGAAGTACGAATGATCACCCATTCGGCCATATATCAGAAAACAAAAACTACAATTTTGTTTGCTGACTGTTCAAGAATGAATTTCTGTTGCGAACATCAGCTCGCATAAAAAGTAGGAAGGATACATCAGCGTGCTCTGCTTCACTCGTTTTTGAAGCACGCACCGTCTGGACGAAGGAGTATCGTATATTTTGACGTTTCTACGATTCGTACACCAGAGTTTTTATGTTAGCTGTCCCTTCAACTCGTCAGACGAAAAGTCAGTTTTTATGCTCCTGAAAGCGCTTCTGTAGGGTGTTCTGAGCATTGCAAGTTCTTTATTGCAGCCCAATCGCTTATGTTCCCTATTCTGTATACAACTAATTGTTTTTTCATTGTAAGTCCTTTATCAATGTTAAGACAAGAAGTTCGCGGCAAAAAAATAACGAGGACGAGAGGTATCACACATGCACACAAGCTTGTCTTTCTGCCGCGGAAATCTTCGCCTAACTTCTGTCACCATCTCGCCGAACCCTTTGCGCCTCTTGTTATTAAAGTACTCTTAGCACGCCAAAATCTAAATCTCTTGCATGGCCAGGATGATTTGTACATTGACCCAGCGCTGACTGGCCACAGATTACTGAAACAAATACCGGTGTGTAGTGCAAATGCCCTAATTAGCATATACAAGCAATAACTGCGATCGTAAAATACAAGGCCTCAACTATCCTTAAAGTGCCTTAAAATTCCTGTCAGCAAGCAACGTGTGGGTATCAACATGAGAGAAATAATTGCTTTCTCATTAACTTTGCTTTGCCTTTTGAAACCATCCTGATGAGGTATCAGAAATAAAAAAATTTAAAATCAATTTCCACAGGATTGAAATTCTACGCTGCTGCCAAACATGTAGGAAAAAATCAGTTCTAAGGGAAATATAGGAATGAAGGCTACTTAAAGTATGTGGCCTTCTGAAAGCCGCTGTAATCGCCGTATTGAAGCAACACGGCTTAAGGACTTGTGGCCCATACTGATGTCATCTGGGATGACACCAAAGCCGACGAGTTCAAGTTGAAACGCTGCTCAGCAGTAGGAAAAAAAAGTTACGAGGAACTTTAGCGGCTAAAGTGGTGAAAGGCGAAAACCAGAGTGCTGCATTCTGCTATGCGATTGCTCACTTCACATTCTGTTGGTGCATTATGTAACTGCCAAATAATGACGCTTAATCTTTGCCTTTGGGAGTGGAACGCGACAGCGTGTTGTAGCGCTGCCAGAGGGTCCACGGAACGCCACCACCCGTTCGGCGCGATGCGTTGCTTTTTGAGGAAAGGAAATGGCGCTGTAATTCCCTGTTATATCGGTGGGCACCTGAACCGCAGCGTACAGGAAGGGAGGAAGTGGAGTGAAAGAAGAAAGAGAAAGAGGGGCCGTAATGAAGAAAATTAAAATTGTATTTGAGGGCAGGAAATTACGCAGTAACTGTCTCACATGTCTAGGTGGACACCAGTCGAAAATTGTTTGAGGGAAGGAAATTGCGCAGTACCTGTCTCACATATTTCGGCGGACACCCTTCAAAATTCGCGCGCAGCGACGTCACGAACATTTCGACCAATTTGAAATGCGGACACATTTTCTAGCATGTCTTGGTCACGACAGTATGAGCCATTAAAGGCTTTCGTCTTAAAATACGTTGCGAGTGAATGTCCAATCAGCATGTAGTGTATTCTCATTTTTTTTTCACACTGTCCAAAAGAATAAAAATTCTACTTACGTTCATTTCTGTTGAACATAACTTCATTCAGCCTCTCGTCTTGCTCGATCTCGTACAAGGCGTGAGGAATGACGCCATTTTGTGCTTGCCCATATGTAGGGATCGGCTCAAGTCTGTGCTGAGGACCGACTAGCCCTTTCTGGAAATCATTAAAGGTATAACGTACACTACGTAGAAAATAAAGCACAGCTGCTACTGTGCATTTCTTTCATTTTACTCACTGATAATTTTCAGCCAGGAATGTTTGAGTGAGGCAGGCACATTGCTGTTTTGTGTAAGAAATTGCGGTTCACGTCGGATATCATGGTGCATCCGCCGATTCCAATTACGGTACCTTTCAACACAGGACATAAGCAAATTCAACACTGCAAGAACGCAAACCATTTAACGACTGAGACCTGATCGGTTTTATTAAAAGTGACGTTTGGTCAATTCTCAAAACATATTTTGCTAACTCTCCACAAGCTGTTTTCTTCATTAAGCGAGCCATGGTTATTTGTGCCCACTTATTTCTGTAGGTATCTGCGTCACGTAGCTGTAAAAATCCTGGAAAACATTGAAAACAACTTCTACTGAAGCCATCCCAGAATATCAATCTAGCTATGAGTTAGCAGTGGTTTAACGCTGTGGTCGAAGTGGCATTATTGAAGCGTTTGGCAGTTTCGGTGCAACGATGACTACTAGTACCTACCATAGCGAAGGCACCGAACGGTTGTCTGCAGTTTTAAGGAGTGTGTTCCCAGGCTTATAGCAATCGAGTGCATGAAGGCGAAAAGCAGAAAGAGCAATAGGGCCCTTCCCAGAACGATGCTTAGAATCTATTGTTACCATACATTCTATTGTTCCGTACTACGTACCATATGCACGCCGTTTTCTTTGCTCGTTACCGCAAGTGAGCCCAACTTTTCTTCGTCTTCGTACAGATCTCTGTCAATGTCTTCACCGCTGTACTGCAAAAGTTCCGAGCGATTTCAACACAAGATTAAGTTGCAACCGTGTAATTCAAGGCACTAAAACAAAGCCCAGCAGCAGTACATGAAAAGAGGCTTTTTCTGAAGTCCAGGTATCTTTTTTTTTTTGCATTGCAATGCTGTTAGTGAAGGACGCGAGGAAGCAGTGACAGGTGAGTACTGTTGAACTTCCTGGCTAACTTCTAATAGTGAACATTGCGACTAACAGCCCGCTGGTAATAATCTAAGGTTCGTAGCTGCCGGCAAGTAATAGTCTTGCCATTTTATATAGGTCAATAAATAAGGTTTTTTTCCTCGGTGCTGCATACAGACATCTAGTCTTTTCGGTGCGTCCAAAGAAAACCGCCGAGCCATTACGACCTTCATATGTAAGGTTACGCCCCACAAGACAGGTGACTTTTTGTGTTCCGAGAACTATGAAGCAATGAACCGCGCTGGGGGAACAAAGGAGGCCACGCAAAATGCGAATCGCCTAGTCCCACGTGCTACTGCATGTTATTGCGATTTCCCTCCGCATGAAATCAGCATTAATAGAACATTTTTCAGGGCTAGTTGGTTTTCGTTCATTATCAATTATTTAAGGCGCAAAGAAAGGACGAAGGTAGAAAAACACAGGAAGAGGCGCCTCACCTGGTGTTTTTCTACCTAAGACCTGTCTTGGCGCCCTAAATACATCTGAATTAAGCAGTTTGAGGAAGTGACCGCAGCAGGGACTTGGCGGTGCTACAAAGCAACATGCACGCGTTTGAAAATCCAAGTGGTTATTATTCGGTATGTGGGGAGGTTGTTTTAACGCTTTCCGGTTGTTATTTTAAAACCTCTGAGATATACACTGGTCAGGTCTGCGTCCGTGGATTATACAGGAAGGCGAACTTTACGTGTGTGACAGAGCGCAATAATAAGGCGATTATTTAAGTAAAATAATGTATTTAACTTTTTTATTTTAGTGCCGAACATTACACTAGAAATTGAATGCTCTCAACATCAGTCTTGAGCCCATGTTTTACATTTTCTCTTAGGTAAGGCTGGTCTAATCATCGACCATCAAAATACCCACTGAAACTCTTTCAGTTGGCCTTCGCTCCATGCTTATTTATAAAATGACGTTTTTTGTGTTCATTAAATACAGATGACGACCCTGCAGTTGATGATGTCGAAGAAGTTTAATTGATTTCTGCGACCATACCACGAGCAGCGGCTCTTTCTTATATATATGCAATGCGGAAAAGCCAACTCAAGTAACATTGAAATGCGATTTCTGACGTTCGATATTTATAACTGTTTTGTGAATAAGAAAATTTAGACTGGTTTCAGATACGATGTTGACGACGGTGAGTTTCGCAATGTATGCTTGGCCTCAAAGATGAACAGCGAAAAGTTTATTCGTCTATTTAGTTATTTTTTGTCTAATCATCAATATTCTCTACGTGCTTAATATCCGCCTTGCATTAAACCCCCCTGCAAAAGCCGCAGCGATATGTCTCCGGAAGTCTTAAAATGAAAATCTGTAAGCATTAAAAAACACCCAGTATTGCTGATTACGTGCGTCAGCTCTACTCAGAAATGATTATGTGGAAACTGCCCGTACATACCTCTTAGAAGCAATCTGTATCTACGGTTCTTGATTAAACGCTGAAAATACCTAAAGCTAGAATATATTACTGCGTTTCATTGATAACCTACGGATACAGACGGAATTACTTTACTTTGCACTTACGAATAGTGTGAATGACTGCCCGTCTTCCTCCGTCAGCACTCGCACTGTGGGCGCTGCTACCGACGCTTTTCTGAGGGAGAGCGTCAGATTATCGTGGACGTGAATGACAATCCTCCCGTCAGAGGCTCGCTCATTGAGAAGCCTGGGGTAGACAATCCGTGGCTTCGGCGACCCTGCAAGGCGCAGTTTGCCTCGGTAATGAATCACAAAACTGAGGGGTTAGGAGAGCTTTGCAGTGTAAGACGATTGGCAGCTAAGACGCAGCGCTGCATAGTGTCCAATCTTCGTTTTGGGGGACCTGATGGTTGGGCTCGCGGTTATTAAATACCCAGAAGCATTGTAAATTCAGACTTATGACTTTTGTGCAGGAGATGTGCAAGTCAGCGCGGTACCTGTAAGAGTTTATTACAGCGAAACTCTGTTACAATAAAAAATATGCATGCCAAAGCTGCACTGTTCGTTGTGCACCGCTGTCGTCTCTGACGAGTAGAGGTAGTGGCAGCAGGCGGCAGTTGCAATTGGGTACATCGCTTGAGGGCTACATCCCTTGGCGTGTGGCCTAGCTAGTACGTCATCTTGGTATAGAAAAGCAACATTAAAGCTCTATAGGCGGCTCAGCCGGGAAAAGGGTCATGAAGTGTGTTTTCTGGCGTGATGTCTACACTGAATCGTAAAAAGCCGAAGAACTATAGCCAGTACCGAAGGTTAGGCCAGTCGTGCTCGTTTTTATCGCGCCATTCGTCATATAAGACGATGCCCGGAACGCAAAGTGCCATGGCAGGTTTAAAGTCAAAGAACCAAAACCTCCCTATTTGTCATATTGAATGGACGGATAGAATGCTGGATGGTCTCCGGGAGGCCGTTTTATTCATTTGCGTGGATATGCGAAGATCGTTGACTCCGACGTGAGAGCATGGTGGCGGCAATGTCGAGACGGACCACTCGCTTAACGAAGATGAAATGTCCCGAACGACCGCAGGGACAGCCTGCATCACCGGTGTGGTCTGCGTGATCTTAAACATTGGTTGGTCGTTGTGAGCGACAAGACGTTTTGCTATTGCTACAACAGCACCGCTGAGCGCAGACCTGTTGAAACATTTTTGGACATCGACTTAGACGGTGCAGGCGAACAGGCGATTGACGTGATGTGAAATTCAAGCATTTACGGAGCACTTTGCTGAGATAGGGTGTTCTATGCCGTGAAAGTAAGGGTTGGTCCCTTTTCTATTACTTACTATGAAGTTTCCTTACCTCTGAATTTCGTCAGGATTGGCACATTACCCGAAAGAATTATTGCAGGAGGAGCGTGTGGAGTACATGATACAATAGAAATAACCGAACACAAAAGATGCGACCGTAGTGTCACAGCGTTATAGCTTTGGCAACGGAAAAAGATTTTACAGCATTTTCTCACCGGCTTGTAAACATAAAATTGTGGTAGGACTATTGTGTAACCGAAGAATTGAATCCTTGGCAGCATTGGAGTACATTCGGGCTATGAAACGGAAAAAGGTAAAAAAGATTGAGGGCACTGAACCAATCTTGGTTCCTATGAAAACCCGTCCTTAGGTGTCTGATTTCAAAGCTGTACCACGTGTCAATCCTTCTCCTCTGAAATACACATGCAACTTTTTTACTTGTCTCAGAACAGCAGTGGCAGTAAACATTTGGTTCACAGTTGTGCAGACGTTGCAAAGCTGTGCTTCAGTTCTTATATAAAGAAACAAAAAATACGCCCAAATAAAATTCAGCTCCTTGTATACCGAATAACTTTAAGGAAGGGCAGCTGTAATTGGAGCCCAGATATTTTGTTTTGTTATTTCTGTGTTACTTGCTTCTGCGCTGCGAGTAGTGTGCCGTTAGCGGTCATGGCTGGCAGTTCAGGAACGTTGACGTTAAGGCAATAGTTACGGTAAAAGCTAGTCCATGAAACTCAAAGCCTAACATAATTACAAATCTATTTTTCTTTGCTGACAGGCACATTGTACCTCGAGATAGACATTGATATATGGTAAACTCGCAGATTCATAAATTTGTTGATGTGGGAACGAGTGACTCACAGTTAACCTTTCTAATGCTGAAGTCAAAAGGTCCACGGGGCCCATTTGGATTCAAATGCCGGTTGAAAAAGTCCAAGAATGTCAGCCACGCATCTAAAGACCCCGGGCAGTTGTCCAGCGTTGGTACGACGCTGTCTCTGCTATACAACTGCTCCGCCTCAAAAGCATATTATCTTAAAAATGTGTGATATAATGGGCTTCCCATTGGAGTCATCGTTCTGCTTTTTTTAGCAATAGGGCATGGCAGACACGCTCAGCAGCGGCAAAGCATCTGCTCAGCAGTAGTAACAAAGGCCACGACATTTAGAACCATGCGTGCAGGACTCACCGCTATGTGATAGTCCCGAAAGACTCGTCGCCGTTGGTATTTACTACCGATACTGGCCAGCACAGAAGAATCTAGCTCGCCTAGTGTCGCTGCGGAAAACTGCAATCTCATAAGCCCCATCGCCGCTGTCGCGGGATTAAAGATCATAAAAGCGCGACAGAAGTTTTTTAGGGCTTCGGTCTTGGTTCACACTTGCGGTACTTCTTTGCTAACAGAATTTGTGAAGCACTCTGTGAGTTATCAGCAAATCTCACATTCCAGGCATTTTATAATGAAAGTTTTACAAAGGCACTTGATTTTATACTCGCTGAGAGACCCTATAAAATTATTATCCGAGTTCAAAATCACTCTTTTCGGTCCACAAATATTGCGCGAAACCGTTATTTATTACTGAGTTCTGTTCCATACCAATCTTTTGAGAAATCTTTCAGTACGACACAGTACGACAATAAAAGTTACGTAAAGCCAGCGGAGACGACTGACCGAGCAGAGTTTTCTCAGCATCTCTACAAAAAGCACAATTTCCTTTCAAAGACACAGCTACTGAGGGACGGCGAATGTTGGTACCAGCTCTTGGTGCGCAGTTTTTATCCTTGGGCGGTGTGCTGAGAGATGACACGTTTTAGACAAGATTAGTCAGTTACTTACGCGAACAAAATAAAAAAGCAATTTTACTGTCAGCTGTCAGTGTTGTGTGAAATTCTGCCGTGTGCCACCCTAGCCTATAGCCTAGCAGCTGCTAAGTTAGCAGCTCCGTAAACACAGGAGCAATTTCCAATCTTTTGTGTTTTCTGGATAAAATTTTATGGGGCAGGCATACTTAGACAAAGCCAAAGCTTCGTGCGTCTTTCATTTGCCGTCAGCCTACGAGGTTATGGTGCGACAGCAACGAATCGGTGGTAAAGCAAGAGGCCCCGCTTCGGCGGGCACCGCCATATTGGCTGAACGTAAATGGGTGTTAGGGTGCACGCTATTTTGTCAAAATGGCACTTGCTGCTGACATTAACCCATAACGCATGGTGTGCCTTAAGTTATGCTCATTCTTGGGGGTCGAAAGATTTCAGGCTTCCTACAGTAAAACTCCCTATTGTCTCACCTACTGGTTCCTAAGTGTACATTGGTAAAAATCGGCTAGCTTGGAAGCCTTCCCCGAATATGCAGCACACGCGACGAAACTGTGCTCGAGTGAAGACTAGCCCGAGAAATCTGCCCTGACAAAATTCTTTGGGCTGGGATCGGCCCGATCTTCTGATGGGATTTTGATATTTGCCTAAGACTGGGCACTTATCAGTAAAGGTCCTGGGCAAGTTTCTATAAACAACGCATCCACGACAGTAGGCTGTGGTTGGTGAATCCGATAGCGCCCCATTAGAATCTTTTTAACTGCACGGCAGCAGCTAGGTTGTATTCAAAGCCCACGTGAAAAAAGGTATAAATCTGTAAGGGCGGCTGAGAGAAACAGCGGCGGGTCGGCAAAAGATCATCGTAAAAGAAACAGCAAAAGATCATCGGAAGAAACTACACCTTCTATTTCACGTTTTCAAATTTTCCGCACAAATACATGTGAACTAATCCATTTATACCAAATGTAATCGCAAAATTCAAATACCAGGCTTGTACATTTGTCAATAAAATTAAGGGGCACTTTGGCGAAAGTGTTTTCCGCACCACTCTGACTGCCTCTGTGG
Source organism: Amblyomma mixtum (assembly GCF_055824585.1). Classification (NCBI taxonomy): domain Eukaryota; kingdom Metazoa; phylum Arthropoda; class Arachnida; order Ixodida; family Ixodidae; genus Amblyomma; species Amblyomma mixtum. Next base: position 124,794,812 of record NC_143021.1, read on the forward strand.
CACTTGTGATGTCACAACTGGATGACATCACACATAATAATGATTAATTACTAAAACTGACAAATTACTAATTAATGGCTAATTACTTGTTAATCACTACATACTAATTAACTGCAAGTTAATGGCGCTTAAGCTTCGCCTTAAGGAGTGGAACGTGACAGCGTGTTGTAGCGCTGCCAGCGAGTCCACGGGACGCCACCACCAAGGAACGCCACCAGGAAAGGCGTCCATGTCGCTTCGACCGACTGCTGCGAATTCATCAGTTTCAAGTCCCAATACTCATGACTGGGAAGGTGATCGTCTTCGATTTAGGTCACCTGAAACTCGCTCGCAGTCTCTCTGCACCTGCGTGCTCGAGACAAACATCATGTCGCATCTACCGTAACGGCGTGTTCTCGTTTCGATGGAGTCATAAATGCAGTTCTTAAAATTAAGTAGGCAAGGTGATCACGTACTGCAAACTCTTTTACTGAATATTTCCTGTTCGCAATATCATGCTAAGCTACCTAGCCACCATGCGATGGCAGGATTATGCCTCGGATGAGATAAAATGTTGGCTAGCCTGTAGATATCTTCAATTCGGCGATGTTCCAAACACGAAGCAGGCAGCTAAAGTACTAGGTTAAAAATAGCTAATGATCACGAAAGATTTACCTTTCACATACGTCATCAAGAAGAGAAGCAAGCAGACGAATTTCATGGTCGGTAGATTCGCGTACTACTGCAGAGCGTTCGCGAACTATATAATTATGAGGGTGGGCTGGAGCGGTAGACCGCAGGACGCGTGAATGTCGCTCTTGACTTAATACCATCTGCGCTGGACTGAAGAAGGTCGACGATTGTCGGTGACTTTCCAACCGGACCTACCATTTTATATAAAAATACGATAGAGGCAGGCTTTTTCATGACCGCAAATGAAAAACATTTGATATCAGCACGAACACAGTATGATAATAAATCATATGCGCTAAATTTTAGAGTAAATGTGCTCCTGCCCCGCTTGTGATGAGACGCGTTGTTGAAAAAAATTGTTTGTGAGCATATATGCCGGTAGTGCGTCCAGTACGCCCACGGAAATTTTAATACAGCATTGATCACAGCAGCCACTAAACTCATGGCAGCCCTTAAAGTTAACATTCGCGCTTCCAACCTCGCTAAAGTAACCTTCCCCACGGAAATTATACCCGTAAGCCGCTACGACAATGTTATCGCACGTCGCAATGTTTTTTATAGGAAGAAATATTTTTTTTACATGTAAATTTTTGTTAGGTACGCCGAAATGACCTGGATACTAACGTTCGCGGCTAAAGGGCTTTCATAATCACACCCAGCTTCAGAATTCCGTTCGCTTGGAATGTACTCCGCTTCCCTTAAGAAGAGACGTTTATTTTTCCTTCGCATTGCATGCCTTGCGCAAGCCTATTTTTTCCTTTTGTGTACGACTATGATATCATTACCCCCGTTTGTTCCGTCCCCCACTCTTTCAGCCATGTAAAATAAAACGGCAGTGAAAAAAAACACTTCCTCATATATTTAGATCACCGACAATACGCATTCAAATTTTATGAAAGGAGACAATTTAAATCAGGGCATTAATGCATTGCACTTTTCATTTATATCCAACAGAAACTGGAAACCTTTCGCCGCCTAGCTCAGCACTATTTTGAACAAGGCGCGCTTCTCAGCTTCGGTGGGGCTTGGGAAGCTGGTGAATTGAAAGTGGAAGAATTTGTTTTTCATACAAAATGTAAGATGCATTCGCTTTCTAGTTGTAGGTTAAATGAGCGTGATCACCATGCCGTTTTGATCAGCTGGGCGTGGGCACCTTTACGGCGGCTGTCGTCTTTAAGTTTTCTTCTCTGCAATGTGCCTTTATCAGGCTAGGAAAATCTCCAAATTTATGGCAAATCGTTGTTGGTTAGGACAACCTGAAAAATTGTTAGGACAAACCTGAATGGAGTTTCACCGATGCCAACTTGACTGATGAGCAGCATTATATAGAGGGTGCCGTGATGACCTGTGCCTGTGAAATGAGCTTATAATTAGATATATTTCATTAAACCTTCCTCGCTGATAACGACGGACGAATGGCCAGGTCACGCCGGAAAGTTATTTTTGCCACTCATCCCCTCCTTGATTGCTCAATTACGTCAGTTGAGCTGTAAATCTGGATGAAAGTACCCCGCAACACATGCATGCTAAGGTAATTCAACCAAATGTACTGTTTTGGGAGTATGGCTGACTCTTTTCTATATAAATATGCCTGCTTACAGTGTCAGTGAAAACTTCAATAATGAATTCTAGATAATTAGGTGCTTAAAGGTGATAATTTGCATCTTTCCTGATGCATAACTTTATTGCTGAGGTAGGTTTCCTGTAAGTCTCCACGCTTAATTGCAAGAAATCTGTAAAAACCAAACGGGGTCGCATAATATATCAAGATATATTCAAACCTGAGATGTAATTCAGGGTGAATAGCCGTTTTTTGTGTTCAATAAAATTTTATACGTCAAGAAGAAGTTATCCAAGGCAATGAAATGGATGGTCGTTTTTCATGAAACGCAGTAGTTAACTTAGAAAACAATCGCATAAGATGATACGTGGAAAACACCACTTTAACAATGTCTCAAAATCGCCAGCTTGGATCTCCGCAGAAGGAAAAGCAAAACTTTGTAAAACCTGAATATTTTTGCAGTTTGCAGTTTGCGGTCCCCAGCTTTCACAAGAGCAAAATGCTTTTTGGTTCATATTATTTAGCACAAGAAATTGCGGCGATGATACAAAATGTTACATCTGTGAGAAAAAGTTGGCAGTGGTATAACTCTTTTATAGGTAGTAAGACGGGAAGGAGCTCTAGCTAAGTAAGGTCACACATTGTTAAGCCTGATTCACGCTTAGCACGCCGCTTTCGCAGTGCCTCTGCTCGGCGAGCAATGTCGGCTGGATGATGGGACGCAGCCTGGCTTCTCTGCCGAACCGTCCTCTCACTAGGGCCGGCCTCCATGGCTGTGCGGAGCAAATAAAACTGTTCTCTTACGTATTTCTCGCAAAAAACATTTTACTCCTTTCTCTTACACCCTGAAAAAGCATGTATATCACGGGGTTACACAACATAAATATTTAGGGGTAAGTAGTAGTAGTAAGAGGCCTTTACTCGGCCATAATTTACCGGCCGAGCATGTCGACCGCCTAGGCGACCAGAAGTCGCTGTTCTTCCTCCCCTTCAGTGCCAAGCCAGTCGAGCCAGGTGGTGATGGATAAATAAGGTTGGGGGTAGGAACACGACTGCTGAGCAGCCGGGCAATAAAAGAGGCAATGGGCCAGGTCCGCATAGATACAGGGGCAGTTGGGACAGGAAGGGTCTGATCGATAGCGATAGAGAAAGAGGCGAGACGGGGTGATAACTACATTCATTTGGATGTGCCGAAGAAGGCGAGCCTCAGGCACCGTGAGCGATGGATGAGGGGGAGGGTAAAGGCGTCTGTCTAGGCGGAGCTCGAGGTAGACCTCTTTTATGCTGCGGCAAAGGGTGAGTCTCCCACCGTCCTCCGAGGGCTTGGGCCAGGGGATCAACGTTGCCCGGAAAAGTGTGTCTCGGGCGAGCTGATGGGCCAGCTCATTGCCGTCAATCCCTGAATGCCCAGGGACCCAGCGGAGGAAAACGATGGAAGGCTGCAATGCGGAGACCGCTCGTTCGACCTCCTGTTGGAGAGAAGGGGTTAGGGTTCGTTTCTGTATGTGGTGTATAGCGGCTTGTGAGTCTGAATAGACTGTGTACTCTTGAAGAGAGGGAAGGAAAGCAAATGTCTGAAGGGCATGTGCAATGGCGAGGACCTCGAGGAACAGTGCATCCGGAGGGTGTAGATACGGCCTGCTGGTGTGGGTTTCAGGAGCGGGGAGGTGGGGATCGTACAGGGCGTAGCCGCAGGAACCTCGAGTAGCCACGAAGGAGGCATCCGTTTAGGATACACCCTGGGTATCAAAGAGAGGGGAATGGTGCTGCGCGGCCGCATGACGACGGCCGGCGTGCAGGACGGGGGACATGTTGGTCGGGAGGGGGAGGATACGAAGATTGGGAGCAGGGGTTGGAATAGGAGAGGTAAAAGGGGCGACGGTAATGGGAGAGATACCCGCTTGAGTCAGTAACCACTGACTCTGACGGGTAAGGTTAAGGCGGGCAAGCTGGGAGTCACGATGGAGAGAGAGAAGAGAACGGAGAGGATTAAAGAGGCCTGTGGCAAAGATCTTAGCGGTAGAGGTAGGGATAGGGAGGTTGAGAGCTGCCTTGTAGAGGCCCACAAGGGCAGCTTCGAGAGTTTTGAGCTGAGTCTGATTGAAGGAAATGTAGGGTGCAAAGTACAAGACCTTGTTGAGGGCCAGCGCGTAGGCAACTCGGCACGCGTGAGCCTGGTGGAGACCTGAGCGCCGAGTGACCACGCGCCGCAGTAGGTGAGTTACGGAGTGGCAGATGATGACAGCGTGGTGGAGGGCTTGCACGTTCTTGGCCGCATGCAAAGGAAAGCCAAGAACTTTGCACTGCGTGACGACAGGAATGGGAGAGCCAGAAAGTTGGAGAGAGACGAAGTGGTTGTGTGAGCGCTGGTATGAGGAATGGTTGAGGAAGAGAAGCTCGCTTTTTCAGGAGCAGGAGAGCGGCCAGCGGTGGTGAGAAAGGAGTCAATTAGATCTAGGCCACGTTGCAGAGTGTTCTGTACGTGACCGGGAGAGCCCGACGGACACCATAGAGTGATGTCATCGGCGTAAAATATATGAAGCAGGTCGGGAATTTCAGCTAGCTGGGAGGCGAGAGGGGCCATAGCAAGATTGAAAAGGGTAGGAGAGAGAACAGCACCTTGAGGAGTGCCATGGGTGAGGCGGTGGGGGTCGGACAGATGGGTGTCTACTCGAAAGCGAGAACACGTTTAGAGAGAAATGAACGGATATAAGAGTACATGCGGGATCCACAGTCCAGGGAGTCGAGTTGGGAAAGGATGTGGTCGTGGCAAACATTCTCGAAGGCCTTGCGAACATCGACGGTCACAAGTGCGTGAATTTTAGTGGGGGTAGGTGCCAGAAAGGTGGTAGGAGAATCAGAAATATGTCTTGTGCACAGACGCGGCGTCGGAAGCCAATGAGAGAATGGGGGAGAACTCCCTCGCCTCGAGAAAATTAGAGAGGCGAGTCAAGGCCATTCGCTCAAGGGTCTTACCAACGCACGATGTCAGGGAGATTGGGCGGAGGTTAGAGAGAGAGGGAGGTTTGCCCGGCTTTGGAATCATAGAAATGAGGGAGGAGGTCCAGGAGCTCGGCAGGCAGCCGCTGTTCCAGGCCTCATTGTAGGTATCAAGGAGGAATTCTTTGGCGCAGTCAGGAAGGTTGCGAAGTGTGGTATATGTAAAGGCATCCTCGCCGGGAGCCGAGCGTGTAGCATTAGCAGCCAGAGCCGATTCGAGCTCTCAGAGAGTGAAGTAGTGGTCTAGATCAGGGTTAGGCCCGCTCGAGTACATCGGGTAGGAGGGTGCCAGAAGGGGAGGGAGGTAGAGAGAGGCGAGCTGATCAAAAACATCAGAGGGAGTCGCCTGAGTGAGGGCTTTAGCAAGAGTCGGAGCAAGGGCAGGCTTAGTGCCAAGGAGGGATTTGAAGAGAGACCATGTGGATCGCGAATGCAAAGCACAGTCAAGATGGTGACAAAGAGCCCTCCAACGAGAGTGCTCGAGTGAGGCGCAATAGGTGACGATCTCGGCCCGCAGTGCAGTGATCCGGGAGGAGAGTTGGGCATTGTGGGGTTGGGAGCGAAAGGAGCGTTGAAGACGTTTACGGCGACGCCATAAACGGAGAAGATGAGGATCTGGGTCTTGCACTGTGTGACGAGTGCGAATGCGGCGGCTACTGCACGTGAGCGCTGCAGTGATGCGCGACGTCCAGTCGTCGTAGGACTGAAAGGAGTCGGAGGCGAGATTAGTGCGGAAGGCGTGCCAGTCAGTGTGAATGACCGGATGACATCGAGGGATGTGGGAAAGAGAGGTGTGAACATGGACAAGGAAGTGGCCACTCAGAACAGTTTCGGCTGTCACCTGCCAGTGAAAGGAAAGTGAACCCCGAGAGAAAGTGAGGTCAGGTGTCGTGGGGCGCTGTGAGGCAGTGCCCGCTCGAGTAGGGCAGCCAGGGTATTAACAAGGGTGAGGTGGCGTTCCTGGGCTAGACATTGGAGGAGGCGGCCGGGTTTGAGGGTTTGAGGGTAGCCCCAGAGTGTATGAGGGGCATTGAAGTCACCACCAAAGAGGAGATGGGAGTTAGAAGGAAGAGAGTGAAGGAACTTGCCCAGGGCGGAGAATAAAGAGGAGGCGACAGGGGGGATGCAGCGATGGCGTAGAGGTAGAACATCCGCCTCGCGTGCAAGAGGACCAGGGTTCGAATCCTGGTGCCACGCAATTCTCCACCGGATAAAAAAAAACTCCGCGTGTCGATGGAATTGCATAACCAGGCTAGGAGTGCGGCCTGGTTTCGGTGACCAGAGCCGACAACGCACTTCCTCACCAGAACAGGATTTGGCCACCCTGGTGTAGTACTTGGCCACAACCTTCTATGAACAAACCAATTAACCCTCGGCCCTCAGTCCCCAGCGGCTGCGGAGCAACTGACCAAGGCGGTGGTCGGATCTGTGACGCAGCGGAGGGTGCTAAGAATCTCTGGCTCCGGACAGGCCGCCATTGTAAACTGAACCTGGCAACGTTTAACGCAAGAACCTTATCAAGTGAGGCTAGCTTAGCAGTGCTATTGGAGGAATTAGCCGGTATTAAATGGGATGTCATAGGGCTTAGTGAGGTTAGGAGGACATATGAGGCGTATACAGTACTTAAGGGCGGACATGTACTGTGCTATCGTGGATTAGCAGATAGGCGAGAACTAGGGGTGGGATTCCTCATTAATCAGGATATAGCTGGCAACATCGAGGAGTTCTACAGTATTAAAGAGAGTGGCAGCTATCGTAATTAGGCTTAATAAGAGGTACAAGCTGAAGGTGGTGCAGGCCTACGCGCCTACATCAAGCCATGAAGACCAGATAGTTGAGAGCTTCTATGAGGATCTGGAATCGGCAATGACCAAAGTAAAATCACAGTACACTGTACTGATGGGCGACTTTAATGCAAAGGTAGGTAAAAAGCAGGCTGGAGACAAGGCGGTAGTTGACTATGGCATAGGTTCTAGGAACAGTAGGGGAGAGTTATTAGTAGAGTTCGCAGATAGAAATAATTTACGGATTATGAATACCTTCTTCCGCAAACGAGCAAACAGGAAGTGGACGTGGAAGAGCCCCAATGGTGAGACTAAAAATGAAATAGACTTCATACTGTGTGCCCACCTTGGCATCGTAGAGGATGTGGAGGTACTCGAAAGGTCCGTTGTAGCGACCACAGAATGGTAAGGTCTCGTGTTAGCTTAGATTTGAAGAGGGAACGGAGGAAACTGGTGAAGCGAAAGGCTATTAATGAGTTAGCATTAAGAGGGAAGGTAGAGAAATTCAGAATGTCGCAGCAAAACAGATGTTCTGCTTTAACTGAAGAAGACGACCGTAGTGTTGAAACAATGAATGATAATCTTACAGCTATCGTTATAGAGTGCGCCGCAAAAGTAGGTGGTAGGATGGTTCGACAGGATACCAGTAAACTATCTGAGGAGACTAAAGATCTGATTAAGAAACGCCAAAACATGAGGACGTCTAACTCCTGTTAAATACGAGGTAGCATGGACGAGGTAGCAGCATCCCACCGCTGCCACCAGTTTGTTACGGACGAGGTAGCATAGACGTGCCCCGGAGAGCAAAATGAGGGACGCCTGTGACGAGGCTGCTGGGAAAAGACAATGAAGAGGAATTTATACATGAATATTTACAAGTGAGCTGCAGGAACGCTGCATCGTGACAGCTCAACAGGAGAGCATGATGACAAAAGCTCTTCGGCCGTGCCGCTGCCGGCTTTTTAAGAGTTCTCTTCCCTAGGGTCCCTAGATGGGGGCCGGGTTTCACTGGCACCAATCACCGACACGCACGCACTCACTCACTCCCGAGAGATCACGCCGTCGTCACGCGCTGGGAGAGGGGAACGATGCCAACCACGTAGCGCAGACGCCGAAATGTCCATGAGCGGCGTTCGCGCGCGTTTCGAACGCGCGTTCCCACTCGGTGTACGGGAAACGCTCGCTCAACCGGGCAGACGGACGCGGCTTCCGTGGCAATCCAGGCGTTCACCCAACGCGCGTCTCGGGGTTTGTCGGCGTTTCGCTGCTTCCATGTCGTTGTCTTCCCCACGACGAAAGCCGGACGTAACAGTCTGCCCCGCCGGGGGAAGGAGATCCCGATGGACAGGGGACAGCATCCGCTGTCCGGAGGGATGTCGCTTGAGGCTGGTCTCAACCGGAGTCGGTTCTCTCTCGGCGGTTCTGGAGCTCAGCGCACCCCGAAGTCTTCCTATGCAGGTGCAGATTCCCAAAGGGCACTGCAAAGTGACTCGTGCTCCGCTAGCGTTAGAACCACGCCGAAAACCCGACCGCTCAGTCCGCAAGCACGACACAATCCCCACTAAGCGATGCCAGGCTCTTTCCCTCTTACAAACCCAATCAATCCCTGGGAGTAGTTCCGCAGCACTGTGAAAATGCCCACAAATCGGCACATTACACCACAAAGCGCATGTCAATTTAAAACAAACAAAACCAATCGGTTCAAAATCCTACATCAGGAAGAAAAACTACCAGCAAACTGCAACTATGATGCTGATTCTTGCGCTAGGGACGTCAACGTAAGCAATCGGCGTTACCGTTGAGACTCCCCTTTTTGTGATGTATTTCGATTCGTAATGACCACAACAATTACGAACGCACTTGTTTCCCCGCAAAGATTCGCTCAACAACGAAGCCAAGGTCACAGTAATTTTCCTAATGCCATAAAATCAACTCCAGGCGCTTATGCTAGTCGCTTACAATGGCCCGTCTGGCTAGTACTTCCGCGTGTCAGCGGACGCTGCTACACATAGGCACCACTAGTGCATGTTTCAAAACAATTTCAAAAGAAACGCTTTCAATGTAAACAACGCGTCGGGAACCTATTCCTGCTCAAACTCTTTCTTTTTCTACAAAACTTTTTGTCTGCAGGAATGGTTTAAAAAAAAGAAAAAGCAAACAGCAGAGACATCCTCGGAATCCGCTGCTAGCGAGCCGCGCCGCGGCTCAAAGGGGTCGCCTATTCTTCAACCGCGCCCTGCGCGGACGCACACCAACAGTGGCTTTAGCAGCCGACAATTCACAAAATTCGAAGGGCTTAACTGCGCTTCGACACCTGCGAGCCTCAGACGCCACGCGACATTGATTTGTTTCGCACACCGGCCGCGTGTCTCCAACACCCAAGTAGCGTCTGAACATTTGAATGCGAGGGGTTGACGGACGCGTATGAAAGAAACGCCTACGAGGACTCCTTTCTCGATTCAGCAATGTTCTTCGACTGGAGCCCGTATTGCGGCTTTCTTTCATGCGGTAGCTGGGCGTGCTTCTCTGCGAACCGCTGTGAGGTTCCCCCGTCCTGCAAGAACTACCGCGGGGTCGCCGCGATGGGTCAGGTGGCTTTCGTTTTGTCTGTAAACGCCTAGTCAGCTTGGCCCTTTTTCGGCGCCTGTCGCGTCTGGAGTACCGCGGTGGCAGTATCCGACGATTACGTTGTTGACCGGCCTTAACCCCTACAATGTTTTGGGCCCGACCTTCGTCCTTTTTCCGCGGTCTACCCCTTGGCTTGGCTCTCTCTGAGCGCGGCCGCTTTCCTAAAACTGCCTTCGCAGAACGGCCCTGCGCGCCTCCCTTGCTCGCGGTGTCCTCACCCTCCGCATCTTTTCTCTGACGCAGCACCGAGCCGGATTTCACCCTTAAGTTCGAATTATCGGCTCGTGCTTTCGGTGAGTCACCGCAGGTCGCAGTAGCCAGCTGTTCCGACAGCACTTTATCTCCTGCTGAGCATAACTTGCTCTCCTGAGGCTTGCTAATCGACCCTGCGACCCTAACTCCCTGGCCTGCAACTTGATCTAAACCACACTCGATGGCTAACGTTGCGATCTGCCCTTGGGTTTCAGCGGTGCACTCGGGTGACTCGCAGCCAATCTCTTTAAAGCAAAACGACGTCTCCAAATTTGGGCTGCTATTGTTCGCCGGCCGCATCGAAGAAATGTCTCCCTTGATTCCCTCATTGCGCCGGCCGGTGAGCTCACTATTCTCTTCCTGAGAGAAAACGCCAGCCTCACTTTTCAAAATAGCCTCGGCCTCAAAGTTAGAGACGGCCGCTTCTTTATTAGCACTGACAGTGCTCTCGAACAAAGCAGGTCGCTCGGCTTTGTTTTCGATGGGATTCCTGCAACTCACAGTTTGCTTTTGGTTCCCATTACTCTCTGCTGAGAGCAATAACTTGCCCTCCTGAGGCTTGCTGTTCGATCCTACTACCCTAACGCTCTTGCCCGGAACTTGAACTATGAGACGCTGTTCGGCTAACGTAGCGTTATTGTCCTGGGTACTACCTTCTCGATCGCAGCAATCAGCCTCCTTCCCGGAAAGTGCATGCTTCTCTGGGCTCAAAACCAACGCATTGCCCCTTTCCTTATTTTTAGCAGTGCCTACATTATCGCCCAAGCCCTCACGGCTGGCGGATCTGCACTCTTCCTCTTTGCTAACCTCAGTGCCTACATTATCGCCCGAGCCCTCATGGCTGGCGGATCTGCACTCTTCCTCGTTGCTAGCCTTAGTGCCTACATTATCGCCCGAGCCCTCATGGCTGGCGGATCTGCACTCTTCCTCGTTGCTAGCCTTTCGTCCGAACTCATCGGTCCTCGCTGCCGAAGTGGCCTTTCTTTCCTGGACCAAACCTGTCCTATGCCGCCACTTCTGAACAGCACTCGTGTCATCCGGCGACTGAGCAGAGCTTCTCTGTCCCTGACACTATTGCGGCGTAATTTACCACCGTCAATGTGGCCTTCCAAATCTGCCTCCGCGGGAATACGAAAGTATCGGAGGAGCGCACTTTTAGCAATCGGATAGTTGTGGGCGTCCTCGTCAGACAACCGCGCTAATACATTGGCGGCTTCACACGGTAAAGTTCCCATCAACACAATTGGCCAATCACCCTGGTCTAGCTGCTCCTCCATGCAAATTCTCTCAAAATTTTCTAGAAAATCTCCGAAATTTTCACCTTTTCTAAAAAAACTTAAGCGAGATCGCGTTCTCCTTCCTCTGATCGCGTTAAGTTCACGTGTGAGTTCCCGCATCTCTCTTTCGTATTCCTGTTGCCGCTGCTCTCTTTCGCGTTCCTCTTTCTCTTGTTTTTCTTTACGTTCGCGTTCCTCTTTCTTTTGTTTTTCTTTACGTTCAAGTTCCTCTTGTTCTCTTTTTGCCAATTCCCTCTCCTCAATAGTCTCAAGGCATTCCGCAAGCTCGTCATCTTCAGCCTCTAACGCAAGAATAGCCTTCAGCAGTTCTGGTTTTCTGAGTTTGTCTGATACCTCCAGACCCAACTCTTTCGCAAGCTCCAGTAACTTTGGTTTGCGCAGCGTCTTCCAATCCATGGCTGCTCTGAGTACTGCTTCTCTACTGCCCGCTATTGTCTTGCTGCAACTAACCCAGCAGCAACGACAACCCAATTACCAGCTCTGTTCCCGACACTAACAAAAGCCTGGCAAAACTCAGCAGAAGAAAGTCCCGCACTCACCAAACCTCGCAGCCAAGAATCCAGCGCAGTCGTTCCGCTGCAGGCAACCAGTCATCACAAAGGGCTGTTGCACTGCCCCCGACTCGCCGTCCTGCTGCTCAGCGTCCCGTTGTCCGCAACTCTCCGCCGGCGTCCGACGATTCGCACCCCACCGCTGCCACCAGTTTGTTAGATACGAGGTAGCATGGACGAGGTAGCAGCATCCCACCGCTGCCACCAGTTTGTTACGGACGAGGTAGCATAGACGTGCCCCGGAGAGCAAAATGAGGGACGCCTGTGACGAGGCTGCTGGGAAAAGACAATGAAGAGGAATTTATACATGAATATTTACAAGTGAGCTGCAGGAACGCTGCATCGTGACAGCTCAACAGGAGAGCATGATGACAAAAGCTCTTCGGCCGTGCCGCTGCCGGCTTTTTAAGAGTTCTCTTCCCTAGGGTCCCTAGATGGGGGCCGGGTTTCACTGGCACCAATCACCGACACGCACGCACTCACTCACTCCCGAGAGATCACGCCGTCGTCACGCGCTGGGAGAGGGGAACGATGCCAACCACGTAGCGCAGACGCCGAAATGTCCATGAGCGGCGTTCGCGCGCGTTTCGAACGCGCGTTCCCACTCGGTGTACGGGAAACGCTCGCTCAACCGGGCAGACGGACGCGGCTTCCGTGGCAATCCAGGCGTTCACCCAACGCGCGTCTCGGGGTTTGTCGGCGTTTCGCTGCTTCCATGTCGTTGTCTTCCCCACGACGAAAGCCGGACGTAACACTCCATAGACAGGATAGAACTGGCAGAGCTATCGAAGTTAATAAATAAGCGCAAGGTAGCCGACATAAGAAAGCTTACCATGGAGAAAATCGAGCATGCTCTAAGGAACGGAGGTAGCCTAAAATCAGTGCGGAGAAAACTGGGCATAGGTAAAAACCAGATGTATGCGCTAAAAAACAAACAGGGCAATGTCATCAGCAATATGCATAAGATAGTTGAATTAGCCGAATAGTTCTACACTAATCTATACAGTAGCGAATGTAATCATCAAGTTACTGAGCGAGCCAGTCGAGCACAGCAATGGGACATCCTGCCAGTAACGAAGGAGGAAGTAAAGAAAGCCTTAGGAGCAATGCAACGAGGGAAAGGAGCTGGTGAAGATCAGGTAACAGCAGATTTGTTGAAGGATGGAGGAGAGATTGTGCTACAAAAACTAGCCACCCTGTATACGCCATGCCTTGTGACCTTAAGAGTACCAGAAGCTTGGAAGAACGCTAACATTATCTTAATTCATAAGAAAGGAGACGTCAAGGACTTGAAGAATTACAGACCAATCAGCTTATTGTCCGTTGCCTACAAGGTATTTACCAAGGTAATCGCTAATAGAGTCACGACAACCTTGGACTTTAGTCAACCAAATGATCAGGCAGGCTTTCGTAAAGGATACTCGTCCATAGACCACATTCACACTATCAATCAGGTGATAGAGCAATGCGCAGAATATAACCAACCCCTATATATAGCCTTCATTGATTACGAGAATGCGTTTGACTCAGTGGAAACCTCGGCTGTCATGCAGGCATTGCGGAATCAGGGTGTAAAAGGGTGTTATGTGAAAATATTGGAAGATATTTATAACGATTGCACAGCTACTATAGTTCTCCATAAACTCAGCAATAAAATTCCAATACGGAAACGTGTCAGGCAGGGAGACACGGTCTCGCCAATGCTCTTCACTGCCTGCTTACAGGAGGTATTCCGGGGGCTGGAATGCGTAGAGTTGGGGATAACAGTTAATTGAGAATACCTAAGTAATTTGCGATTCGCTGATGACGTTGCCTTGCTAAACCACCCAGGACGAGAACTGCAAAGCATGATCAATCAGTTAGACAGGCTGAGCAGAACGGTGAGGCTAAGAATTAACATGCCGAAAACCAAAGTAATGTTCAACAGCCTATCAAGGGAACAGCACTTCGCAATTGGTAGCGAGGTGCTGGAAGTAGTAAGAGAATATGTCTACTTAGGGCAGGTAGTGCCCGCAGATCCGGATCATGAGAGGGAAATAACTAGAAGAATAAGAATGGGGTGGAGCGCATATGGCAGGTTTTCTCAGATCATGAATGGTAGCTTACCAATATCCCTGAAGAGAAAAGTATACAACAGCTGTATCCTACCGGTACTCACCTATGGGGCAGAAACGTGGAGGCTAACAAAGAGGATGCAGCTTAAGTTAAGAACAACGCAGAGAGCTATGGAAAGGAAAATGATAGGTGTAACGTTAAGAGATCGGAAGAGGGCGGAGTGGAAGAGGGAACAAACGCGGGTTAATGACATCTTAGATGAAATCAAGAGGAAGAAATGGGCTTGGGCAGGGCATGTAATGCGAAGGCAAGATAACTGCTGGTCCTTAAGTGTAACGGAGTGGATTACAAGAGAAAGCAAACGTAGCAGGGGGGGCAGAAAGTTAGGTGGGCGGATGAGATTAAGAAGTTTGCGGGGATACAGTGGCGGCAACTAACAAAGGACAGGGTTAATTGGAGAGACATAGGAGAGGCCTTTGCCCTGCAGTGGGTGTAGTCACGCTGATGATGATGATGATGACAGGGGGGTTGTAGAAAGACAAAAGGGTGAGTGAGACGCGGGAACAAGGGTGGTAATAGACCCCACCAACTAAATATTTAATGAGGGTGGAGGGATGTCAAGTGGCTCCACGAGCACGTCGCTGCGTACATAAGTAGAAGCAAGTGGTGTGGACGTAGTGGCATGGTAGGGGCGGTAGCCTGGGACAGAGCGGGCCGTCCGAGTCTCCTGGAGAAGGAGAAAATGAGGCAGGGAGGGGCGGGTGAGGAGATACTGGTGGAGGGGGGTCTTATTGTGGCGAAGATTTCGGCAGTTCCACTGCACAAAATCGAGGTCCTCGCCAAACGCCATTATGATAGTGGAGAGGTAGAGGCTCGCGACGGTACGCGTTCCTTCTTTTTTGCTGGGGGCAGTGACTCATGGACGATTTGGAGCATAGAAGTGAAAGATTCCAATTGCTTTGATTGTGCTTGGAGGGTGGTAAGAATCTGGAGAACCGATGTCTCCAGCTGAACCAAGCGAGTGTGGTGTGCCTGTGTGGTGGTTTCGACAAGATCAGCCAAAGGGGCGACCTGGGCGGTGGAGGAGCGAGTGGTGAACGTGGCAAGGTGCTCATTTAGCTTTGTAAGCTGGGAGGTAAGAGAGGAAGTGGTTGTCTGAAGGGTTTGGGTCAAAGCATGGATCTGCTGTTGTAGGTCGTGGGAAATACGCTGCTGGCGTTCGAGCATAGCGAGCCGGAGGTCGAACGAGCGGCTCTCATCAGTCAGGGATAGAGAGGGTGGTGTAGGGGAAGAGAGGGACGCTGGAACCGAGGATCCTTTAACTATGGCGGCATAAAGCCTGGTGGTGACGTGATCGGAGCTGATGGAGGTTCATGATTAGAGGAGGGGGAGGAGGAAGGGGTGGTGGGTTGAGTGGCCCGGTGCAAAGCTAGGCGTCGGAGGTACGCAGCTTTGGCTCACTCGCGTTGTTTAGCAAGGAGGAAGGAGCAAGTAGGGTCGAGGGAGGGGTGGGTGTTTACCTAACAATGAACGCACCAGGCCTGGGCACACACATGAGCGGAAGCATCAGCGGGTAGAGGAGCAGCACAGCGACAGCACTTGGCCGGAACGCTGTGCTGGGGGGGCACTGGTGGGCGCGATGTCCTAGAGTGAGACAAAGGGTGCAGGTGGGAGGTTTAGGTTTATGAGGACGGCACCGGAAGGCAACGCGTTTGAAATATACAAAGTGGGGGATGACGGTACTAGCGAAAGTTATGAGCACCGACTGAGTGGATCCCATCATGCGAGCAGCGAGAATATCTGTTTTGAAAGATTCCAGATCATGCATGAGGTCATCAGGAATGAAGTGGCCCCCGACATTATGGATGACGCCGAGGCATGAGATGGGAGGATGGGGGGTGTCAGTTTTGATGATGACAGGCTTACCATGAAGCTTAAGATGCGTGACAGAAAGTAGGAGGTGGGCGGTGAGAGGAGAATGAGTTTTTAGAAACACAAGGCTTTGGGCTGGCTTGGCCTGAAGGGTGATGTCGGCACTGGTCTTAGAGGAAAGTTGGGCAGCGGAGGCGACTGCGGCGAGTACGTCGTAGAGAGGTAGCTTGGGGGTGAGGGTTCCAGGGGGAAGCTTAATGGCAACTGTGATAAGCTCGGCGCGGGGTCGGGCTGCGGTGGCAGGCTTACGGTTGGCATCGATGGTGCTGCAGCCGATTTCCTGCGATGGAGTGTCATCTGCCGGGGACGTCGTAAATTCCATGTCTGAGTCCTCAGCCGGAGTCTCAATGTGCGACGCGGGTGCCGGGCTGGAGGTCTTGGGGTCAGTGGGACCTTTGGCGGGAGTAGGTGCAGCGGCTCCAGCGGCGGCGACGAACGCAGCCGGCTGCGACGCGTCTATGGCCCCGAAGCTCTTGGCGTCCCTTAGAGCGTGGAGTTGGCTAGGTGTGGACGCTGCGCCGACGACGAACGCTGCCGGCTGCGACGCGGCCGTCGAGCCGGTGCTCCCAGCGTCGCTCAAGGCGTTCAGTGCGGCAGGAATGTGCTCGATAGCGTGGGCGGCGTTGAACGTAGCCGTTTGAGAGACAGCTGTCGACGTGGTTGGAGCAAAGCCCCGCGGTGGCGGCATCGGTGGGTCTGGGCTGCAGGGGCTTGGTCAGACGCTGCATTGCGGCGGTGCAGGCGCGGCGCATTAGGGTTAGCGAGGCGCCGCGCCGCTTCACAGTTTTGGAGACGCATGGAGGGCCAGTTCGGCAGCGGGCCGGGATGCCGATGGTTTCCATGTGCTTCGGGAGCCTTCCTGAAGCGATGGAGTGTAAATCCAGGGGCGGGCGAGGCCCTGGACCAGGCCAGGGGCAGGTTAAAGCAGAGCACGGTAGGCAGCCAGCTAACCAGCGCGGCGCCACCTAGCGGACTTTAGGGGTAACGTTAACTCGTGACTTAACATGGACTTCACATGCTGCAGCAGACATCTGCTCCTCGTCTTTTTCTAAGCTTTGCTACTTAAGGCGGAAGCTTAAAGATGCTCCAAGTAAAGTTGAACTCCTTGCATACTCAACATTCATTAGGTCTAAATTAGAGTTCGCTTCGGTATTATGGGATCCATTCATAAAGAAAGACATATGCAAGATAGAGATGGTGCAAAAGAAAGCGGTTAGGTTTATTTGTAACAAATACAGGAGGTTAGACTCACCTACAACACTAATGAAAACCAACCATATTCCATTCCTTGCAGTACGCAGAAAAATTTCCTGTCTTTTTTTTATGCATAATCTTTTAACACACAAACTAAACGTACCCCGTCCCGCAATTCTCAAACAACTGTCGCGGCGAACACACCATTCACGAATTCATTTGCTCGAACCCATTTTGCAAAGACTGACTCATTCAAGCGCAGTTTTTTTCCGCGGATTGTTTGCGACTGGAAGTCTCTTCCCGAGGCCATTTTCCACTCCTCAAATTTTAGTAAAGCTCTTGAGAAGCATTTTCTTGAGAGAATGAGCGTTGTATTTCCTTATTCTGCTCATTGTTTGTAACCCCATGTATTTCCTTTGGTATTTGTCATTTTAAATGCCTTAGCACCTCCTGCAGGGGCAAACATATTGGCCTGCAGTATTTTGAAATAAATAAATAAATAATACTAGAAGCGAGTGTAGGTGCCGTGCATGTGCATATATTGCACGGGTGGCGGCGCGATGGCGGCGAAGCCGCAGCTGCGCCAGTCACCTGGCTATTCTCGTAATTAGGCGACGGGGCCCAGCGCGGCGGCGGCAGTCCGCACCTGAGGCGGGCCACGTGGTGTAATGCCAGGCCGCTCCTCCGGTTTAGAGGTCAAACGACATATTTCGTGACCTTCAACGCCGCGGCTCGGAGTGTAAGAGCTCCTCTCTTAAAAAAAAAAAAAGTTTCCGGTGCAGTAATTAAACAGGAAGAATGTAGAAATTGACACTTGATATTTTATGTGAATATTTATTGCTCCTTTCTACAACCAAAAGTTGCAATTCATTTTTCTAGAAGCGAGTTTTTCAGTCATTGTGTCGAAATCTGAAATTGACAAGTTTCGAAAATATGTCAAATTTGACTCGGATTTAAACAAGGTATCATGTTATTTTCTTTAAAATTTCTCTGAAAAATGTGCAGTGCCTGTCAATTCTAGGCGAGCAATTAGTGTTTTAAACCAAATAAAATACCTAATGCGGGACATATTTTATTTAGTAACCGTGATAAAAGATGTATCTACATTTACAACCACTATGCCTTTTTTCAATTTTTTTTTTCATTTTTGTAATATTGCCCTTTAGCATATAGTGGGTGTTACTGAAAGATTTTAGGTAACTTTAAAAAATAGCCTTTCTTAGGTAAAATCTTTCTTCCTTCGCGCAGTGATTGTAGCGCCCGTAGCGGGCACTATAAAACAGGTTCCAAGTGCTATTTAAGGCAAATATTAACTAAAATTTGCTCATTAACATTTTAGTTATTGTATTGCAGATCATGTCATGCGAAGGCAAGAAACCGCTGGTCCTTAATGGTAACGGAGTGTATTCCAAGAGAAGGCAAGCGTAGCAGGGGGGGCCAGGGCGTTAGGTGGGCTGATGAGATAAAGAAATTTGCGGGAATGCGGTGGCCGCAACTGGCGAAGGAGAGGGTAATTGGAGAGACGTGGCAGAGGCCTTTGCTATGCAGAGGGCGCAGTCAGGCTGATGATGATGATGATGATGTCTGTTTGTAATACGGAATGTGTTTAGGGTCATCAGTAAAGCCGATATCCGGCGTTATATTTACGAAAATGTAATGACGCATAGAACTACACCTCTGAGAATCTCTACTCTCCAGACGCGCGCAGCGGTCTGCGTGCGGCCGCTCAGCGCCGCAAATTCACGCCCTCTTGTTGACGTCACTTAAAACTGGGCACGTCACACGTAAGCCGCGCCTTATCTGCGGCTCGAACGGAAAGTGGCTCGCCGTAGCCGCCGTCTGCGTGCATCCTTCTCGCCCGCCAAGTGTGACTTGTCATTACTCGATCCCAGCGCGCGCCGCCGTGACATCCGAAAAGATAAAAGTGAGAAATGTGTAATCTAGAAACCAACATTATTAAATTCTTTTGGAGCGCGTTAGCATCGGCTGTTTTATCCTTTCCCCGCTCAACGTGGCTGCAGCTGCGTATGGACATTTTTGGACGGCTCAGGGAGTCGCATGGTTCTTGCATACGTAAACGCGGATGTAAACCTCACTTTAGCCAATCGGCTGTATACTGCACGACCGCCCGGTCGCCGCTTACCATCACTTTCTTCGTTCAAAACGGTGTTGAACCGCTTTGGGACCAACGGTGTGATGCGTGCTCAAAGAAGCAGACGGCACCATGTCCTGAGGGAAGATTTTGAGCTGCAGGCGAGTGCGACAAAAGTCGTTGATGCATGTCGAGGAAAATTCGCCTTAGTTTAGAGAGTGTTGTCTAAAAATCAGTTATACCCGCATCACCTACCTCTACCTAAGGCAAGATAACCGCTGGTCCTTAAGGGTAACGGAGTGGATTCCAAGAGAAAGCAAACGTAGCAGGGGATGGCAGAAAGTTAGGTGGGCGGATGCGATTGAGAAGTTTGCGGGGATACAGTGGCGGCAACAGACAAAGGACAGGGTTAATTGGAGAGAAATGGGAGAGGCCTATGCCCTGCAGTGGGTGTAGTCAGGCTGATGATCATGATGATGATGATGACCTACCTCTACATCACGGACTCACGGATAGCGACTTCCATCGGAGGCTGGACTTCTGCAAGTGGCGCCTCATCCAGTGTCACCAAGAAGAGAATTTTCTAAATAATGTGCTTGAGTCCAACGATGCGCACTTGGATAGAGATGCGGCAGCTAACTTACACAACGCACACTACTAGTCAATAGGAAACCCACACTAGCTGCAAGAGCACACAGGCAACAGTGGCAATTCTCTACAAATGTGTGGTATGAAATTTTTCGCGCCCGCTTCTTTAGGCCATACTTTCTTGCAGTAAACATGAGAGCTAAGCGTTGTACCGACTTTGTACAGCTTTGAACAAGCGTTGTACAACCAAGCGTTGTATTCACTTTCCGGCGCGCAGCTGCCGCACAGAGCCCGTTGCGCACGTCTGGAAAGCGGAGATTCTGAGCGCTGTAGTTCAGCGCGCAATTGCATTTTCGTAAATCTAACGAAGGATAACCGGTTGACTGATGATCCTCTTTCGTCGAACTACGAGGAAGTTAAGACGCTGCTGGCCGCGCAGAACACTCACGTTGCTAAACTAAAAAAGCACTGCGTTGCAAAGGCTGAGAGTTTAGCAGATACAGCTATTGTAATAAATGAACTTCGATACACAGAGAACAATCGCGAAGCCTAATCTTCTGGCAGAACATTGAGATGTATGGAATTAAGAAAGCAGATAAGGGGGTCCTGAACATGCAGCGCTAAGAGACGAGGGTCGATGCAGAGACGAGACACAGGGCGCTGCAAGCCCTGCGCTGCAAGCCAACAAAGAACACGGCTAAAAGGTGGTGTGAACGTAAACCATAAAATCCCCTTAAACGAACAAAGGTGGCTGAAGCTAAGAGAGAGAGATGAAAACTAGAATAAATAATGGAATTAGTGTCCCCAGGATATTTATAAAGAAGTGGCGAAAGGGCTGGGGTGTGAAAAGGAGCAGCATAAGAAACCAAGGCGCGAAAATTACAGTGACCGGGAAAGAAACGCAAACTCCTTTTTCCAACAGGGCTACTAAGTGCGTACTGACGCATATGTCTTGTTGCTTGATGATGAAACCTGCCTCAGTTATCTCCCGAGTGAGTTGGTTGCTGCTCTTTGCGAGAATTTTCGTTTCCTTATACATCGGGGAGCGCCGGCGACAAGGACTACACACACGAACTTGGACGGCTAGGATGCTAGAATTAGCGTTGTGTTCGAGCAGTCTCTTATTAATACGTCGACCAATCTGGCCGATGTATTCTCTGCCGCAAGACAAAAGAATTGAGTACCCCACACCTTTGCTGCAATTTATAAAAGGGTCACGATGCCCAACACGGCATTCGAGATCTTTTTCACCGGAACCGTTCACTCTCTGCGGAGTCTAGAGAGGCGGTGAGGGGCTGAAAAAACAACGTCTGCTCCTAATTTTCGTCCAATCTTTTCGAGGTTGTGGGAAACATGGCGTACATAGGAAATAACGGCGAGTGTCTTGTTGCGATCCCTTGCCTGCGACGGAGGGGGGGGGGGGGGGGCGTTTTTAC
The DNA here is from genome assembly GCF_055824585.1 of Amblyomma mixtum. NCBI lineage: Eukaryota > Metazoa > Arthropoda > Arachnida > Ixodida > Ixodidae > Amblyomma > Amblyomma mixtum. Next base: position 124,815,855 of record NC_143021.1, read on the forward strand.
ACTGCATTTTCTTTAACATGTAAAGACGAAGACCAACATTCTGTGCAGCGGCGGCAGTGCCATCGCTGCGCGTGCTTTGGGCTCGCTTTGGCTGACCGCAGACTGTTGCCGCCCTGCTCCTTTAATAAGGTCCCAGTTCCTTTAATAAACCCCCGTCTTACATTTGGTGGAGTCGCCGGGTAACGATATCGGCTCTGGAGCTCCGTAACCGCACTCTTCCAACACCTGCTATGCCTGTGGACACCCAAAATCAAGCCGTGCAAGCAGGCCCACCGACTGTCATCTGTGCCGGCTCCCTTCGCCAGCGGGACCCGGCTGTCTTCAGCGGAACAGATGAGCAGGACGTGGAAGATTGGATCGCGTCTTACGAACGTGTGAGTCTCTATAACAAATGGGACGACGAGACTAAGCTAAACAATGACATTTTTTATCTTACCGGTGTCGCCAATTTATGGTACCGCAACCATGAAGGCGACGTTGGAACTTGGTCGGCCTTCAAGACGAAGTTCCCCGAAGTGTTTGGTCGCCCAGCCGTCAGACAACTCCGCGCCGAACAGCGCTTGCGTGAACGGTCGCAGCAGGTCGGCGAAAGCTTCACTAGCTACATAGAAGATGTAATCGCCCTCTGCAACCGAATGAACGTCAGCATGCCGGAAGCTGACAAGATAAAGCAGATCCTGAAAGGTATTGATGATGACGCCTTTCAAATGCTGCTCGCGCGGGACTTGCGCACCGTTTCAGAAGTCATCACGCTGTGCCAGAGCTTCGAGGAGCTGCGGAAGCAGCGGGTCCTGACTCGTCAGCATTCAGCTCATGTAGAGTCACTTGCTGGACTGACACCCGCAGCTGATAACTCCTCTCTGCTGCAGCAAGTCAAAGACTTTGTGCGTGAGGAGGTGGCCCGTCAGCTTTCTCTTTTGCCTAGCCCTCAGGGGTCGCCACCATATTTGGCCCCGGCTCTCCAACATGCTATTCGCGAGCAGGTTGCTGAGGCGCTTCCGTCCGCCCATTCACCATCACATGTAGCTGCTCCACTGACGTACGCTGACGCCGCTCCCAGACCTGTCGCCACGCCTCTGAGTTATGCCAACGTCGTCCCAAGACCTGCCGCCCGTCCACTGACTTACGCCGAGGTCGTTGCTCAAACTCAGCCGCCTACGTACCCTACAGTGTCAGTGCCCGTACCAGCGCCGGCACCTTATATGCGGCCCTCTCTACGAGGCCGAGAACCCTGGCGCACGACGGATAACCGGCCTATTTGCTACACCTGCGGATTGCCTGGGCACGTAGCCCGCTATTGTCGTCGCCGTCTACCAGTCTCCACACCGCTGGCCGGGTACTGGCCTCCAGCGCGTCAGTACTCTGCGTCTGCTGAGCCCCGTCCGTCGACTCGTCCGTTCTTTCTCTCCCGAACACTCACCACTTGCCGATCGCCGTTCCCCTTCGCCGCGACGCCGCTCCATCTCTCCGATGCGTCGTCAACCTAATAGTTCTCAAGAGGAAAACTAGATGCCGCAGTTCCTGAGGCAAGAACTGCGTCCCCGTCGAACTACCAAAGACCTCAGCTGTCACCTACGAACCTGATTGACGTTTTGGTCAAGGGAATTTCTGTCATGGCCCTTGTCGACACTGGCGCCGCAATTTCAGTAATAGACGCACAACTTTGTCGCCGCATCACCCGTGCCCTCACGACTGACACCCAGTGCAGAGAGAAATCCCGCCACGACCTCAGCCAAACAACACGACACTTCGCCAACGGCTCCCTTGTGTGGCTCTGGATTCCGACGAATACTCCGGGTTTGTCATCAAAATTTCTTGCCAAGTACCATGGCCCATACCGCGTACTGGAGCGCACATCTCCAGTTAATTACACTGTCGAACCTCTCAACCCATCTTCTGATCGCCGCCGCCGTGGACGCGAGACTGTTCACGTCCAGCGCCTCAAGCCATTCTACGACCCAGCCGTCCTGCCTGCGCCCTGAGTCGCCAGGTTGGCTCCTTTTCCCCCCGGGGGCAATTGTAAAGACGAAGACGAACATTCTGTGCAGCGGCGGCAGTGCCATCGCTGCGCGTGCTTTGGGCTCGCTTTGGCTGACCGCAGACTGTTGCCGCCCTGCAGCTTTAATAAGGTCCCAGTGCCTTTAATAAACCCCCGTCTTACAAACATTTTTTTCATCCACCGAGACTAAAAGCAACGGCGGGTATCCGGATTGACGCGGTCGCTGCACCTGGTTCTGAAAACTGATTTCCTGACAGTGCTCACAGAACTTGGTGAGCACATTTTTAAAAGCTGACTGGACTATGTTTCGCTTGACAAGTTTCGAATGTGCGGAGTCGTATGGCAGAACAGGCTTGTTACCCCTAGGCTGGAACATCCAGCAGACATGTTGCGGTGAAAAAAAGCAGCGGTAACTCGAGGAAGCATATGGAGCCATTTTCTGGTACCTCGTGCGTCGATACCAGGGGCGACACGGTTTCACTAAAAAGGTCGAACACTTTGCGAGCACAACGCTAATTGTAGCAACTTAGCCGTCCACGTTCGTGAGTGTAGTCCTAGTCGCTGGCGCCCTTCGATGTATAAGGAAAGGAAAATTCTCGCAAAGAGCAGCAACCAACTCACTCGGGAGATAATTGAGGCAGGTATCATGAACAAGCAATACGACGTATGCGTCAGTACGCTCTCTGTAGCCTTGTTGGAAAAGGAGTTGGTTTTTCTTTCCCGGTCACTGTAATTTTGGCGCCTTGGTTATTTAGGCAGCGCTTTTTCACACCCTAGCCCTTTCGCCACTTCTCTTTAAGCATCCTGGGGACAATAATTCTATTCTTTTATTATAGTTTCCATCCCTCTCTTAGCTTTAGCAATCGTTTTTCTTTTAAGTCGATTTTATGGTTTACGTTCATCACTGCCTTTTAGCCGGGTTCATTGGTAGCTTGCAGCGCATCTTTTTGAGCCATGTTTTTTCGGTTGACTTTCATCGCATGCTTTAAGGCTATAAATTCTTCCCCCATTACAACCACCCTTTCACTTCATTCCCTTTTATGTACGTCTTCGCACCGTCTTCTGAGATTTTATTGTCTTTCGCGTCGTTGCCTTTTGCATTTTATCGTTTTTATCCCTGTCATCCCCAAGCTGCACAGGACAGCCGGTGTGTATAGATTTCTTTTTTTACCAAGTGTTGTTAACATGTTTTCCCCCTGCTCCCTTCACTGAAGCTCTTGGTGTTTGTGTCCTCAAGGGCGTACTTGGCACCCGGCGCACCAGAATGACTGAATCATTCTTGGATTTTTTTCCTTCTGTATTGTGTATGTCAATATGCGTCTGCGCGCTTACCCTGTTTCCTTTGGTTTTATTGTTATTTGCCTTGATTGGCGCTTCTGCCCTAGCATCACGGGTTTTCGGGTGCTGTATGAAACGTGCGGATCGCCCTCCTTCGAAATTAAAGTTGATTGGTCAGCGCCCGATGTGTCTCGTCTCTCCTTCGTCCATAGGCCCTTAGCGCTGCATGTTCAGGATGTCCAACCAACTTGCCCAGCAACACACCCTGCTCCGATACAGAGGACCTGGTAGCTGAATTGAAGACACTTGCAAAACGGTTGCAAATCCCAGAAAAAACTTTTGAATGTGCAGACGCCGTGCACAGATTGCCGGCCAGAGATTGCAAAGTTCCTGTCATTAGTGTCAAATTAAAGTCAATGGTTGACCGTGCGCTCTAGCTTCGAAAGCGCTACACACTGAGTGATGACAACATTTATAGAAATGAGAACTGAGCGGCCTATGCAAAAAAAACATACTGTGGCTTGCTAAGAACGCGGCCAAGATCAAATCACACAAATATGCTTGGGCAAAGAATGGACACGTGCTCATGAGGAAAGTGGATGGTTCTACTTTGACAAAGATACAGAATGAAGACAATATCAGCAAACTCTCATAAACATGAGCGAAAAGTTTGATTCGTTTCCTGAACGGAATGAACACAGAGATCGCGTCTTCACAACTTCATGTTCAAAATCTGTACTTGACCTCTTACATGTAAATATCAGGAGTATTAGAAGGCACTGCAACCCGCTATATGTCTACTTGAGTCAGTTAGTAAACCATTTAGACGTTGTGGTGTTATCTGAAATAGATACAAATAAGCCGGAGGCTCTCGGGTTCATATCCCATCGTTTTTCGTCATTCTTGCTCTGTCGTTACTCAGCTAGAGGTGGCGACGTCTTAGTGTTTGTTAGAGATGCATAGTTTGTTGAGGAATTAACTTGCACTTTTACGGCTGCAGAGGTTCTTGCCCTTTCTGTTAGTAATCATTAGGAGTCTTTTGTGGTTATTTGTCTACCGTCCGCCTAACTCTATCCTGCAATTATTTCTTTCTGAACTTTCCTGCTTCCTGTGCAAACATTCTCAGAGTAATAGTATATTAGCGGGATACCTTAACATTAACATTTTACAGCCCCAGAAAAGTGGTGCTGAGGATTATCTCGATTTATTAGCTGGTTATGGCATTCACAATGTTATTCGTAGTTATACTCGAAAGGAGTTTGCTTCTGCCCGGCTTACTCAGTCTTGTATTGTTCACATTGCTTTAAGATGCTCAACATTAGATTCAATGGCTGCAGTGATGCGACAAAAAGTGGCACATCATTATTTTCAGGCTCTTTGCATGGTAAGCAGCGAACCTCTAATACCAATGTTAAAGCTTAATATTACATTATTAGACTGACGCATATGGTTTACTTTTAAAAAATTGAACTAAGTTTACTCATTTTCCATGAGAGACGAGAAGCAAAAGCAAATAAACCCAGAAAAGAAGTGGATAACAATTGACATTCATTTTGGCCTTATCTTTTGAAAAAAAGCAAGCTTTGGCAACTGTGTAAGAGTACTCCCTCCGGCATTGGGTAAGAGAAGCTGTATCGTACAGTTCGGAATACACGTACATCAAAGTAAAGATTACGAAAGCGGCGGTTTTACTCTGCTGAATTTGTAAAATGCCACGGTAATATGAAAAAAAAAACGTGGGAAATTGCTCATGACATAATGGGTAAAACAAAGAACAGAAATCTAGATACTCAACTCACCCACACCTTTCCAATGAATGCAATCAATCTACGACGGACTCGTTCAGCGAACAGTTTGCTACAATTCTGAAGGAACTAAAAGCGCAACCGCAAGTTCCTCCGGCTCTATACAACGTTCCAAACGAACCAAACTCTGCCTACTTACCGACGGTTGATGTCACTGAGTTATGGAATATTTTTCAGGTCCTCCCACTGAACAAACCATCGAGATACGATAACACCAGACTACGAGATCTAAAAAATAATACAGCAAACTAAACACTGTGCTCTGGCATATATTAACTGCCAATTAATGACGCTTAATCTTTGCGTTCAGGAGTGGAACGCAACAGCGTGTTGTAGAGCTGCCAGGAAGTCCATGGAACACCACCACCCGTTGGGCGCGATGCGTTGCCCTTTGAATGCAACGCTTTTTGAGGAAAGGTTCTACGCCTTGATCGTCGGTAAATTGGTTTTTGAGGAAAGGAAATGTATCTTGGTCTCATATCTCGGTGGACACCTAAAACTCGCCGTAACAGGAAGGGAGGAAGATGGGAGTGAACGAAGACACCGTATTCACTAGACGCGCCTTTGTTCATTCTAAACCATCGAGCTGGCATGGCGGAGTGGTAAGCGTGCTCGTCTCGCACTCCGGAGACCGGGGTTCGATTCCCGAGCTCGGCCAATTTCCTACTCAGTTTTATTTATTTATCTGGTCTGAGAAGAACGGTTAATTAGGCTAATTGGTTAAGTAAGTCCCACTTACTTGGAGCATCACTATACGATCCCTTTAATTGGCTGCATGGTTAGTAGCCAAAGTACAATTGGCCCCGTTTGAAATTCGCGCACTGTGACGTCACGACCGTTTCGACCAACTGAAAAGCGTGACATTTCTGTCGACAACTTCTGCTTACAACGATGAGGCATTAAAGGCTTCCGCCTTAAAATATCTGTTATACGGCCCATCTATAAGTCGGGCAAAGAATCTGATAAGAGAAACTACCGACCAATCGCTATATTTCCTACCATTACTATTTTAACTGAGGAAATCGTATATCAGAGCATGTTGTCCTTTTGTCATGGGGGGTACAGAGCAAACAAGACGAAGGACGAAGCAAGAAGACTACACAGACGAGCTTCTTGCTTCGTCCTTCGTCTTGTTCGCTCTGTGCACCCCCTCCCCCCCCCCATGATGAATTATCACAAACTCGCCCAGCTGTCCATCCTTCTTAAATGTCGTTTTGTGACCGATTTGATATCCTAAATGGCACACAGTATGGTTTTCGGCGTGAGAATAGCACTGTAGATCTTCTAGAAGATTGTTGTCACAAAACTGACATGCATATATCTAGAAATGAGATTGTCCTTGTATTGTTTTTAGGCCTAACCAAGGCCTTCAACACGGTTGACCATGACATTCTGTTCCAGAATTTACGGAAAATTGGATTTCACGGACCTTACCTAATATTCTTCTCAGATTACCTTTCAAATCGTGTTTAGGTTGCGAGTCAAAGGCAATTTCAGCGACTTCAGAGCACCTTTATATGGAGTGCCACAAGGCTCCGGTTTAGGACCTTTCCTTTTCAATGTTTATTTCGATGACTTAGCGTATATTAGACTGAATTCGGTACTCTACCAATGCGCTGATGTCACAGCGTTCCTTGTTCCGAATGAGTCGTACAATAGGGCTGCAGAGCTGATACAAATGGATGCTATAAAAGTGTGTGATTGGTTTTCAGGTAACCAGATTTACATTAATAAGCAGAAAACTGCTCTGGTTTGTTTTATAAATCCTCACAAAAAGGTCATATTAAATCAGGGTGTAGAAGCGAAATTTTTTAGGGTTCGATTAGGATTCGGGTCCACACCTTTCAGGTTCAGTACCGGGTTCCGCTCCAGAGCGACATTCCGCTCCGGATCGAACTGGTTCAGTCAGCTCTGAACCGTTTCAAACGGGTTCAAACAGGTTCACACACACAAAACAAATTCTGAACGTTGATGGGTTTTAATTGACCATATTATATTGTTTACTCTTCTGTGTGACACTGATATATTAATAAAAAATGCAAAATTTGCTCAGCGCAAAATGTTTTCACTCCACCTACTTCAGCTTACTGTCCGCGGCATAAAGATAGGAATTCACGGTAAAAGCTGCGCAATCAAATGAACTCAAAATTAGTGTAAATTGGCTATGTGTACTTAGAATTCACATGATGAGATATATAAGGTGAAAAGCTGTGGATTTCGCATCTACAAAACACTCCATTTTGAGAAGTTTCTGATACCCCGTCGCTAGAGTAATAGGTCTCCCCTGAACCACGAGTGAGTCGGCAATTTCCCTAACGCCGAATACTTACACGGGCACCTTCTACGTCACCGTACACAATTGAGAGAGAAAGCTCTCGTGTATCGGCAGGAATATAGAGCGAAGACACTTTTCATTCACCCCAAAACCAACCTAACTGTCACCCCCCCCCCCTCTCAATCTGTGCACACCTCCAACAGCCATCTGAAGAGCTTATGGAACATATTTTATTTAAATCACCTGTTCGACACCGCCTTCGAAACTCGCGTTACACATCTCGAACCCCCATAGCTCTGTGTATTCAAAAACACAGCAAAGCGTGGCTTCTTACGAGGACAGTGTAACATTAATATTGTCGTCTTTGGTGATGTCGTCGCCCCCTTTCATTATGATAAAAAGCCTATGATATAAAAAATGCCGGCTTAGGTGGGTTGGTAGCACTTTCCGTCTATACGGACATATTTAGCAACATCTTCGTTGCAACGTTGCGTTGTGACACTGTTGCCAGTGCTGCATTGTGCGAAGCGAAACGTAATGTTGATAGTTTTTGGTGAGCCGGTCGTGCATTTTAGTACGAAAGCACCACTTAACGGGGTCAAACCCCACCAAGAAGCTCGTGTGAAGCCTCGGAGTGACCCGAGGAGCGTCTCACCAACTGTAGCAAGAGCAGGACGTCGCGCCAGCTTCCGCCGGGTGGAGAGAGGGTGTAAAGATGGAAGAGCGAGAAACGAGGTTAGGTGATTTATCCCATGTAGTGTCTACTTCGTTTTGTCCGTGTTGCCGAGCGCTCCAGTCTTCTTAATGAGCAACCAACATGCGCATTAGCTACCCTCATCGACAAAACGGGGTTGCGTGCACTTGCAAATGCCAGAAAGATGGGGCGCAGAATTACCTCGTTTTTTCGCTTGTCTACTCGGTTCAACTACGCTGAAACCCTACCAAGTTTTTGTACTTCAACCAGATTCAAGGTTTTTATTTTCCAAAACCACAAACGACCCCTTCCTCGCCGCTGTGCTGATTAGGTGCTCATCTGTGTTTTCTGGACATGGCTGCGAGAGAATTTTGTTCTAATACATTCAGCTTCATCTCTCCACTTTTCCTTGCAACACCTGTACGGTACGGCCTCTCCAAATCCAGATGACAAAAGTTCTGGTCGGTTATTACTTCTTCTTTCCATAAACGTGCAGCCTTACCTAGCCTTTCTTGACAGCGGTGTATTAGAGCGAGTTCAGCGGGTGTAGATTCAATGTGCCGCAAAAACCTTTTTTGGACTTACGCGTATAGGCCCTGCCATCACGCCAAGGGACGTTTGGGCACGGTCAGTGAATTGCTACCTGTGTTAGCAATGAGAAGCTATTCATGTTCTTCTGGGAGAAACTTCAGCAGACTCTTAAAAAGGACATTGAGATCACGCCTTACACTATAAGATTTCTGCTAGTGATGAAAGGCGCTGAAATTTCGTGTAAACTTTTCGTTTTAATAGCACGGTTTAGCGTGTGGAAAAGCATGATGGATGAACACGCAGAACCTTCGCGTTAAAGGAGGTCAATGTTCAGAGTACAGTGCATTTGAGCGCAGATGTGCTCTACGCAAGTTACAACCTTGAGACTGGTTGCCTCTTCTTCGTGTGCGCCCACCGAAATCTTGATGCGCGGGCGGAATAAGGGAGTGATGGTGGCGTGAGGGCGCATGCCGAGATCGCTGAATTCGTCCCGCTAAAGTAAGACACGAGGAGGTCAGGGACCCGCGACCTTGGGTTAGGCAGTCGGCTGCCACACCCACTGAGACATCATGAGGGGTGTTATTTAGTATCTGCTGTCTGAGACAAGGAATGCCTCCTGAAGTAAATGTTGCACATTGTGGTTAGGTCGTTCCGCCTGTGTTTCATATATTCATGCTACATGGCACAAAGAAAGGAAGGCTATTCTCGTTAGGTTGTTTATGAGTTAGAGCAGTGCTAAGAAAATTTATTAAAACAATGCGCAGACATGTAAAAGGGGGACACCCTAACAAACCCAAGATTTCCCATCAGTCTGGAGAGCAATTCTTTAAAATTGCCGAAACCGTCTTATAGAAATGCCGAAAAGTTTATTCCTGGACACCACACTTTATTGAGTTTTTGTCGCATAGACTGGATGTCATTTTCGCTCTGCGTAACGCGAACAGTTTTCGGTGGATAAATCTTTGCGCAAGTACAACTCATTTTCTAAAAAAAAATAAAAGTAGGACGGGCTGTAAAAAAGTGGGGCTTAACCGAGTCCGGAACCGGTTCGGAACGGTTCCTTTGAATCGTTCCGGTTCGGGTTTAGTTCCAAGATGGCGAAAAATTTTGAGTTCGGGTCGGCTCTGGTTCCGGATGAAAATTCTGGTTAGGTCCCGGTTTCGGGTTCAGTTTCGGTTCCGGTTCGACACCCTGGTCAATATACCGACACTACTCAATGGAAGAAAACTACAGACTTTCTGTAGTTTCAACAAATTTTCTCTAATGTTCTTGACCAAGAACTAACAAGAAAATGTTTTCCATTAAATAAAAACTTCTCTGGTTTTACTGCAGGAAAGTGCTGCACAGCTGCAGACTATACAAAAAGACAACAGCAAAACTATACCACTACAAAAAATACTACAAAGCAAGAGAAAAACCGGCCGTTATCAGAAGACTACGTAACATTTTGTCGTATTCTGCACACGGCTCTCACATTTTTACCACTGGGTAATTAGGGAAGTAGGGGTTAATCAAGTAGCAAAGCTCATATCACTGACCAAGGAGTGCACGCGTATGATTGTATGCATGTGTAACGTGTAACATGACGTTCTTGTGTCCTGTGATATGGTATCACTAGTAGAACAAATGATTGGGTAAGATACTAATATGATATCAACTAGAGTTGCTGACAGGACCCATAATCAAGAAAACTTTCCGCACATTAACACAACACGGAGCGAAAAGCACGCACACACACAGGAGCGTAAACTTGCGACTGTATTCTCGCAAACGATACATCGCCTTATGAAGCAGGAAGGGCGGTAGCGTACAATATGCAGTGGAACACGTGTGGGAGCACACTGGGGCAGCAAATATAACATCTGTGATAAGCATAAGACAATTCATACTGGAACTCAGCGGAAATCCCCAGAAACCAGGATCAAGGAAGCGGGTTCTCTATCGCGAATATTATAAAGTTCTTTTTTGAGAAGGGCTATTGATGCCTTACTCTTGCAGCCTTCGGTAGTAGATATATCGAGGGCCTCAAAAATTTCCCGGGCCAGCCTATCGGAAGCGCTCTCCCGATAACAACCGTAGAACGGAATAGAGGACGGCACTGCTGTTTTTTCTTCTTATTCCTGTAAAATGTTTGCATTTAAAGCAATGCAATCACAGGTTCGAGCCGCCATTTGAGCCCAGGGAAATGGCATGCTCTCTGAGCCTGTCATTTAGACAGCGCCCTGTCTGGCCTATGTATACAAACCGACAGCCTAGTGGAACCTTATGCACCACACGAACAGTGGAGGGCACAAACTAAGTTTGGTGATTCGTGACACATTTGTTCTTTGCTCTTTTACCCTGGCATCTGCTGGTCATGGCGCTCAGGCGGGACAATTTCAAAGGGGCTTAAAAACAGCATCAACTCCGAACTTGTTGGCCACCATTTTGACATTGTGCGATAGCTTGTGCACATACGGGAGGACTTGAAAAGGTATTTTTTCTCTTGCCAGCGTCAGGTGAGGAACATCGGCGGCCTTCTTCCTTCTAAATTGTCTAAGCGGTGACTCTGCTACAAAAGCTAATACTGATTTCGGGAATCCAGCTCGCTCAAAACGTTCAACCTGGTGGTCAAAACTGGATTTGACCCTGTGCGTGCACTACTTCTAAAGGGCTGATTTTAGAAAAGAAGACGCAATGCCATGTTTTACGAGCTTATAATGAGATGAGTCAAATGGTAACAGAGTCTTGTGTTAATCTGCGCGAAGTTTTCTTGAATATGTCGCTACACTAACTGGCCTAATGTTCTGGTCAACTAAGGACGCATAAACACTATGATGTCATACTCTTCATGGCGGAGCTTAACTGTCCACAATTTTTTCTCCCCGGTTAATCAGGCACACTGTTATTTAGAACTCTTCTGATTCTTTCATTTGAATATGTTTTTGCTTGTCAGGTACTCCGTCTTGACGAGGTTGCTTTGACATTTTGAGAGGACTTCAAGTGTGCAGAACTCTTCCCCGAGTTTGCTTTCATTTTGCAGTAAGTTTTGCTGAGTGTGACGACGAGACGTTGAATTTCCTCACTTTTTGGCTTTTGCGTATGTGAATTATACCCTCCGCTGCGTATTCTAATTCTCCACGAAAGCTGCGCTCTTTTGCTACAGTTCCGCGGTCCATGCCGCCCTTGATGGCCTCAAGTTCTAATTTCAATTCTTCCTTCAGCTCTTTGAAAGCCTGCACCAGTTTATTGGTCGTTGCACAGAGTAATGCGAAGCCTGAAGCCAAACATTATGGGGGCAGTGGCACCAGAAAGAAATTCACGTCTTAGCTGCTGAACAGATTGAATGTGGCAACCCACAATATGCCGAAGAAAGAGCGGCCTCTGGCGCTCAGTGCTTCACTAAAGCCTAGTGCTTCTTAACAGATTCGTGCCGGCTTTTTTAGCTTTGTAGTGCTCATATCACATAATACCTGGAGACAGTGATAAAAAAAAAGACCTTTTGGCATGTGGAAATGCAGTAAGACTTGGTTACAGAAGAGAGGAGGCATGTGGTAGTACCAGGGGAAAAAAATGTGTGCTTTCCGGTAGGCTAGCTGTAGTGTGGAAGGACGTTCATCACCCTTAATTGGCTAAAAATCCTAAATCAGAAATGGAACATACAACGACAATGGAGCAGTTACGAACACTCTTACAGATCTGAAGAAAAATGTTTATTTACACAGAATTCAAAGCATTTTCACCGCTATCGTTGTTTGCTTCCATGGTCTTGGCAGTAAATTTTTTTAATGCAGTCTCCACGGCTACACCAGCAAAGAGGCTGACTTTGGTCTTCCACTCTCTAGAAAGAGAGAACATTTACACAAAATTAGTTTTACATCTCAAAAAAGTCAGTAAGTGTTTTGTGTTAGCGCTCAAAAAAGGTGGGTTGTCAAGACGTAAATGTTGGCTTAAAGTAGCAAAGCCAAAATTTTAGCGCGCATTTCCAGCACTTATCCTTACTGAAAATGTGGTCATCAGGCTATCATCTTCGTGAAAAGAATATTTTTCTTCAAGCACTCAAAACAACCTCAGAAAAAAATCGCTGTTTAAATTAGAATGTTTTTAACCACTTCCAAACACTTCGATGAGACTGCAGAAGCCTCGAAGCATTTAACAAAACGAGATGTAGTTTTTGGCACACTGCATATCATCAACGCATTTGCCTTCCATGGGAAGCCGGCAAGTTTCAGCTTTGCACACGTATTACTGTCCGTGAATGATCAACCAGAGCAAAAATTTTAAGTTCCCGCTCGTGACGTAACAAAACAAATCTCCATGAAAGGCGCCAAATGGTTTGGAACCCGTTGAAAACAGCGCTTAATTTGTTATTTGTGAAGTATTTTTGTTTACCAAAGAAACAATTGACTGGGTGAATTTGGGTAGAAGATGTACAAGTGTATAATAATGAATAAAGTAGGTGTGAAATGTCGCAGTTGAGATAATGGCCAACAGTCTTTACATACCGTGCCGTGTAAGGTGGTCTACATACTGATCAGGTATGGTGGCTGCCCTGCTTTCTTTTTTCAATGGATTTATAGTGGTGTAACATAAGTTGGAAAGTATTCACTAACGCCACCACTCGATCATAGCCAGCGCCAGGTCGAACGTGCTGTACAAAGGAAGGCAGCAGTTTTGAGAGCGCCCTATATTCTATTACATGACGCTTACACTACCGAAAACAAGACTGTCGCGGTGCTAGCAAATCTTGCCTTAATTATGTTGTTTTCTTCAGAAAGTTTGTTTCATGGGGTTTAACGCCCCAAATTGACTCAGGCTATGAGGAACGCCGTAGTTAAGGGCTCTGGAAATTTCGACCACCTGGGGTTGTTTAACGTCCACTCACATCGCACAGTACACGCCCCTCTAGAATTACACTTTCATCGGAATTCGACCACCGTGGCCGGGATGGAACCCGCGTCTTTCGGGTCAGCAGCCGAGCACCATAACCACTTAGCCACAGTGGCGACCTCTCTTGAAAAAAGTACATTGTAATGAGTCACTACTTTCTCTTGCATTAATGACTTTATACAACCTAATACGTAGTACAATTACGAGGCACTGTACAGTGCTGGTGGCGCGGCGTGGGTTGCAATGGCCTATAATTATCATTGCCATACGGCTGCAATAAGAGAAGTTCGGCAAACAGTAGAAACTTTCTAGCCAAACTCAGCTGCGACGACACACGGCATGCTCACTGGTGTTTTACGATCCCTTATAATCAACTTAGCACTTCAGAAGGCAAGCTCCCAACGCCCGATCAAGCGCATTTAGACACTGAGCTTCTTGAGCGCTTAGCCTGCTTCCTGTCCTAGTAGCTTCCGCTGAAAATAGTACTCTTTTTTAACTGTGCTGGGATAAACGCCTATGAAACGAAAGCATTACGTTCGCATAAATGTGCAATCCAAATAATAATCCTAAATTCTGCTTTATTTAAAACTAACCGTATATACATACCAATGTAAAAGCTTGTAAATACGTTTTCCAGATTTTTTTATTGGGCCTTTCGGTAACATCAGTTTGGCCTAAAAATATGCTAGTGGCTGCAGTTACATAGAAGCAAGAATCGCCATTTAGGAGGCGGTCATTATCCTGTAGTCGTTCTCCAAAACCATTTTTCAAAGCAGTTCAAACATCCTGATAAGAAATTAGCTTCACTTAGGAGTATGCACTGCATTATCATGTCCCCAGTGTTAAGGAGTATGCACTGCATTATCATGTCCCCAGAGTTAAGACTAACTATGGAAAAATATTAATGAAATAATGAAATTCGAATAGGGAAGGTTGTAGGCATGGAGACACGATTTCGCCTATGCCATTGAGAGCCTGTTTATGCGAGATGAATCAGGAGATATAGAAATTTGCAGAATATAACTGACAACTATGTATAGCTTTCATTCATTACGAGAACGCATTTGACTCAGTAGAAATCTTAGCTGTCGTGCAGGTATGTCGGGCAGGCAGTCTTTTGTGCGCTAATATTGGAAAATATCTATAACGACTGCCAAGCTACCATAGTCCTCCAAAGAGTCATTGATGAAATTTCAATAGAGAATGGCGTAGGCAGGGAGACACGATCTCGCCAATGCTATTCACCGCCTGCTTACACGAGGTTTTAGGAAGCCTGGATTGGGAACAGTTGCAAATACGATTTAATATAGAATACCTAATTTGCGATTTGCTGATGATATTACCTTGTTAGGTCACTCCGGACATGAACTGCGAAGCATGATCAATGAGTTAGACAGGCAGAGCAGAACGGTGAACCCAAAATTTAACATGCAGTAACATGCAGACAACCGAAAGTTTAGCGCATAGTATGAAGCCATTTGGTCTCTTCAACGTCCAAATCCTGTCCTCTCGTTTCTGGAAGAAGGCATTCATAATCCATAGACATAGGTTAGCTCTCTCGGCGAACTCTAATAATACTTGCCCCCGTGCTATTCCTGGAGTTTCTGCCTTAGACGCCTACCGCCTGGTCTCCGGCTTCCTTCTTGCCTACCTTCGCATTGAAGTCGGCCGTCAACGCACTGTTTCGTGATTTCACTTGTTTTTTATTGCGGATTGCACGTCTTCATAGAAGCTTTCAACGAACTGGTCATCGTGGCCGGATGTAGGCGCATAGTCCTTAAGCACCTTCAGCTGGCACATCTAATTAATTAAGCCTGATTACGATAGCTGCCACCCTTTCATAATAGTTTTGAAACTCCTCCATCTTGCACCTCTGATATCCATTTGATACACGCAAATTCCTCGAACAGCACTACTAGGCTAGGCTCGTTGGATAAGGTTAAAAGTTGGCGGCTTCAGTTTGCAATGAGAGCCTGTCTGGAACCAAAGATTCTAGCACCCTCTGCCGCGTCAGAGGTCTGACCACCGCCTTGGTGAATTGCTCCGCAGCCGCTGGGGACTGAAAGCCGAGGTTTAATTGGTTTATTCATAGAAAGTTGAGACTACTTACTACACCAGGGAGGCCGAATTCTGCTCTAGTGGGCGAGTCCGTTTTCTGTTCTGGTCACGAGATCCGGGCGCACCCCGACCTAGTAACGCAATTCCTTCGACACGCGCAGTTTTTTTTCTCGTACTCGGTGGATAATTACGCGTCACCGTGACTAGAGCCAAGGTAATCTTGCACGTGAAGCAGATGCTCTACCTCTATACCACCGCAGTAGATTAATAAGCAACATTACGAAGTAAAAAGATAAATCAGGCTGCGGCGGAAGCAGTTGCGCTTCTTCTGCCTTAAATAGTGATCCTGGGATGATTAACCTTTACAAGTGTAGGCTGTCATGTAAGAGGAGTTAAATATTATTTTTCCGTTAGGTCTGCGTATTATACTTGGGTTGCCCTTCGAAGATGCCAACTGTTCACCTTCTTCACTCTTGGTCTTCTTTTGCAACGTATGCTGCGAAGTATTCTCTGCACAAGAACTTCTGGAAGAGAAGCGGAGGAGCAAGCATTTGCAGAAGCCGCAGGGAAAGCACTGTTGCTCCTACTGGCCCTACTCCAGAGATAACAAGCCGAGATGTGATTCTGCACTTCGCTTTGCGATTCATTTTTCGTATAACTCGCCAAGAGTGGTGACGTTGCACTGAAGCGAACACGAAGCAATCTTTTGCGCCCGTTGTTCACACAGATACATTTACGACACCCGCAGTTCGAAGGATTTTCAAGCATTAAGCCTCTCTAAACATGGCGTTGAGTGCGACGATAAATGATTGGTTTATGGGGTTTAACGTCCCAAAGCGACTAAGGCTATGAGAGACGCCGTTGTAGAGGGCTCCGGAAATTTCGACCACCTGGGGTTCTTTAACGTGCACTGACATCGCACAGCACACGGGGCTCTAGAATTTCGCCTCCATCGAAATTCAACCGCCGCGGCCGGGATCGAACCCGCGCCTTTCGGGTCAGCAGCCGAGCACCATAACCACTGAGCCACCGCGGCGGCCGACGATAAATGAGTATTCTGCTCATTCAAGAGGTAAATGCGCAGTTGAAACAGGATTCATGTCGTCGAATTCCACGACGAAGCTGTCACGGCCCCCGTCTCTCTTCAGAAAGAGGTGGCTGAAGCTGCCTTGATATTGCTGCAACTGTAGAAGAACTGCAGATTGGGCTAGTTGGTGTAGATTCATAGTGATGGTTCAACAGCGCAAACACACACAGACCAAGAAGGAGACAAGACACACACAGCGCTGAACTTACATCAGTCGTAAGTTCAGCGCTGTGTGTGTCTTGTCTCCTTCTTGGTCTGTGTGTGTTTGCGCTGTTGAACCATCACTATGAATTGCTGCAGCGTGGGGGCACCGTGAACTTTTCTTCTAGCGTAGGCCTCATGTAAACGGTTAATTTTATTACGGACGCAAAACCATTGGCACTCAACAGGCAAAACAGGCAAGAAATCGCTGACCCAGATCCGGAAGTCGTGAATACGCGCCATAAGTCCCAGCTGCGACACGGAGGGGCACCACCAGCGCAAGTGCGCATTAAAGGGCATCGGCGAATTCTGCGCTAAGAGAGTTTCAGTGTGCGTGTGTCCAGTCGCTGCGAAGCGCAGTACCTGACAAAGGACTTACGCACGAACCTATTTCAGTAGATTCCAAACCCCAACGCATATATAACAATTCAGGAGAGCATTCTGCCGGGCGAGTTGGTGCTGCATCGTGTGAAAACAAACCAGCGCAAACAAAACAAGGGAAATAGGAAGGAAG
Organism: Amblyomma mixtum; assembly: GCF_055824585.1. Classification (NCBI taxonomy): domain Eukaryota; kingdom Metazoa; phylum Arthropoda; class Arachnida; order Ixodida; family Ixodidae; genus Amblyomma; species Amblyomma mixtum. The sequence continues at coordinate 124,833,166 of NC_143021.1, forward strand.
AAGCAAACACAACGACGACAGATACCACTACCAACTATTTTTTCATTGTTTACAAACTGTATTATACAGAGACAAGGCGATCATGCCCAGAGAGAAACGGAATAGTAGGAGGCACATTACGCAGTCGCGATCCTCCGTAAACCGAGTTTAAAAATGCACTCATAATAATATATGTGGGCAGAAGTGTCGCTCACACATTCATCAGATAGCATTTTGATATGAAACGCTTCTATAGCAAAAACTGGCGCTCCTGCCCAGCACACTGGGCTCCTCCAGTTGTGTCCTACATGTGCTTACACAAGAGGATAAATGACGAACAAGATTAGAGCATCGGTCATTACATTCTATATTTTTGGTAAGCTCCCGCCGCCGTTCATTGATGCAACCGCCAATTAGGCCGATATAGGAAGCCCCGCAAGAAAGGGGAATTCTGTATACCACTCCTTCGGCACAGTCGACATAGGCAAATCATGTTTCTTCTTACAACCCCCGCGGTGTGCGCTGGAAATGCGTGAGCAAAGCTTTGTAAGCTTATTGAGGGCTGAAAAAAAAAACAAAGGTACATGGTGCCTGCCGGCTACCTTCTTATGGTTGTGTGAAAGCTGGTGCACATATGGGAGCACCACCGCCTTAGTAGAGGAGACATCACGTCTCCTGTTCTGACCGCCTTTTTGTTTCTGTAGGAGGGTCTCAGCAACTGCTGAACCAGAAACATGTAGCAACGAAACATGTAAGAAGAAACATGGCTTTGCCTATTTCAACTGTGCTTATAGAGTGGTACCCAGAATCCCCCTTTTTTGCGGGGCTTCCTATGTAGGCCAAACTAGCGGTTGCATCTGTGAACGGCTACGGGAGCATGCCAAAAATATTGAATGTAATGAGCGATGCTCTAATCTTGCCCGTCATTTATCCTCTTGTACCAGTACGTGTAGGGCACAACTTGAAGAGACCAGTGTGCTGGGCAGGAGCGCCAATGAAAAAGCTCGCCTTTTGCTGGAAGCGTTTTATACCAAAAAGCTATATGATCAATCTGTGAGCGACTCTTCTTTCCGCATATATTATTCTGCGAGTGCATTTTTTAATTCGTTGTACTAAGAATCGTGACTGCGTGATGTTCTCCGTACTGTTGGGCTTCTGTATGCGCATGCTGGCCTTTTCCCTTTATATTGCGGTTTGTAAACAACGAATAAACAGTTGGTAGTAGCGCCTGTCGTCGTCGTGTGTGTTCCTTTCTTCCTGCGTCCCGTGCGATGTTTGCGCTGTTTTTTTTTTTTCACAAGATGTACAACATGCACAATGTCTGCCGTTATGACTCAGCTTACGATCCGCGTTTGGCCAGACGGCGACCCCGAAGAAGGATGCCACGCTGAGAAAGCGCCTGCGGGATTTTCTCAATCTTCGCTGGGTGGGGATGACCTTCCTGGAGAAGGACGCCCGGGGAGAGCGACCGACGACGGATGGAAGCAAGGATGCCCCCTCGGAGGAATAAAGAGACTGAGCCACCAAGTGATTACCCGTTTCCTCCAGGAGCCGGCCCCACCGTACAGAGCTCTCCGCTGGAGACCTCTCTACGGTTGGGTACAAGAGATACAACGGAGAGGCGAAGAGTCGGCGAATTTAAAAAACATTAAAGGTGATGTTATTCGGGATTATTGTATCTTACTGTCCTCGAACACAGGAGATAGATTATTTTACAGATGTATGATTTGCAATTGAAGCACAATGGTTAATTTTGTAAAGTTATGCATACAAATACTTTCTCTGTATTTTTAAACTCCGCATGAAACATGGAGTCATCATTGCGCATGTGTCGGTTAACCAGTGATATAATAATCCTAATTTCTAAAAGGTTCCCTACCTCAATGTCTACTTGTAATCTTTTCCACTTGCTTAACCACTTAGGTCACTTATTCCTGGGCCGCGGCGATCGTCGGCGGTGAAGGCCTCCAAGGTACTGCTCCGCTTCTTGCGAACTTCTGGCCTGCGTGATAGGCTGTGACTTCTGCGAACACTGACTTTTTAGAGGGACTTCCGTTTTCTGTTACTCTCCTTTCTCTTTCAATTTTTTACCACCCCACTCCTTTCCCCTCGTGTACGGTAGCAAACCGATTATTCTTCCGGTTAACCTCCCTGCCTTTCCTCTTCTACCCCTTCCTCCTCCTCCTCTTCCTCGGCATTCCACTTCAGTTTAACTGCACTTCCTCTAAGTATTCTAAGATTGATATGCGCGAATAAAATATCAAACAGCGAAGAATCACTATTTCTTTGTTTTAGTTTTATTTGCACCAAACTTTGGAGCGCCCAGTAGTTAAAGTAGTGGCCCGTACTTGATGACGCAATAGGCAACATGATATCAAACAACATAGGCAGTTCATGCAGGGAAAGGGTTTCTTGTACTTAAGTGAAAAGCACCAAAGTGAAAGACAGTAATCTACAGATGCGGCAAAGCATCTCGCCCATGCCCTCTTCTTTAATCTAGTATACATGTGCAGTTGCGGTAGTGCCTCATACAAGCAACACCACAAAGTATAAAAAGAGGGACGATACAGTATCTCACATCACTGCGCGCCTGCTCTCCTACACTCTATGCCTGTGATCACTGATGATTAAGAGTGCTGGCTATGATTGAAGAATTAGATTTCCTTAGTCTGAAGATGTTCGTTTTGTGCTTGGTGCATCCGCAGAAGCTGCAGGGAAGGCACCTTGGCGGTTACTGCTGCTACTCCAGCAATAACATGCAAGACTACGTTTGACTGTGCATTTCGCTTTGTTACTGGTTTTTCGTACAGGTTGCCAACAGTGGCGGCGTTCGACTAAAGCGAACATCAAGCATTGTTCGGCGCGCTTTGGTCACAAGGCTACATACTATAAGTACGTACACCCGCCAACGCAAGCTTTTTCACTTCTGTAGAGAACAGCATTACTGCGGTAACTTAGTACTTTGTTTATACAAGAGGCAAATGCGGCTTAAGAACGGAATTCTTGCTGTCACATTGCTTGCTGAAACTACCACGCCTTCCGCCTTCCTTCAGAAGGAAGAAGTGACTGAAACGCAGTTTATATTCTATAGCGTAGCAGCACGAAGACAGCTTTTTCTCGCGCAGACGTGATGTAAGCGTTCGATTTTTTTAGGAAGACGCATTCCCTAGACCAAGCAAGCAAAGCAGGGAACAAACTAGCAGTCGCTGCTCAAACAAGCGGAAGTGGTGGTGACTCGTCTTAAGTTCCAGCTACCACACCGATAAGCACCACCAGCCTCGGTGCGCAAGGAAGCGAATCGGCGAATTGTGCGAGAAGAGAGAGTTCACATGTTCGTGTTACCTGTCCATACACAGATCACTTGAGTCCGGCAAAGAACATACGCACGTCCCCTATTTCACCCCGTTCCTAGAAGCAACACATGTACGACAGCTAGAATATGTGTCCCTTATTTAGTCCTTTTTTTCTCATATCTGATGTGTAGAAGTGGCCGCTGCACCAGGTGCCTACAAAGCGTTTTTGTCGCAGGCTTGTAAACGTTGCTACATATTGCTGAACGCCCTCATGTGGTGTTTGTATGATGCAGTGGGTAATCTCTTCCTCCTCTGATACGGTAGTGATGCTCTCATTTGTGTGCCACCTACCGCCTCTCCTCTCCACATCTCCTCTTTCTTCCGTCTTTCCCCACCTAGAAGAACTGTCCCTGTGGAAGTAGTGTCCACGGACCCACACTGGCGACCGGCCCGTTTCGCGCCATTTGTGTGGAAAGTGCTTCGCACAGCCGGATGCACTCACCCAACAAATGCTAGTCCACTCGGCGTAGAAGCCGCACGAGTGCAGCAACTGCTAAGAGAGCTTAGATAGAGCCTCTAACGCGATGACTCACCGCCAACTGCATCAAGACTGTCTATGACGGGCCTCTGGGGCGCCTGTGTCCCTACTGTGGCAATAGGTTCACCCGGGGGGGGGGGGGGGGGGGCAACCTCAAGGAGGGCCTCCTCATGTAAGCGCGAGAGAGAATGACAGCCAGCTCGCATTCCATGCAGGAAGAAGTTTCCGTACTGCAGCGGATCGCAGAAGCACGAGATTCGGATGCGCTGCCGCCGGTTCCCTATGCATAGGACACAATCACGGAGGAGTTTATATGGCATCAATAATCTTAAACTTTATGCCGATGCTCTCTCACCACAGATCTGTTGAAATGTACGAGCCCCAATGCCACCACTAGCAATAAACACGCAGGTATACGAGCGCCCGCAAAACATAAAAAAAGAAGTGTTGAAATGCAAGGCCGACATGAGCCAAATTAAGAAAAACTGGCAAGGAAGAATGAATTGAAGACCTTGTATTTTATTCGCTGGTAAGCAATTATTGACAAGCAGAAAGCATGTAGAAACCAGAAGGCGTTGAGAGCACTCAGCCGACTGTGCATAGTCCCATAGACACTGCAGCATTTTCCTTTAAGGCACCAAAATAGCGAAAGTAGTCGTTCTCTACAAAGGTGGTTCAAAAAAATATCTCGGTAGGTATAGGCCAGTATCTATATTGTCTATTTTTCTAAAGGCTTAGAGCAAATGACGCATTACTGTCTTTCTAATTTTCTCGATGAATGAAATGTGGCAACAACGAAACCGTTTGAATTTAGACCTAAGTCGTCAACTGAAATGGCTTTCCTGAGGGGAAAAGAGGTAGACCTCATTAACATATATTTTAAGCAAATAACTCGGGGAATTTAAACAGATTTCTCTGAAGTATTTCTCAGTAATATTCAGGAGACTCTACTTATTAAATTTTCTACATGCGGTTTTCAGGACACCCTGGGTCTTGTACCATGGGACCTCCTGCTGTATACGCTTGTAACTTTGTTTGGATTCGGTAATGAGCTTTCAACTTCAACATCAAAATATCAAACAAGCTATTTAACTGACCGATATCAGTATGTTTACATAGATAATGATGGTTGAACTTGTAATAAATTAAAGCTTGGTGCCCTTCAAAGAAGTATCCATGGCCCCTTGTTATAAATTGTATATATTATAGGTATAATACAGGTTTACTCTGAAACAGAATATATATATTACGCTGAGGACCCAAATTTATTTCTGTCGGGCACCACCTCGAATGATACAGTCGGAAAGGCCAACTCCGTCGTCGGTAAGCTTTACTCGCGGTCTGGAAAAAAAAAATTTCTAACAAACACACGTAAAACGCAGCGATTTGTTTACAGCCGAAAATGTGTTATGGGTTGTTCACACAGATTTATAATTGGGACGTTATACGATAGAAATAAGTAATATTACAGTAAATTTCAGGTTCTTCTTCTTCCTTGCACCAGAGGTGCCCCGCCAGAGACGGTTGGTTTAACCCTAAGACTGAAGCTTGATCCTCGCACCAGAGGTGCCCCGCCAGAGACGGTCTCACTATGAGTTGACACGCAGGGATAAAGGGAAACTTAAAGATTTATATACAAATATTTACATTAGATACAAGTTAAGGCACTGGAGACATATTAAGCAGCAAAAGGACAAAACAACAAAAGGTGGAACTGGCTAACACTAGGGGAGGCCCCTACTCGGCATAGCCGAAGATGCATAGCATCTCACCTTAGCGCAGAACCCCGCTTCCGGCTCCGGGGCCCGGTTTTAAAGCCCTAAATGCCCGGCCCACATTTGGTAGTTTCCAATCGTGTTACACTGCTGACATGATTGGTTTACCGAGAGCATGGCTAGCCCTCCAGCTTCCGTAGGGCAAAACGCCCTTTCCATTGCAAAATAAAAGTAAAAACAACACAAACACATTCGTGCCAGCACCCTTGGCTCCCCAGGCCGGTCTTTTCCCAATCCAGCACACTCCTGTTGCCGCCCCGTTCAGCTACGATCCTGCAGTAACCGTGCCGCCTGCGCCCGCACCCGTGCCTCTCACATATGCAGACGTCGTCCGACGACCACCGCCGCCGCAGGCCTATGGATACGCTCCTCCTGCGGTGTCTGTGCCTGCTGCTCCCCGGCACCGTTTCGCTCCCGTTGCCTACAATCCTTGGCGCACAGCTGACAACAAACCTATCTGCTACGCCTGCGGTCGTCCCGGCCACGTCGCGCGCCTCTGTCGACGTACTGTGCCTGCGCCTCTACACCCCATGCCGGATTACCCTGCTACGGATCGCACCTTTCGCCCACCTTTCGAACCACCCTATCGGGGCATCTCACCTGATCGCGCGCCTGGTCGCCAGCCCTACGTTTCCCACCGATCGCCATCCCCTCGCCGCCGCTCCTTGTCGCCCATGAGGCGTCGCACCGTCACCGCCGATTCGGAAAACTAGCAGCCGCAGTTCCTGGGGCACGAACTGCGCTCTCATCGCCCTGTTCAAGTCCTCGCCTTTCACCGCCCAATCTTCTTGACGTGTTTGTGGACGGCGTCCCGACACTTGCGCTTGTGGACACTGGGGCCACCGTTTCTGTGATTAACGAAAACTTCTGCCGTTCGCTTCGAAAAGTTACGACCCCATCTTCTGGACTCTCCCTCCGTACAGCTAGCGCCGAGCCCGTTCATCCATCTGCAGCTTGCACAGCCCGCGTCGTCATCGCCGATGTTTTATACGTTGTCGAATTTTTAGTCCTCCGTGCAAGCTCCCATGACGTAATCCTTGGCTGCGACTTTCTATCCCGCCATAGCGCCGTCATTGACTGTGCCCGTGCGCATGTCGTCTTTTCTTCGCTCTGTGATGCACTCTTCGACGAACCTCCGATTCGCTGTGATGATAAACTTGTCGTTGCCGAGGACACCGATATTCCCCCTGAGAGTGCTGTGCTCGTCCCTGTGTGCGCCGCCTCTGTTTCTTACGCCACCGTTCTCTTCACGCCTTCCCCCCTCCTTGCCTCTCGCCGACGTCTCTCTCTTCCCTTCGCCGTCATCGAGATACACCACGGTGCTGCCGCAATCGTAGTCTCCAACACCTCATTCTCTGCGTTTCCCCTGCTTCGTGGCGACTGCCTTGGTCATATTGAAACCGCTGACTTCATCTCTTCCTTGGACACCGATGCGCCCATCTCCAGTCTCGACCTCGCTGCCCTCACCCCACGTGCCGCTCCTCCCGATCACCCACTGTCTTCGGACATTTTCGACCGCTCTATTGATCCCGCCCTCGACACAGCTCAACACGCGCAGATTATTGTCCTGCTCAATCAGTTTCGCTCATCTTTTGACCACCACTCCTCTTCTTTGGGCCGCGCGACCACTGTCGAGCACCACATTGAAACCGGTACACATCCTCCTGTCCGCCAGCGCCCCTACCGTGTGTCACTTCCCGAGCGCCGCCTCATCGCTGAGCAAGTGGACGACATGCTACAACGCGGCATTATTCAGCCATCTGACAGTCCTTGGTCATCCCCAGTTGTCCTGGTGAAAAAGAAGGACGGCTCGATACGATTTTGTGTGGACTATCGCCGGCTCAACAAAATTACGCGGAAAGACGTCTACCCGCTACCCCGTATTGACGACGCCCTTGACTGCTTGCAAGGCGCCGAGTTCTTCTCATCTCTGGACCTTCGTTCCGGCTATTGGCAAGTCCCGATGTCTGCGTCCGACCGTCCTAAAACGGCATTCGTTACGCCTGACGGCCTATATCAATTCACCGTAAGCCATTCGGTCTGTGTAACGCTCCCGCCACGTTCGAACGAATGATGGACAACATCTTGCGCGGCCTCAAGTGGAACATTTGTCTTTGCTATTTAGATGATGTTGTTGTGTTTTCGCCAGATTTTCCGACGCATCTCCAACGCTTGCGTCAGATATTGAGCTGCCTCTCCCGTGCTGGCCTTCAACTAAACCTCAAGAAATGTCACTTTGGCGCCCGGCAACTAACGATACTCGGCCACCTCGTGTCCAAAGATGGCGTCCTACCTGAGCCTGACAAACTCCGTGCTGTTGCTGACTTTCCTAGACCGACCTCTACGAAACAGGTGCGCCGATTTGTGGGCCTCTGCTCCTATTTTCGGCGCTTTGTCCCTAATTTCGCCTCTATCGTCGCGCCCCTTACGAAACTCCTCAATGGTCCCGCTGACCTGTCTACGTGGGACTCTGCCTGCGATGAAGCTTTTGCTGCGCTCCGTCGCCTTCTTACTTCGCCCCCTGTTCTTCGGCACTATGACCCCAGCGCTCCTACTGAGGTGCACACCGACGCAAGCGGAGTCGACCTCGGTGCTGTTCTGGCCCAGCGCAAGCCCGAATTTTCTGAATACGTTGTTGCGTACGCCAGTCGTGCTCTCACCAAAGCAGAGTCGAACTACACCGTGACTGAAAAGGAGTGTCTGGCCGTAGTGTGGGCTCTCACGAAATTCCGCCCATACTTATATGGCCGCCCGTTCACCGTCGTTACTGATCACCACGCCTTGTGCTGGTTGGCCTCCCTCAAAGATCCCTCAGGACGCCTTGGCCGCTGGGCACTCCGTCTTCAGGAATTCGATATTACCGTAGTCTACCGGTCGGGCCGCAAGCACTCCGACGCCGACGCCTTGTCACGCTCGCCACTGCCCTCTCCTGCGCCCTCTTCCCCTTATCTGATCCCCTACTCGCAGCGCTCACTGCTATGGACATGCCTAATCAACAACGCCAGGCTCTATGGATTTCGTCCTTGCTCGATGTCCTTCGTGCACACTCTACGTCCCCCTTCCCTCGAGCTCTTCGTCGCCAAGCTTCCCATTTTGCCATCCGCGACGATCTCCTGTACCGCCGCAACTATCGTCCGGACGGCCGAAAGTGGCTCCTCGTGATTCCCCGACACCTTCGGTCTGAGATCTGTGCACACTACCATGCCGACCGTCAGAGCGCTCACGCTGGATCGCTAAAAACCTACGAGCGACTACGGCCGCGGTACCGCGGGGCAGGGGGATACCCGTATTTCCCGGCGCATTCGCGAGCGGTCGCGTTCCGAGAAAGGAGACGCTTTGCTTTGAGCGCCCCTAGCCGCGTACCGATGACCCCGCGTACACTACCGATCCCTTACAATTACAAAAATACCTGGTGCTCATTTTAATGAATTTATGTTATGGGATAACCGAATTGAGCAACAAGAGAGTAAACTAGCTCGCATTGTCGGCACACTCAGAAGGTTAAAGAGCGCGGTACCTACTAGGAGAAAACATGTAATCTACCATGCTCTGTTTGACTTTATGTTAATTATTGTCATTTGGCTTCATGCTACAACTACGCAAACTAATATTCAGACTTTAATGTTGCAAAAAATGCAGTGAGAGCAATAGCAGGTACTACATATTTAGCAACCACAAGTATTTATTTTTACAATACCGCCAAATGGAGGCAATGGTCATCCATCAGTATCGCGTGATTCAGCTGTATAACTTTCAAGTACACAGCGACACTACATTTTAAAGGACCTTGCTAATACACGGGAAGATAGCACTCTTCATAATGCAAGACACAATGAATACTGGTATGAATTTCTGTCACCGCAGCGAACTTAACAATGGAGTCGCTAGAGTCTCGCGCCCTCTCCAGCTTCACTCCGCGCCCAAGGACCTTCGTTCGGTATGTGGACGACTGCTTTTGTGTCATTAAGGAATCGGCGGTGAGCGCATTCCATCTGCATCTGAACCGCATAGAACCAACCATACAGTTCAAGAGAGAGGAAGAGGTCGACGGCCGGCTACCGTTCCTGGACACGCTGGTAAAACGCGACAAATCTGGATTTAGCTTTACGGTATTCAGAAAGGACACGCACACAGGCAGGTACCTGAACTTCCGTTCAGTGCACCCGATTTGTCAAAAGAAGTCCGTGGTTGCTTCTCTTGTACGCCGGGCAGAAAAAGTCTGCTCAACCCCGAAGCAGCGAGAGGCTGACTTGGCGACTATACGACGTGACCTGTTATACTCGGGCTATTCCAGTTCGTTTATTCGGACCATTGAAAATCGCTTGGCGCATTCAGCACCGGAACAACCCCGGCGACAGGAAAGAAGAAAAAGGGTCGCAATACCCTATGTACCCGTCATAAGCGAGAGCCTGTCCCGCACATTCCGGTCCTGTGAGGTCGACATCGCCCACGTTCCTACGCGCAAGCTTAGACACGCGGTAGTGAAAGTAAAAGATAAGCTGGAAAAAAGACAAGTTCTCTGGCGTTGTCTACAAGATTCCTAGCGCTGTCTGTGACCAAGCGTACATAGGTTAAACGGGCGACTTCCGCAAACGATTGCAGCAGCACAACAATGATGTCAACAAGCGGCACGTGGCAAAAAGCGCACTAGCAGAACACGCTGTTTCCACGGGTCATGCCATCGACTGGGATGGCGCGAGGATAATTGGAAAAGAAAAGAACAAGACGACAAGGCTTTCCCTGGAATCTATCCATATCCAAACCACGTCACAGACGCTAAACCGTAACGAAGGAAATCTACCCCCCATCTACACGCGCTGCTTACGTCACACCATGAAGCATTTAAAATGAACCCTCACTTCGTTCCCCCTTTTATTGTGAACAAGGCTCTTGTAGCGGAGCCGAAACGTCTCTTTTTGTTTTTGTTTGTGTTGAACGATTGGTTGGCGCTTGTTATTTACCGCCATGGTATGCATTCATATCAGTATATGCATACTAGGACTGAGTTAATTGCTTACAGAATAAGCGCTATTTTAGACTTCAGTCAACCAAAAACCACGGCTGGCTTTGTAAGAGATGCACGAAAATAGACCGCTTGAAATTTTAACTTCAAGTGAAAGAGTAATACGCAGAAGATAACCAACCTTTATATAGTATTCCTAATTCTGAATAAGCCGTTGACTCGTCGAAGCTAGGCAGAAATGCATGCATACTATTATGCGGGTATAGAAGGGACATATTTAAATGTAGTGTTTTTAACTGAACGGTAGCACAGTGACCATAATTCTTCAAAGAGAAATGGATAAAATACCGTTAAGAAAGGGCGTCCGCCAATAACACCTTTCGTGATATTTATTAATGACTTCAGCGCCAAGTCCATGACTGGAAGCTTGGTTCCCTTAATGCTTTCGGCACACACGTGAGTGGAACTCGGAACTTGGCTTTTTTGCCCCTTCATCAGCGTAAATAAATACGATTGTCACCGCCTATAATCCTCTAGGTTCAAAGCTTCCAACAAGATCCGTTGCGTATGCCTGCAATGTAGGGAGTAATAAATCTCTTAGGGAGAAGAATAAAAAAAACATTCCGCTGTTACATTCACAATAAATGTTAAAAATGTGCTAGGAGGAACTCGTACATGGGAAACTAAAGAGTCTGACTCGATCCGTGTCCCTTTAAGCAGCATAAATTATTTATAGAACAGTCTTCTCCTGCACAAAGGGCAGTGACGTCATCCAAGCTGGGGCGTGAGATTGACGCTTCCCCTTTTGGCTCTTGTAATATTGCAGCTCGCGCCCAAAATGACGCTTCCCGAAAACATGAGGCCTATTCCAGCGCAGGTGCACGAATGCACGAAAAAATTTCATCATAACGCGCAAGGAACTAGATACAGGAGACCTGTTGAGCTCTGACGTTCTTCACACAAATGAACGGGGCATGTTTATCGGGCTTGATAGCGATACCCTGTGCATTTTACATTTTCTCCGTTTATGGCAGTGCTCCACTTTAGATAAGTACGCTCCTTTCCTTCAAAAGATAACTTCCGATTCATCTATAAAAGAAGGACAAGCGGCGTTTGCACCATTATGTTAGGATAGTGCGCCCGGGAAAGGGGTTCGAGTGCGTCTGGAAATTGCACCGCTTCCAAATGCGGTGGAACTGGAAGCAGCCGTTGTGGTAGCAGCGCACGGAAGCTCTTCTCGCATAAAAACCTCCGATGCCTCCCCGAGAACAGCCTGTAACGAAAACAGCAGCGTCAGTGAACGGCTCACTTTTGTGACCTCATCGACGACCGCTGGTTGAAAATCGTCCCATCTGTGCTTCTCCATGGCATCTACGGCACTGGCAAGACAGGCGCGCAGTCTCCGTCGTCTGCTTGCCCATTTTCTACCAGCCGACCTGCAAAGCCTGGACGCAGCGCATATGTCGTGGCTCCCGCGCCTGAAACAAATACCACCTGACGACATCCTGAGTTGCATCTGTCTAGGTGTGCACCGGGCTGAGACAGAAGAAATCTGCCTCCGGCGCATAGCGTGGCTGCGCTGCAGGCTGTCACCATTTCACCGCCTCGCCGGGTGGCGGATCCACTCCCTCATTGTTTCACTGTCCTGGGACGAGTGTCTCGAAATGCTGGAGCTAATGGCATTTGCGCTTCGGCTTGGCGACCACCCAGCAGCGCTCGGTTGGAGAGTGTACAAAGGAGCACTCATTGCCTGCTTGCTAACCGAATACCAAGATGACCTGACCCAGGATCAAAGCGTCGTGTACGTAGTCCTGTGGCCGGCGCGGCATTTCCTCGCAGTCCAGTACGCCGGGGTCAGTATTCGACGGCGAATGCCAGCCACTCTGCATGAAGTTTTTCGATACGAGCCTCAGAAGGTCGACCACGTATATCTCGAAAATATCGCCGAGACTTTGCGTGTCATGAACGGTCTCGAGAGCGAGCGCTTGGCGCAACGAGAACTCGAACGGCGTTTCAAGGAGCCAAGGCATTTTGCGACGGATTGTCGCGCTGGAACTTCGGCGGATTCTTCGGTGAAAGAGCGCAAGTACACTTTCGTATCATAAACGTATTCATCTCAGGCATCATTCTCCTTCATCATCATGACGGCAATGTGAGCTATTGTAATTGTCCATCGGTGGTTATAAAAATTATAAACGGAGTGTGAGAATTTTTTTCACGAGTTATTAAAATGAATTCATATTGGTGATTCGCGCACATGATAGGCATTTAGCAGTTGCTCCAAAAATACATTGCAAACTTCATGGCTGAGTAACCAACGACATTTATTGAGATGATGTCAGCTTACCTGTGTTTTCTGGTTAGCTACAAAAATGAAAAAACTTAGGGTATATTTAAAAAAATACCTGTGAGATATTCAGCAGCTCGTGATTAGTGCTCGTCGATCGCTAGGGGCACATATCAGAAGTCTTATGTGATAGGTCTCATGTCATTCGATGCCACTAGCCTAACTCTTCGAATAAATTCAAGATGATGATGACTGCTACAAAATAATTTGAGGATTTGTCACCACGATACTTTTTGATCATAAGTTGCTTAAAGAATGGGAAAAAGTCTTTAGAGCTTTTCAGACTCAATCATATCTGACGTCGTGTTTCGGCGAGATGAATGTATACATCTACTATACACATGTATACTCGAAAAAGGCTGGTTCTACAGCCGAAACGTCGTGAATTAAATCCTGCTATGTTTTGCAATTTCTGATGATTCATCTGATATTGATGGTGTGAACTCATAAATGAAGTTCACATCTGCGATGTGATCCCCGCGGTTGCAGCTGTCTGACACAACGTCGAAATTTCTACTCGTAGTCTCTGCCCTGCTTGCGTGTTGTGAAAGTCATTCGGAACAGCCTTCAAAAGATATGGCCGTTAAACATGTGGTTTACTAGTTTTTTAAACGCGCCCCGAATTGTACAGCAACCATCTGTTGTTTCCCATGCGTGCACCAAATCAAGGATGAGACTAAATGCAATGCTCAAAATATGGCAGCTTCTTTAGGATATTCTACACTGAAGATAATTCTGTTTCGTTCTTCTTCCTGTTACAGTGGCTGACGTATTCATATGCAACAAGTGTGCTGCTTGTTTCTCAAATCTTCAAAAACGGGACTGGCATCAGTGGCACGAACATCCCTAGATACAAGTGATGCAGCATTGTTGCAATGCTGAGAATTATTTCTTTTATTCATGGACTGAAGCGATCAGCTCCAGCAGCGCGGGACTCGTATTAGCCTCGACCACGAAAGAAAATTGCTTTTAGTTGTACAGACATCACGACGATTTTTATCAAATAAAGAAGTTATTAGTCACCCTTTCTTTCCGTGCGGAAGTTGGATTGTTGCGAAAGCGTATGCAAGCAGCGGCGAGCAATACCTTAGCACAAATAAATTACGCTCGGCACAAGCGTGCAATTCTATAACCTTGGTTTTTTTTTGCATGGCTACGGAAGCAGAGACAAAAGTTTGGTTTAGGTTTGTTTTATTGGGGTTTAACATCGCTACTCTGGCTATTTCAACCACCTGGGGTTCTTTAACGTGCACTGACATCGCACAGTACACGGGCCTCTAGAATTTTTCCGCCATCGAAATTCAACCGCAGCGGCCGGGATCAAACTCGCGTCTTTCGGGTCAGCAGCCGAGCGCCATACCCACTGGGCCACCGCGCCGGCTGGAGACAAAAGCGCCTAAAACCTTGTGTATATTACGGTCGCACCGTGCATACACGCTCTTCCGTGAAAAAAAAAAAGGCCTGTTTTAAAATTAGCTCCAGACACGCTCCGGAATATAACGCTTGAAACGAAGGAAAATTATGCTGTCTCAAGGGTAGAATTTTAGTTCCAGATTTTCGTGAATTCAGCATAATATATGACAGATATTCGTCGTCATCGCTATCACAACAGAAGGGTTCCCTTTCCATTGTTTGAATTTTGGCGTTTGGTTGGGAGGCATGCTCAACTATAGCGAACCGACAACTCCTTGTCTCGCGAGACAACTGTGGTTGGGTGTTTTTGACCGCAGCCATTGCGCCAGAGCAGCGAGAGTGGCATCCCTGCCCTTCCTCGCCATTTTCTTCTCTGCAGCTTCAGACCATATCAAGATTCCGGAGGGATCCGGCTTCAAGCACGTGCAATGCGTGAGAAGTGATACAGCGATACATTTCAAAACATCTAAAGGCGCAGCACCGACGAAGGCAGACACTACTCAGGATGACTGTTCAGGATTTTTTTTTTCATGGCTGGAGGTGATATGGCTTCGAATAGCAGGAAGGAAAGAAAATACGGAAGTTTTTGTGTGCCACGCGCACAACAAGAGAACGACGATTGAGAATTGTATTGATTCCGTTGAGTGCGACCTTGCCTGTCCTAAGCTGCACCAAACTACAGCTGTCCAGAAGTGAGCTGTGATCTCGTGCGTTCCAGGCATTAGTGAGAATCAAGCAAGTATATTTCACTTCGCTACGAAGTGCAGACTGTGCATGTGCCAACCCGAGAGCTCAGAAGTGAACTGGTACATGTAAATGGTAAACTCGGGAAAAAAAAAGTTCCCAATTGTTGTGAACGAATTCCCGAGTGCCGATTGCGCATCTGTGTGCATCGACAAATTTTTAATCAAGGTTTTGGGATAACAAGAAAGATAGATGTAAGAAATCTGCGAGTGGCTTGGAATGCGCTTGCCGAGCATGTGGTATCTAGCAGCCACAGCGACTGTGCGCAGGCACGTGTGATTGCCGAAGAAAAGAACATGGTTCTGTGGCCCTATCTTGAGTGCCTCATTAATCAGACCACACAACACAGAATAAACCGCTATGATGGTAATTTTCTTCCAGTGCACACAAAGTTGTGTAGGATTTGTCATACACCATACTTAAAACGACGATTCTTCGTTTCGCTCCAATTGTGAAGACGGCTCCCATGTGGGAGCCGAAACGTCATCTTGCTATTTTTGTCTACGTCGTTAAATTTCGACTAAATCTGAGCAATCAACTTGTACTTTTTCTCCGAAATATCGCCGAAGCACTGTCTTGATTCCCGTGGAAAATGTAGCCAAAGGCAACAGGAGAACCAGACACGAAGTTAAGGGGATGACATAACCGAAGCGAAAAATAAATGTGCAAAAGTGCACACAGCTCTTTAAGATTTCTATGCCAACGAAAAAAGGATACAAATCTTGCTTATCCCTGCGAAAACCTACGAACTGTTAAAGTAAAATGCGTCAAAAACATAGCAGAAGCTTTGTCGCTTAAAGCACCGACAAAAAATACGCTTAAAGAGTTTCCAAAGTACTATTTTTTCGTGGCAGTGCACGGGAACCCTCCGTATGAAGTCAGCAGCTAACATGGATTAAAGTGAAGAGGAGTATACGGAATTAAAATTTCATTAATTAATTAGTTCGTTAACGGCTGCCGAGGCGTGCGGGAATTCCGCGGGGTGCGGAGCCTGCAAGGGTGGAAGAGCGGGCTAGTTGGTAGTTCATCTTGGGGGAAAAACACAGCGCACTCCTAAGATAAGGGCAAGGAAAGACGAGACGATACAGCGCTGACTTCAACTGATTATTTTATTGTGGAGCAACATATATATACATATATATGTTCGAGCCGCCGCGGTGGCTCAGTGGCTATGGTGCTCGGCTGCTGGCCCGAAAGACGCGGGTTCGATCCCGGCCGCGGCGGTTGAATTTCTTTGGGGGAGAAATTCGAGGCCCGTGTACTGTGCGATGTCAGTGCACGTTAAAGAACCCCAGGTGGTCGAAATTTCCGGAGCCCTCCACTACGGCGTCTCTCATAGCTTTAGTCGATTTGGGACGTTAAACCCCATAAACCAAACCAAACATATATATGTTCGAAAAGTGGGCGAGAAGATATGGGTAACAGCTTCTGAGTTTGCACGTGACCGAAAGATAAGATACTAAAATTGAAAAGACACATGAGGGCAAGGGTGACCCTTGGAGGTCACAAAAAATGAAAACTAAACAAGATAAAAAAGACAAGTGGAGGGGCGATTAAAAGGATGACGTGAATAGGCAGTACAAAAGAAACAAAAAAAACATTACGAGATGACAACAACTGAACAAAACGCACTAAACGGCCAAGAAGACCATTAAAAATAGTAAACAAATTTTAAAAGCGATAAAAGAAACAAAAGGGGCGTTAAAAGCAGAAGACAGAAAACAACCTTATCGAAAAGGTAAAAAAGGTTAACGGTCGTAATTCGGAATCCTACACATTAAAGTTACTCTTTGCCTGGCTCAAATACTCACGTTTCGTTAGCGCTATCGAGGGTGTGCTAACACACTGACGCACCTATGCGAAGCGACTGACTGGTCGCGATTGTAGTAACTGCGTAATGTCTGAAAGAATTTAACCTATAGCCTCCTCAAACCGACATATACAAACACGTGACACAGACAAAAGCCCGAGTATGAAAAAGTCGCCGGAAAGGGCTCGCCAATTTTCGACCACAATTGTGGCTTCTCTTTTGCTTATAAAAGTGCATTGTACGCCTCAAATGTTGATCAGAACATAATGGAGGAATTGAGCGAGTTTACGCTCTCTCGATGTGCTTCAGAACACCCATGAAAAATCTAAAAGCATCCTTATTACCACCTGTCTCAATTTCTGTACATAACGGACGTACCATCTATGATACACTGTCCAGAGTCACCCTACCTGCAGAGGCTGCTCTGATTAGTCTCGCGCTCCAACAAAGTACACGGATGCACTCGAACAAAGAGTTTTGTGTCATCGGCCAACCGAGCGGCTCGAGTACATCAAGCGAGGTCGCAAGGCGGATTTGATTCAGCAGTGCAGGCGTTCAGACAGAGTCAATGTGCAATTTCTGCAGGAGAGTGGTTGCACATTAATATACTTCTCAGAGTCTAATTGATCTCCCTCTACTTCAGTGTCATGTTTGACAGTTTCACAAGCGAATTAGATTTTGCATGAAGATCTTCTGTGGAGCCTAGTTTCACTTTCGCAACTGTTTCCTTTCCTCATGGAGCTTTTATTTTAACACTAGCTGATAACAGGCTCTCCACAGTGGCGCCTCCAAGTCAAAACTCACTAAAGGATTCTAAGACATAAAATGTCTGTAGTCTGTAGTCTTGTCGTATTTTCTGCATGACTTCTGTCTACTGCAGTCAGTCTATTGTCTTGTGTAGTCTGTCTTGTGTAGTGCCTCATACGCTGTGTCATGGTCGTTATTGTGTAGTTCTTGTGCTAACCGTCACCTGTCAGTTGGCACAGGCTTTGTGTATTCTGAAGTCATGCACAGGAATGCAGAGCTTGTTAAAAGACACCTGTCAATTGCCACAAAATTTGCGCATTCCAGGGTAATTCATGCATAATACCACATAGCTTGATTGACATAAAAATGATAAATTTATTTATTGTTATACGCTTTTTTTAAGCTTGCTCACGCACCCTCTCCAGTGCTCTCCTTGCATCAGATTCCTAGCTGCATCTCCTATGAGCCACGAAAAGTGGTATTTGCATTTGCTGAAAAAAAAAACAAATGATTGTAATACTGAATGCTGGCAGACACCCACTTTAGTGAAGCACATTTATAATGGCAGTAGTTATAAAGAACGCTCATTTTTCACATGCAATAGTCCAAAACATCATGGCCAAACCGCAGTTGCAGCCAACAAGTTTGCACCCTAAACCTGCCCCCCCCCCCTCCCCCCCATCCAAAAGCTTGCGCTTCAGGCAAACGCACACGTCAGATTGTCTCCCAAACCCTATGACACTGTCTCTCAGACATGGGGGTCAGCAATAAATGAGCAAAAAAGAAGCAAACAGTGGGTAACAGCTCGGATCTCATGCTAACAAGCTAGAAGGTGAGGTGAGGTGAAATTTCAGGGAAGGCCACAAGACGGACATAATTTTTTAGATTTTTAGAGCACACACCTAGCCTTTTAAATGCCAAATGCTTTCCTGAAAAACATAAAAGAAGCGGCAAATTTTAAGCAATCATTTTTTTCATGCACTCCCTTGGTTTTGGAGCCACTTCGTTGCATACACATGGGTAGCTGCAGAGCAGTCAGCTCAATGCATCGATTGTGGTTGACGGCACTCAGACACACGAAGAAGGGACAGAAAGAGAAAAGGCACCGCCGACCCAGAGCATATATACCAAAAACACAGGCGCCAACAGGCAGCGATTTTATTTGCTCGTGGCAACAAGAAGTGATATGACAAGTGGTGGCAAAACAACAACTACAGAAAGTAGATTGAGGTTGAAAGTAACCTCGCCCGCTCCACTAAAGTACCGCAGGTAATCACCAACTACAAACAAAAACCACACGATAGAGCAAAGAAGGATAAAACCAGAACAAGGTGACAGAAAAGTTTTAAGCAAGTCATTTTTAAAAGACCGCCAACACGTCAAACAGTGGATAGGTTTGACCAAAAGAATATTTAAGAACTGGTCCGATAAAAAAGGTTTAAAAACCATACAAGCAAACAGAGATCAAGTGTAGTGAAAAAAGAAAGGTGAAATAGTAATAAAAACATGCGGTAGAAACAAAATGGTGATTGGGTTAGCAAACGAGAATTGAGGAGCAAAGGTGAAGCGAATTCAGCAACTAGTATGAAGTCTAAAAGCTAAAACGATGCAAGAGAAAGGAAGTTGACGGAAAAGGCAGGGCAAGTAACACGTTTGCAAAACCAGGGCTAGGTCAAACACATCTAGAAAGAACGACAATCTTTTTTTCCTTGAGTGAAATGCGGGTGTTCTTATAAATTCACCTTGGAACCTCAAAATCTCGGCGGCATCCACCGTTTTATCGCGTCAGCTTATTCCGGTGCTTTTTTAATACAGTGACTTTAACCAATCTAAAAATTTTCAAGGATACAGTTTTCAGAACGTAGAGGTACAAACTGTACAGTATAACCACATGCCGTAGCAATAAACCCGCAAAACATCTGTGCTGGCAGCAGCTTGCCGATTACACTGCAAAGATGCTATGCCATACAAGAATTGGTGTCATCGTGCAATGTTACATACCGAGTGACATTTTGGTGAACATGCCTGAAACACCATTAAAGCAAGGTGTGTTGCTGGGCGAGTTGGTTGGGATTCATCTTGAGAAAAAACAGCGCTTGCAGACAAAGGACCAGAACAAGAAGGACACACAACTGCGCTGACTAACAACTTTTATTTCGAAAGGGGGCCGATCCGCGCCTTTTATACAAACTAGAGGCAATGATGCGCACGCGCACACATCAGCAAAGTGGGAGCATGGAAAGAGCCAATACATAGACCAAGTGGCTCTTTCCATGCTCCCACTTTGCTGATCTGTGCGCGTGCGCATCATTGCCTCTAGTTTGTATAAAAGGCGCGGATCGGCCCCCTTCCGAAATAAAAGTTGTTAGTCAGCGCAGTTGTGTGTCCTTCTTGTTCTGGTCCTTTGTCTGCAAGCGCTGTTTTTTCTCAAGATGAACACCATTAAAGTATTGTTGTAGACCCCAACATTTTTACAGGTGTAAACAAACATTTTGGTACTTTTAAAGGACCCATATGCATAACAGGCAACAGGTGTGCAATAATAACTGCACCTGAAGCAGGCTCAACTATTTTTGTTAACAGCACTGTGTCAAGAGCTACGTGAGCGACTATATTTTGTACAAATTTACAGTTAATGTAATTATAAGCTCAGGTACAGCTGTAAAGTCGCATGTAGTGTTCTGCATGCTTTTCTAAACATGGCAGTGAGCTTATGTTGAGAATATGTCTCTAAACAGGCAGGTAAAATAAGGATCACTGAAAAAGACAACTACCATGAACGGCCGAGGAGGGATGGCACAACCGAAGGCAGGAAGCACCACATGACCCTGCAGATGCTGCCGGCTGGCAACTGCAAATAGATGCATCCAGACCGATAGCTGTCAGTGCCGGTAACAATGTATTGAATGACGAGAAAAGAAATTGACTACTGCTTTAGAAACTAAAAATAGGAATTAATATAAGAAAATAAAATGCGATCAGATAGCCCATGACAGAAGAAATGAACACATTATATGTAATGTACCCACATACATTATTTGAGGAGACCCAGGATGGCTCTCATAGCCACATTGAAAGATGAGCTGGCAGGAATACCACTGCATTTTATGCGTGATGAGAAGGTCATAGCCATTCAAATACAGGATGCGCACGTTTTCATTAATTCCCACCAGGGTGCCTTGCACCAATGTCTAAGGTATTCTTAAATTGAACATTGCGACCATTCTGCCATGCGTAAATGATAAGAGAGAATTGAAAAAGGCATGCCTTCACTAGCAAGAAGCCCGATATCTCACGTCACAGCTTAGCATCACAAAAACACACCTTGTGATTTATAAAACACCTTGAGACCCATGGCTTGTTAAACCCCTTCCAGCACGGTTTTAGAAAAGGATTGTCGTGCGTCACGCAGTTGAGCGAATTCGCCCATGATATTGCCAAAGCCTTAGAGGCCAGCACCACTGTCGACTGTATTTTTTTAGACTTTCGTAAAGCTTTTGACACCGTTCCACATGATTTGCTTATAGAGAAATTGTACTCTTATAATATTGATTGCCGCAAATTGCCTGGGTACGTGAATATCTGCACCCGAGAAGACAATTTGCAATTGTGCATGGAGCTGAATCTGATGAACGTCAGGCGTCCCTGACACAATGAGTGCAACTTGAGGCTAAATACAAGTAAACAAAGTGCATAATGTTCCAGCTCTAAAATGGCATGACTATACAACCAAAAACATAACCTGTAATGAAATTCTCATAGAACAGGTAAAAGAACGAAGATTTTACGGCGTATGGTTCAGCGAAGAGCTTTCATGGACTTCGCATGTTAATAATTTAAAAGCTGATTTAGCGCTAATATCTGGGAGCATCTGCAAAATCACGAATCTGATACCCACCGCTATGAAACATGTATTATATTATTATTTTTTTTCCTCTAGCTCAAGTTATGAAATATTATTTTGGGGAACGACGACAGCCTATAATTGTAAAAATAATTTTCGCACAAAAAAACGTGCTACGCTTGTGTGAGAACTATAAAGGCGATAAACGTAACTTGCGGACCGGGCCACTCTTCATTAAAAAAGTTAAGCAGTGGCGTAGCTGTGGTTAAGCCTGGATATACAAGCGAAAAGCTACAGTTATGCTTGCTTTGACGTCATGGCAGTCGCAGTTCGCGCACAATGCACTGAGAGCACCAGGATAACGGTGGAGGCGTTCGGCCGTCCACACACTGCCTGTGAGGAGGCGGAGGAGGAGACGGAAGTCGGCGCGGTTAAAATTCAGGGGGCACTTTGGCTCTGTGAAGTGCTGCAAAGCGAAAGCATTTCCTGGCACACTCTGTGTTCTATTTTTTTTTATACAATATTTCTTTCATTTCATTCATTATTTTTGTTTGTTTTGCGTATCTTTATTGTTTTTGTTTAGTTTTTCTTAATATTTATTGATCTTTTTAATGGTCGTAGATTTTTTTTCATTTTTTTTTTGGTTTCTTTACAAGTTTTATTCGTTTTTTTGCTTCCTATTACACATCTTTTAATTTGATTTCTTATGCCTCTTTTTTATGCTTTTAATTTTTTCTTATTTTTATTTTTTCATTCATTTTATTTAATTTATGAAACCCATGCATTCGCTAGATGAATCTTTATGCATGCTCAAACCTTGATCCTTTGTGGCGGAGTGGTAGCGTCTCCGCTTCAACTGCCAAAGGCGCTGGCTCGATTCCCAGTCTCGACGCCGTTTCTTTTTTTTAAGTAGTGACGAGTCGGCGGCGACGGCTGCGGCCACCTGCGCCACGCATGGCGTCACTCGGTTTCGCGCATGCGCAAAACTCGCCATTCGGTTTCACGGCACACGCGACGCTCGCTTCCAACCCTCGTAGTGAAGCTTCTCGCTTCAAAACAGCATGCTAAAAGCAAACCAGGAAAAGCAAACTGCTTATCCCTCCGAGAGAACATATCAGTACATACCTGATCTGTGATCTTAAACTGAGAGCGCCTATGGTACGGACTAATCATGGTCGCCACGTGCTAACTTCTCAGCCTACAAAACTGTTGAATACTTGTTGAATGGGCATTGATTTCAACAAATCTTTAACATTTTTATATATGAATGCAGACACTTATTGTTTAAATCAGTAATTTCATACACGACTCAGTGATGTTTCGTAACTAGACTGTTATCAAGTAACAGGCGAAGGCGGGCTGTTGGTGGTTGACAATGGAGTATATATTGCAACCGCGCAAAACGACGAGGCACGAGGAGAGGAAAGCACAGTTCAAAACTAGTTTTATCCTGTGCTTTCCTTGCTTCGTCCCTAGTCATTTTGCGCAGTTGCAATATGCACTGTTACCAAATCGGTTGAATTGTGCATCCGACTTCCGTTGTTTACACATGGAAAATGTGTGCAATGCTTGCCATTCGAGACAAAATTGTTCAAGTGTGGTAGTTTTGCTTTCCCCGTGTACTGGTTTTGATGTTCGTAGTGCCGGTTTCGCAGTGCTTCCTTTTGCCTGTGCCCTTTGTATACAAACCTTGAGGTGTTAACAGAAGCTGCGGTTTCTTTAGTGCGATTACAACGTTTGATCGCTTCAGATTGTTGTACAAGACGGTGCAATCCCGCCTTTTAAGGAGTTGTTTACAATGTATCCGTACTACTGACCGAAGTATTATCTCTGCAGTTTTGTCCATTGATGCAAGAACCTGTACAAGGAGCCAAGGCCACGTCACGCTCTTAGCCTTTAGCCTTAGCATTCTCTTAAACACTGTCCGAGGAACAAATAAAGAAAAAAAACATTTATTTCATGAACTTCTTCGTCACGTCACCAGAAAGCAACACTGGTGGCAGAGCAGGTCAAGCTAAAATAATACTAGCATCACTACTAATGTTGTAGGTCCTTCTCCAGAGTGTTGCGCTACAGGAATCCATGCTTCTGATCCGCGTTGCATTGCTGCATCACAGGTTAATCAGGGTGCTGGTTCCACCAGTGCCACTCCTGCTGCTCCCTGGAAGGGAAGCTACCTCCGCACTTGTCACAGGTAAACCGCACGCGTTGAACAGCACCTGCTGCAATTAGATAGAAAAGGAAGAACAAAAAGAAACCTTCAAGGAGAAAGTAACAAACATTCTGTCATGGCAATCTTTGAGGATGACAACTGAAATGTGTTAGTGCCGCTTCACCTCAGCTTTAGAATGGTAATAGTGGGTCGCTGAATGCAGACTACGCTCCAGCAGATCGCACGTTTATTTCAAATCGCTAGGTAGCCAATACAGCGAGGGTACTGTGTTTTAACGTCTTTCACAGGCTGATCAAAAATAAAGAATTCGGAACTTTTCTTTGTAATGACTTTTTCAAGCGGTAACGATCTGCGTAAAACTGCTGTTATGTTTAACGCAGCTCTTCCCTGAGGTGTTTTGGCCGACCTATTTGCCTTCGTTTCATTAAATTTATCGGACTTGCCATGCGATCAAGCAGAAAGGGAAAGGAAATATGAGCTCCAGGTGGCGGCTAACACCGTTTGCGGATGGAGCGCATCAGGTAGCTGGTTTTGCTTTTTTTTCTTTATTGCATTTTCACAACGGCTACAAAGAAGTAAAACATGTCAGCAACACTTGCACTGACACGGCAGGTTAAAATTTTTTCTGTTCAACCAAGTCATCCAACACATTTAACCAAGTTGGCTGATCAGGCAGTGCCTGATACCCTTCCCTCAGACGTATGACACCTTCAAAGAAACGCTCGCGTGGAGATCTCAGAACTACTTCTGCATGGTTGAAATGTGACCTTGTTTCCCACAAACTATGGAGGCCAATGAGCATAATAGTGTCATAAGGGATGTCCTGTTTTCCTACCGGTAAGAACCTGATGCCATGCGGGTGTAGCGGTAAATCTTTCTTTAAGGTTCTTTGAAGCACACCCCAGAAGAAAAACGCATCCCAACAATCTAAAAACACTTGATCTATTGTTTCAGGTTTTTTACATAAAAAACAATCTGTTGACCAAGGGACAAAGAGTCCTTTATCATGCATCCATGTTTTGACCGACAGTGTTCCGGTGTGAAGTTTGAAGAAGAAAGGTTTCAAAGATGGGTAAACTGGCATTCTTTTAACCCTTTTGAGCACATCTGCTCCTGGGCCTCCGCAGTTTGACAATCGGTAAATGGGTACAGGGAGCATTGATTCAATTAAATCTTTATACAGATTTTTTCTAGTGACATTGGAGAGGTACTGCATTGAAAATCGCACTTTTAATATTCTGCACGCAAGCACAACATCACGCAGATAACCTCTCACTGTACCACGCATTTTTTCAACAGAGCATACTACAACTCCTGGTAGCAATCGACATACACAAACTCGCATAACTGTGCGAAGAAAATATCGTTCTGGTCGCGAAGAAACATAAAGCGGGACACGATTTGTCGTACAAATAATTGAACAAGACCGAGACCTCCTCTCTTCACGGGCAAGAATAAGTTTGTTCGACTAGTTCTTTCCCATGTCGACGCCCAAATAAATACACCGAAACCCCGATGAATCCTTTGAATATTGATCAGCGAGGCGCTCAACACATTCATGACATACCATATCCTGGAGACGAGGAACAGGTTACACACAGTGGCACGCGAGAACATTGACAGTGGTCGCCCCCGCCACCCACTGGCCTTTTCCTTTGCCATTGCCACCTGTTCATTCCAGTATGGTTCGGGGTTGCTATAAGAGTTCAGCGGTACTCCAAGATACGTCGTCGGAGTTGTGGCCCACCGAAGTCTGGAGTAATAGTCTGGCGTTTCCTCCCAGTCACCATGCCAGAATCCATAACTCTTCTCCCAATTTATTTGCGCCCCGGTGCATTTGCAAAACTTCTCAACATCAGCCGTGGCTTCACAGATACTCTGTTTACTTGAGCAGAACACGGCGATGTGGTCAGCATAAGCTAAGTTTTTACATGCGCTGACAGTAACCTGAAGACAGTTATACACTAAGAGTTTAGTATAGCAAGACAAAGGGGCTCAAGATAGATTGCGAATAAGAGGAGTGACAAAGGACATCCCTGCCTCACTGAAAATCGTACGTGTAGGCTTTCAGTCAGGTCCCCATTAACAATGTCGCGCGTTGTGCAGTTCGCGTACGCCATTCGTACGCCCTCCGTTATTACACAGCCCACATTAGCCTGATCTAGCAAGCTGAACTGAACCTCATGATATACACGGTAAAAGGCCTTTGCGAGATCTAGCTGCATCATTGCCACCCTGTCGACTAGTGCATCGCAGCATTCAAGCACACTTCGCGCTATGTGTATATTAGTGGCGATGCTCCGACCCTTGATACCGCAAGTTTGATGACTCCCCACTAGCATGGTTATGACGCCCTCAATTCGCTTTGCCAGAATCTTCATGAATATCTTATAATCTACGTTGGTGAGGCTTATCGGTCGATAACACCCCACCAACAGATGTTTTTCTGGCTCAGCAAACTTTGGTATGAGTACAGTGTGCGATGTTGTGAATGACAATGGCGTACGCTTTTTCTCGTAAGCTTCGACAATAACTTTCAGCAGAATTTTGGCGATTTCTGACTTGAAATATTTGCAAAAGGCGGCTCCTAAACCATCAGGACCGGGTGCTTTACCCAATGGCAGTTTATCTATTGCTTCCTCTAGCTCTTTAACGGTTATTGGCTGTTCAAGAGGAATTCTGACTTCATCGTCGAGCCTTGGCAAAAACGGTAGAAAATCGTTATGGAAACTGCCCTCCGCCCTTCGCGTGTGACCCAGCAAGTCACAGAAATGGTCTCTGATTACGCCCTTGATAATGATGCTATCGGCCGATACCTCGTTGCCGTTTTGTATCTGGCGTATTTCTTTTTGACAAGCGTATCTTTTTTCATCGCCTAATGCTCGTTTTGTTGGCGACTCCCCTGCCAAAGTTTCTCGGCGCGTGCGCGCACCACCGCTGCTCTGTACTTATCTGTGTCTATTTTTTCCAACTGCACTTTTGTATTTCTTATTTCTTTAAAACAAGTTCCTGGCTGAGTGCTTTCTACATTAATGAGCAGCGCAAGCTGCTCACAGAGCTGGACTTCCTTCTGCTTTTCTTCAAATCTTATAACACTGCTCGTTTCAATTGCCCTCATTTTGACGAACTGCTTAAATTCTACCCACTGAACAGCGTAACTTGACGGTTGGTCAATGAGCAGCTTTTCTACCTCTTTTCCTACTGTACTGACAAAGCGTTCTTGCTCCAATAACTTTAAATTGAGTTTCCATAAAGCCCAATTAAACGGCCGCCTGACGCACCGACACACAGCCGCCTGACGCACCAACAGAATGACACACACACATCAAAGTGCGTACGAAAGGTAGACACCATTCTATCTGTCGCTTCTTGGCTTTCGATTTTTGTTTTCTGGATTGCAACTACGTGAAGGTCGTTCTCAAGAAGAAGCCGACTTAGCTGACATTGCCGCCTTCTCGCTCCGAGGCCTCTAACGTTTAAAGTGGCTACACGTAGCACTTCGCGTAGGTTAGCTGCCATGTCGAAAACAAAGGACGCCTTATTATGTGGTATCTACCTTCGTGACACACATCTCTCACCCCCCCCCCCCCCCACAACCCGAAGGAAGCTCAGCAGCAAAACAAAACCTAAGGAGGTGGTCTACCCGCCTGCCGTGAGTCGGCCGGCACGTTTGGCCGCCGCTTTAAAGTCGAACGCCTCGTACCTGGCGCTTTGGGCGGAGGCTCGTCGCTACCGCTGGCGTCCAGTTGAGACGCACTACAACCGGCTTCATCATGCGTGCGTTTCCCGGTTGCGGCCGAGAGAGCGTCCATGGGCTCCTCCGAAGGTTGGGTGCCACGCTCTAAAGAGTCCACGTATGTTTCTGTCCCACTCTTCGGCGTGGCGGGGACTGCTGCAGGAGCTAGGGGAGCTCCTAGCAGTTTTCCAGGTGCTGCAGTGACGTTGGGTAGCCCCTCTGATCCGTCTGGGGAGGCGTCAACCTAGGTTCTTGCGACGCTGGCTCACTTGCCGCTTTCGATGCCTCCTCCGCGTCGGCTTCATCCATTAGCAGCACCGAGCAGTCCTCGTTGCTCACCCGCCCGGTGACGTTGGCGTAAGTACGAGCACACTGCTCCTCCTGATGCCCGTACCAACGGCAGGAACAGCACCGCGGGATCCGGCACTACCGGCGGATATGTCCTGTGCCACGGCATCGAAGGCAGAGCGGAGCCCTGCCTGGGACGACCACGAGCGACAGCTCGCCAGAGACGCTCACTTGATGGGGCAGGTCGTCCAGCTTCACGCCGGCGTTCAACTTCAGTCACAAGCGTCGTCGTTGAGCCCTTGTCAGACACTCCGTGTACGCGCCACCGTTCCCTCGACACGTCCGTCGCCTTTCCAAATGGTGCGAAGGCAAGCCGCACATCTTCGTCCGGAACGCTGTGAAGCAGCCAGTGCAGCTTCATTCGTACATCCATGTTAGCGGGGTCGATTACAAGACAGCGGGCACTTTTCATTTTCAACTCCCAGGCGCTGACAATCTTCTTCAGCGTTTCATCGTCTTTGAAAGTCACTGCCAGACATGATTCATGCGATACGCCCCTAGGGCGACCACTTCCGGCAAGAGCGATAGCTGAGCGAGCGCGTCTGGAAAATCTTCCACCCGGTATGGGCGGGCCCTTACATCACCGTGCAAAAATACAGTTTTGCATATGGGGATTTTACGTCCCAGAACGACTCGGGCTATGGGGGACGCCGTAATGAATAGCTCCGGAAATTTCGACCACCTGCAGTTGTTTAACGTGCGCTGACGTCGCACAGTACACGTGACTATAGAATTTCGCCTCCACCGAAATTCTACCGCAGCAGCCGGGATCCAACAGCGTCTTTCGGGTCAGGAGCCGAGCGTCATAATCACCTCAGCCACCGCGGCGGCTGGTACGCGGCTGCTATACTGTATACCGGGGACGTGTTGTGGGCCAATCTTCATTGTCATGGAGGCAAGAGTAACATGAATTGACGCAGAAATTTGTAGAAGTGTGTGGGGAAGACAGCCCCACGGATAAAATTCTATAATAATGACGCACTCCAAGAATTTCACCACCTATAGTTTTGAGATGTGCATAAGCTGGAAGATTGCAAAAAAGAGCAAGTTTATTATTTCAGCTTATTTAATGAGGCATGTTCTGTGACAATTAACTTCTCACTGTGTCTGCTAATGGTTAATTTTTTACGCATGAAACAGAACTTTTGAAACGCCAAATAATTCATTTTAAAAGCCACGATACACGAAAGAGGAATCTACGACGAACGAAAAATAAAAATGTGTTGCATACGGTTGCACACAACTGTGGGCTTAGAACTGAGGACCCTAGCTTTGCCAACCTGCGACGAATTTGCTTTGACGAAAGCAAGCTACTCTATGCAGCTACGCTTTCATTATTTTTGCAGTGACGGCCAGCAGCAGTTCCCTATAAAAAAACAACAACAAAAGGAAGTGGAGGATTAGCCTCACTGGGTGTGTATACCTCAGCTCCGGTTTTACGTAAATAAGGAGGAGGGAGTTAAACATGGTGAGGGGCAGGCGCTTTAGTTGTAGGGTGCAGAGTTATTCGACCATCTGATCTTTCTTGAATCTAGGAAGGGGAACTTATGAAAACATTACAGCACGTTTTTATTGGGACGGTGTAGCGGTACGCCGCGCTACATGAAATAAAGAGCGTATGTAGAAAACTATGCACGAAACAGAGTAGATGCGCTTGACATTACAAACGCTTCGATAATAAACTTTACAATTTCTGAAATCATTTATCTTGCGCATGCATCTATGTTGTTATATTCAAAACAATAGGACGTCAGAACAAAACTTTATATTGTTATTGTCTATGAGTTGTGAGCTTTTGCAAAGCGGCATGATGAAGCAATATTGAAGCTGCTTGAGAAAAACCTGTCATTAGTGCATGGGGTTCAGCTCTGAGGCACATCCTAAGCATTCGAATAAAGCCAGCTGCATACCAAATGTGATATCCACTATTTTGGAGAAAGTACTGAAAAACAAATAAAACGAAAAATAAACAGTTCCTGCCGACTGAAACGCCAGCGTCTATACCTGGTTTAGAAGGTCCAAAATTTAAAAAGAAAGGTAAATTGCTTTAGATTTATTTTAGCACTGGGGCTTACTGGAGGATACGGCGGGCGCCAGACAAGAGGAAACTGCTTTAATTAGTTCACTGATTAACTAAATATGTTAATGAACTTTTCTAACTTTTATTTTAGGGGTTATGTTGTATTCGAAGAAGTGGAGATCGTCCTCCAAGCAGTCAAACCGAGAAAAAATAATTTTAATTAAAACAATTGTCACGCACGTTACGAGGCGCGAAAAAGTCACCCTGGTAGGCATCTTCACACCGTAACTCAGCGGCGGAGAGCGCCTCTGACGTAGTTCGCTCCGCCCTGCACTCTGCGTCACACGGCTGATATCACCTGAAGCCCGGACGGGCGGCCTGCGCTATCGCTGATTGTTTCGCTTCGCTCCGCGGCCTCACGGAATGCCGCGTTGGAACCAAAACGCACTGACACAAAGCGCAGGGCGGAGCGAGCTACGTCACAGGCGCTCCCAGACGATCTGTAACAGTGTGAAGCTGCCTACCAGGGTGACTTTTTCTCGCTTCGCAACGCGCGGAAAAAATTTTGTCATGAAATTTTTTTTTCTTAGCTGGAGTGTTTGGAAGACGATCTCCAATTCTGCTAGTACAACATATCCCCTAAAATAAAAATTTTAAAAGTTAATTAACATATTCACTTAATCAGCGAACTAGTTAATGTAGTTTGCCTCTTACCTGGCGTCCACCGTAGCCCTCAGCATAGCCCCAGGTTTAAAATATATCTAAAGGAATTTATCTTTCTTGAAACATTTTGGACTTAAAAAAAACGCCCGGTAGGATCCCACACCGTCAGAAGCTTTCGGTTAATGTAAGATAGGTGGCTGGGCGACACATCGCACAAATGCTGTCTTGTGCACCGCGCTAGCTATCAACATTCTGCTGTATCGTGCTGAAAAAAAAAAAGGAGAGCGCTAAATACAGCTTATGACGCACCGTGCAGCCCAAGAAACACGCAGATGTCGTAGTGCAAGAGGATTTTGTCATGCTTCAGTTCTTAAAATGGTTAATCTAGAGTGGTCTTTCAATGAGATAAAAAAGCAGGAGGTGTAGTTCATCTTGAAAACAGAAAAAGAGCGCACAGGATGCGCGGAGACTGACCGCTGAATTTTTGTGGATGAAAGATGATAATGGAACATTTCACTAATCTCTCTTGCAATGTGTACCTCAAGTTACAATACATTTGCAGTGCCTGTGGAAAAAAAGAAGCTGCGCATTCCTCTTCTAGACAAGACTACCAATTTTATGCAGGCATAGGGACCGTAGTACAAGAGAGTTTTTCGAGGCGTATAATATAAAGAAAAAAAAAATTACCCACCTCGGTGGGTCAGTGGTTAAGGAGCTCGTCTACTGAGCTGGAGTACCAGGGTTCGAAGCCAAGTGCGGCGGCCACGTTTCGATGGAGGTAAAACGGAAAAGGCGCCCGTGTGCTGTGCGATGTCACTATACGTTAAAGATCTCCAGGTGGCAGAAATTTTTCCGGAGACCCCCCCTACGACACCTCTTCCACTCTTTATTCTTTCACTCCCACCTTCCTCTCTTCCCCTACGGCGTGGTTCAGGTGTCCACCGAGTTATGCGATACAGATGCTGCGACATTTCCGTTGCTCATAAAAAGAACAATTTACCAAAAAAAGAACAATTTAAAAAATACCTGTATACGCAAGCGATCCTTTTGTTGTACTTACTGATTGTGAGTTTTTCTGGACGCGAGATTGTGACAGTAGCGAAAGGAAAGCTCTGAGTTCGTGGGTTTTGTTCACTATATATATGTCATCTTTCGTTCAATAAAATTCAGTCGTGAGACTGTGTGCCTGCTGTGCACTTCTGTTTCTGTTCTGCGTGTTTTCATAAGCATTAACCCAATTTTAAAAACAAACACATGAACTAGCCTAGCTTGCCGCTCCAATGTAACAAAGGTGCCAAAAAATGACGCCGCACGCCCGCCGTCCTAAAAGCGTGGGAGGGAGTGCATGGAGGCCTGGATTATTTCCAAGACCAGTTGCGGAAACGTTAGCTGCATTTCAATTTTTGCTATTACACAAGAATGCTAACACGCCAGACTCATCTTTATACCTTGTAGGGCTATAGGGCCCCCTTTTTTATCATTTAAACTTCGCGCTCTCTCTTCCAGTCATCTAGGTGCGCGTGCAGGCTGCGGAATAGCGCATGACCGAATGGTTGTTCGCCAGATGTAGTACATAACGGGAGTACGGGAGAAGTACATAACGGCAGTAGCACCGGCGTGCCTTGCACGAAGTGCACATGTGTTGTTCACGCAGTAACGTCACGCGTTCAGGCGAGCATAAAAAAAAAAAATAACGGTGCTCTAGCTTTGGTTAAACCGAGTGAGAAGCGGTAGCTTCACGATGGTTTAGCCTGGAAAATATCAAAGAAAAACTCAACAAACAGCTCAACAAGACGTTGCCAGGCTAAACCAACGTGAAGTTAGCGCTCCTCAATCGGTTTAACTACAGCTCAAGCGCCGTTGATTTTTACGTGACGAACACCGTTCCAGGCGAGCAGTTCCAGTTGTGGCATAAGATTAGTCAAGCTATTCTTGTGTTGCGCGAAGTGCAGTGCTAGCGACAAGAAAGTAGACCAGCAGAAGCTCGGGGTGTAGGTGCACGGGATGACACAAGACGCACTCGTCGCGCCGGAAGACAGGTGACCAAAGTGCAGATCTCTTCCAGTTGCCACAGCACAAGTTACACGACAGTGCTGATACCGTACGCTGTTCCGCTCACTAGACACGCGCAAATGTGAAGTCGGGCCACTAAATGCTTTTTCATGGGGCGCCTCGGAGATTTTTTTTTTGTGACAGTGATCACGCACGGTGAATGGTGAAATGGTGAATGGTGAAGACGGTGAAATGGAAACCTATCTCTTGTTTCATCGGTTTGCAGGGATCAAGAAGTTGTACGCGATTCCTGTTGTTTAGTAATATCACTCGAGCTTCGACTGTGTGCTCCACCAGTGCTCTGCAATAGAGCGAATCGCCAAACTCAGCGAGAGTGGGTGAATGCGAACGAAGCACATGGCTGGGCGCCCGTCGCCTCATAGCATCTTCCTTATGCTGCGTGCATCCCGAGATCCATTATTGAACAATCGCATGTGTGGCATGTTTAGGGCTAGTGACGTGGCATTTAATACTTGGAGCATGGGCATCATATCTGGCGAATCTCACAGTCAACTTTGTGCCTATTATTATATTAGAGAGGCTTTTTTTTATCTTAGACTGTTCATATCAGAGGGCTTTGTGCACTGTGAGACACGCCAGCTAGCACGTCATGTTGGTCTAAATCGGGCGCTACAACATTCGGCAACAATCTTCATGTTCAACTCACGTTCTGCAGAGTCTTCAATCAAACGAATTAAATCTGTATCCGCCGGAGTCTGGAAACGTTTTTTCGCCGCGCGTAACGGCAGAGATCACCCGCGCTACGACGTCAGCGATAAAGGACTAATGGAAAAGAGAAGGTATGGAAAAGGACTAATATAGCTGCCTGCTGTGGTGACTTTGCGCCTGTGTTTTTCAAGACACACCTCTGCCACTTCGCCGTTGTGTCTGAGCAAACGCAGAGCGCGCGTGTACGTTTTCAGACGATTACGGCAGCGGATTAGGCAAACCTGCATGTGTGTTCACCGTGAATATAAACGAAAATAACAAAGTTAATCACTATATGAACTCAACGAAATGCATCCGGTAATATCGAGCTTTCGGTGCCGGATATGGTAAATAATGCGGTAGGTAATTAAAGGAATTGGGGATGCGCGCAGCGTTAGGAACACCTTTGCACTTCATTGCCAGCCTGACCTGTGCGTTACGCGCTCTAGGCAACTCTCGCCCCTTTGGCCTATTGACTCCGTCGTAGGACAATGATGAAGCCAACAGTAGATTATTGCGTAATTTTTGGGAAAACACGGAGTGGCCTTGCACACAAAGCGCATATCAGTACGCGCATGTTAAACATAAAATGCAAAAATGTGTATGCCATAACCAAGCACACACCACATTCAAACAACAGCACACCTATACTTCGCATGGAGCATGACTGGGTGATAAATGGGCCATTCCGTAAAGATATATTCGCGGAAACTATCAGAACTTGTTCTTTAGTGCGCACTTTTTTTTTGCTCCGCCCCTCACTAAAAGCTTGAATCGGGAGAGAAAGCCACGGATTCTGTGCATTTGCGGCACAGATAAAAAAAAATTGGTTTTGGGGAAAGGAAATGGTGCAATAAATCACGCGTATCTCCTTTGACACGAGACCCACACCGGGAAGGAAGAGAACAAGAAATCGGTGAAAGAATAAAGGAAGGTACCGCAGTGGAAAGCTCCGGAATAATTTCGACCGTCTTGGGATCTTTAACGTCGACTGACATCGGATAACACATAGGCGTCTTTTTGCGTTTCGCCTCCGTCAAAACCCGGCCGCCGTTGTGGGGTTTGAAGACAGGCACACCGAATCAGTAGCCAAGCGCCCTAACTGAGCCACCGCGGCGGGTGTGGCTCACTTCCCGGTGGCATTTGTGGTGCTTCGCGGTTCCTGCTGTTCATAACCTGTACCAATCTCTGTGTGCCATGATTTATACACTGCTGGCGGGCAAAGCTTGTGCGCCCAATCACAGCGGCAGATATCTAAGCAGAGGCGCTCTTTTGATCTTCTGAAATTTGCAAAGCAAGTTGCCGTTCGGAAAATTGTTAACTGAGGAATTACAATATAATGGTTTTGTGAATTTCAGTCCGTGAACGACTTTTTTTGGCAAAGTAAATTTAGTTCTTTTATCTAAAGTCTGAAAAAGTTCAACGAAGATAAGTCGGCAGGGCCTGCAGTTTCTACAGGCATCGCTATTTTTGAAATGGGAACCAAGTATTAAGGTCGATGTTCAGGCCAGAGAACATAAAAAATAGTGACAGCTATTGGAAGCGTTTAAGCTCCGTCAGAAATGTAAAGGTAAATGTAATTTTTTTAAACAAATCTCCTGGCAGCCGTTTATCCTTGGGGTGGATCGCAATTGTACTTTCTCGTTAACTTCCAACTTTAACATGACTCCCTGCCACATCTTTACGCACTGCGCGTGCTATTCCTCACAAGCAGGTCTCTGCATTTGCTTTGGTCTGAAGCAGCAGATTGAAGCAGCAGAAGAAAAACCTCACTCGCACAATGCCCATTGATTGGAGCATCGCCATGAAAGGGCCGTGGCGCATCGCTCAAACGCTGCACCACTTCTCCAGGAGGGGTATGATGACTCCCAGGGATCAATGAATGCAAACTTCTGAAAGACCTGAATATACGCCGTTTAACCGAATATGCTGTCAATTCATACCCTTAAGTCGTAGCTTTGGTGTCGCCTCCATTGTTTTTATATTCCACGATAATTTACTGCGAACCGTCCCTAAGCAGCTGATAATTTGTATATTGACTTTCTATTATAATTGTTAGGCTGATACAAATATATCAAGCACAATGTCAGTTTTACAAATATATTTTAAAGCTATAAATGTTCTCGGGAAGAAAAACTTCCTGAATGGTGGCGTATACTTGCCTTCATCAGCCGAAGAAGCTGCAGATGCAGAATTTCCAGTGCGGCAATCCACCGTAGAGTTACGTGGTTCTTGAAGTAGCAGGCCGATGCCTGGTTGCGATAGGCACTCGCGCAGGGCACGGTAGGCGACGCGGTATACGTTCTCGATGTTGTTCTTATGCACGAAGAGCAACATCCAAGGAGTGTAACCTATTGCAGTGCGCAGAGCTACCATCACTCGCTGCTGGATGTTGTTGCCGGAGTAGTCGACGGCCAGTAAGGGCTGCCCCGGCCACAGAGCTACATACACGGCACTGTGTGTCTGGGCCGGGTTCTCCGGCTCTTCGGTCAGAAAGCAGGCGGTGACCACAGTCCTGTGCACTGTCCAGCCAAGTGTCGCTTCGCGTTGGCCAATTCCCAAGGCAGCAGCAATGCGCATCAGCAATGCGGAACACTCAGTGTAAGCAGGTGAAATCCCAAGGCAGTGCACCCGCCACACATCTATGCACTGGCGATGCGCCATCCAGCTGCGCAGCCATGCTATCCGCCGGAGGCGGAATTCGTCGCTCTCAGCAGCTTGGACACCTGCGTATACCGCATGGTGAACGTGGGACGGCGGCAGTTCCCGGAGCCGCGGCAGCCACCACATGTTCTCTTCGTCCAGAAGGGAGAGATGCGCTGCATTGAAACTACGAAGC
This sequence comes from Amblyomma mixtum, assembly GCF_055824585.1. Classification (NCBI taxonomy): domain Eukaryota; kingdom Metazoa; phylum Arthropoda; class Arachnida; order Ixodida; family Ixodidae; genus Amblyomma; species Amblyomma mixtum. The sequence continues at coordinate 124,869,158 of NC_143021.1, forward strand.
ATAAATTGCAGATTGGACATGTGGAAAGCCGCCATTGAAGAACCGTGTTCCGGTGCTTATGCGCTGATCCTTAGGTAGCATGCGTCTATGTTTGCAATGCGCACTCTTCTCGGTAAGGTAAGAAACGTTATCAGTTCACTGACACCATTTCTTTTTTTTCATTACATACGTATAGACGTGAAGCTTCATGTACTTCTATTGAAGGAGCGCTGCGAGCGCGCTCTTTAGTGATACTGCTGATAAATCTTATTCATTTGTGTCGCATGCTGGAATGGCTTATCTGATGACTCACTTCAAACTCTTGGCCTGGCGCTGTGTCCTGAAGACGTAAGGCAAAGATGTTTTATCATTCTATATCTGGGGATTCTGTGCTAATTTTCTGGAAGATACGAATGTATTTATCTCATAAGAAACATTTCCAAGCGCTCCCGCAATAAAGTAAAAAAATGCGTTCAGCAAACTTATCAAGTATGATTAATACGTGCGACGTGGTTTTAAGAAGCATATCTTAGCTCACGAGCCCCTGGAGAAAAAGTTCCTAACTGGTTTTACGCATATCCGTAAGTTTTTTCATGCTGCCAAGCTAAGTACCTGCCCTATTACGCGATTACGCTTGTCGGCCGGGCACAAAAAGAAAGTAATCCGGGGTTCTAGCTCTTGCTTCTAGCTCTTCTCTGCCAAACGGATAGTAGCGGAAGTGGCACGTGCTCACGACGGCAGCTACAGGCGGGAGATGCTTTCTTTCAGCGCGGATGCCTTCCCTCGCTGTATCGGTTGACACACACGTTCCTTTTTCCTAAGGCAACCGTTGTGATCTGCGACTTTCGTGAAAGCCAGGAAAATATAGATGCCTGTACAGAGTGGAAACATACCTATTATAGAAGACAATACGTTCAAAGCATGGTGGCTTGTGGAGGAGAGCCAGGCAGTTCTCAGATGTGAATGGAAAAGCGAGGGAAACAATACTTATTCGCAAAATCATTGCAGAAGATAGGCTACCACCACGCCGAGGTCGAACAGTGGTTACTGCGCTCGGCTGCTGGCCCGAAAGACGCGGGTTCGCTCCCGGCTCTCACTGTCGAATTTCGAGGGAGGCGAAATTCTAGAAGCCCGTTTACTGTGCAATGTCAGTGCTAGTTAAAGAACCCCAGGTGGTCGAAATTTCCGGAGCCCTTCACTAAGGCGTCGCTCATAGCCTGAGTCGCTTTCTATAAGCCAACTCCCGTAAACCAACCCAAAATATGGACTACCTAAAAGAACTTTAAAAGGCGCAACGAAATAATGCAAACTTCGCAGAATGCAGTTCGGTTAAGCTTCATTTGTACAGGACGTTAATAAGACCGAAACTAGAATAGGCATGTTTTATTTTGGATCCTAATTTAATATCTCTAATCAACGCTTTAGAGACAGTTCAGAACCACGCCGCCCGCTTATTGTTTCAAATTACTCACGACCAGCAAGACTATTTGCACTAAAGTCAACTCTTGGTCTTCCAGCTCTTTCTTTGCGCAGTAAGTATTTTCGCTTATGTCTTTTCCAACGTATTTATTACACTCTGTTCTCCAATATCAGTTACTGCTTCCTCCATCTTATATATCCTCGCGCACTGATAATAGTTTTAAGGTAAGAATCCCGCACTGCAGAACCACCCTTTGCTTGAATTCTTATAACCCTGGAACTGCGAATGACTGGAAGCACCTTTCTGCCTTCATCGCTGCCATCGCCGATGTCGACCATTTCATGAAAATTACTACTGATTTTTTATGCCCCTACTCTCTGTAATGCCTCCGGGACTTGAGAGTATTTAAAATAAATAAATAAATAAATAAATAAACACACTAACAGCTTAAGGATCCCTGGTCAGACCTCTTCTTCAATAGGTGTCAGTCGTGTGGTCACCTCGTCTAGCGTATGAAAGATAAACTTGAGTCGGTACAGAAAAAAACAATCAGATTACACTTTGACCGCTATGATCGCTACTTTTCCCCTTCAAATCCTCGCCATACGTTATCACCGAATTCCATCCAGCATCGACGGAAATGTCACCGGCTTATCATGCGACACAAAACTGTGCGCAAGTCCGTTTCTTTAGGTGCCCCCATTTTATTCACTAGGCATTCTGCACGTGTGACGTGCCGGACCGATCCTATGAATATCACACCCGGTGTTTGTTTGGTTGCAATAAATTTTCTTTTTTCCCGCACGCAGTTCAAATGTAGAATAAACTTGATGGTTCGTTCTAACAGCTGCCACCTGAGCAGTTTTTGAAAGAAATGCCGATTTATGTATTGTGATTTTCATTTCTATGTAACCATTCCTGCAATGTCACATACCTAGACAGCAGTGTCTGTAAATCATAATAGTGTCATGAACTAGAAGGCTAACATTATCTTAATTCATAGGAAAGGAGACGTCAAGGACTTGAAGAATTTGAGACCGATCAGCTTTTTTGTCCGTTGCCTACAATGTATTTGCTAAGTTAATCGCTAATAGAGTCAGGACAACCTTGGACTTCAGTCAACCAAATGATCAGGCAGGCTTTCGTAAAGGATACTCGGCAATAGACCACATTCACACTATCAATCAGGTCATAGAGAAATGCGCAGAATATAACCAACCCCTATATCTATAGCCTTCATTGATTACGAGAAAGCATTTGACTCAGTGGAAACCTCAGCTGTCATGCAGGCATTGCGGAATCAGGGTGTGGAATAGTGTTATGTGAAAATATTGGAAGATATTTATAACGATTGCACAGCTGCTATAGTTCTCCATAAAGTCAGCAATAAAATTACAATACGGAAACGTGTCAGGCAGGGAGACACGGTCTCGCCAATGCTCTTCACTGCCTGCTTACAGGAGGTATTCCGGGGGCTGGAATGCGAACAGTTGGGGATAACAGTTAATTGAGAATACCTAAGTAATTTGCGATTCGCTGATGACGTTGCCTTGCTAAGCCACTCAGGACAAGAACTGCAAAGCATGATCAATCAGTTAGACAGGCAGAGCAGAACGGTGGGGCTAAGAATTAACATGCTGAAAACAAAAGTAATGTTCAACAGCCTAGCAAGGGAACAGCAGTTCGCAATTCGTAGCGAGGTGCTGGAAGTAGTAAGAGAATATGTCTACTTAGGGCAGGTAGTGACCGCATATCCGGATCATGAGAGGGAAATAACTAGAAGAATATGAATGGGGTGGAGCGCATATGGCAGGTTCTCTCTGATCATGAATGGTAGCTTACCAATATCCCTGAAGAGAAAAGTATACAACAGCTGTATCCTACCGGTACTCACCTATGGGACAGAAACGTGGTGGCTAACAAAGAGGGTTCAGCTTAAGTTAAGAACAACGTAGCGAGCTATGGAAAGGAAAAACATAGGTGTAACGTTAAGAGATCGGAAGAGGGCGGAGTGGGTGAGGGAACAAACGCGGGTTAATGACATCTTAGTTGAAATCAAGAGGAAGAAATGGGCTTGGGCAGGGCATGTAATGCGAAGGCAGGATAACCGCTCGTCCTTAAGGGTAACGGAGTGGATTCCAAGAGAAAGCAAACGTGGCAGGGGACGGCAGAAAGTTAGGTTGGCGGATGAGATTAAGAAGTTTGCGGGTATACAGTGGCGGCAACTGACAGAGGACGGGGTTAATTGGAGAGACCTGGGAGAGGCCTTTGCCCTGTAGTAGATGTAGTCAGGCTGATGATGATGATGATGAACTATAAGGAGGCCGACCTCAGACGTAGAGGGAGACCTCAAAGCGGTCGAGTTCAATCCCACAAACATAGACAGCCCGAGGGCTCCTGACGCGACCGTGTCCGCATCGTCGTCCTCTCTGCTCAGGGCAGAGGTGGCGCGGGTCAAGCTTTTGGCATTAGTCTTCCCTACCCTCGTCAAAGAAAAGCGTCATCCAGGTGCGGAACGGAGTAATTACAAATGACGAGAAAAGCAAAACAGGGAATGTAGACAAAAAAATTAGAGGGTAAAACTGACACGTAATTCATAAGGATGAGAAGCTGAGACAAACAAAGGTCAGAATAATGTGCTTAGGGCGGGAGAGGCGCTTAATATACAGCCTTGGAAGCTCTGCAGTGACGTGAGAGTTGCGGGATCAAGTGGACCACGTGCACAACATTTATTTGTGCTCGCCGACGACCACAGTTCCGTAAGGAACGACTTCACAATTCATGCTGTCGACGTGGCCGATGACTTCATACAGAGTGAATTAGTAGTGCAGGAATTTTTCGCCCTTTTTGGCGGACAGGGTTGACACTCAGATAGGGTCACCTGGGCTATAGAAACTCCTCTCGGCAGAGGTTGTAATGTCGGGAGTCCGTCTTTCGCGGCTTGTTCATGTGCAAGCGAGCCCACGGACGCACTTGTTCGGCTTGGGCGACGATTGTGCCCGCGTCTGGTGCGACGTCGTCATCCGCGCTCGAGAGCTCCTCATCCGGCATCATCCACCCTTCTCTCCCGTAGAATATACGGAACGCGGTAAAGCAGGATATTTCCTGAATTGTGGTGTTAACAACGTAGGTAATGTACGGGAGTATCTGATCCAACGGTTTGAGTTCCGCATCCACCTAAATAGAAATTATATCCGCGAGTGTCGTGTTCAGGCTTTCTGTAAGCCCAGTTATGTGGGGACGATCTCGTCCTGGTTGTGACAACTAGTAGACGTGCTATACTCGCGGCCATTAGTTCATGCCATCCCTATTCCGTGAGGTCATTGTGTTTTCATCGGCTTGCCGTGAGGCAACAACTGGCCAGCTGCTTTCGGTGAAGAACACCAAAAAATTGATATAAAATTATTTTGGCACTAAGAAAAAGATTTAAGAATAAAGAGTCCCAGCCTTTGCCACAAGAGAGATGAGATATACATAGATTATGCTAAGACTAAAACAAATGAAAAGTGTACACTAGCCCGCACAGGATAGGTATACAGTGGTAGCGTATCTTTCGCGGACGGCCGTAAGTTCAAAACAAGCCGGCTTGAGGGCACACAGCAGCACAACCTCATATGGTTTATGGGGTTTAACGTCCCAAAGCAACTGAGGCTATGAGAGACGCCGTAGTGGAGGGCTCCGTCAATTTCGATCACCTGGGGTTCTTTAACGTGCACTGACATCGCACAGTACACGGGCCTCTAGAATTTCTCCTCCAAAGAAATTCTGCCGCCGCGTCCGGGATCGAACTCGCGTCTTTTGGGTCAGCAGCCGAGCACCATAACCGCTCAGCCACCGCGGCGGCCGCACGATCTCATATGTGAGTGGCGAAGTAAGCGAGACCATCAATATGAAGAAAGCATTACGTGATAGTGTACATATTTCTTAAAGCTTACGCTGTGGTATAACAGACCCCGTCAAGCTGTATTCTTCAGCTTTTTGTCTGTGCTCCAGACCTCTGTAAAGATGTCGAATAAAGATGAATGAATGAATGAATGAATAATCATGTTCGCAAAAAAGAAATGAATGAACGTTTCGGCCTTCAGCGCCGCACGCGACACATGGGCGAAGACAGAAGACACGGTGAAACACAGTTTTCCCCGGAATCCTATACGTGAAAAAAAAAAACAGCATTTGGCAAAAGACGTACACTCGCTAAGGGTTGAGGAAAAAAGAAAAAAACAACTATTGTCGCTTAAGCACCCATCCCGGTACCTTGATCACAGTATGATGAGAAAAAGGCCACTGCCTGAAGTTGCGACTAATTTTCTGGAACATGTGTAACCCTGGAAGACTGTGCCGTATTGGTTGATCGTATGTTGTGTCGTGTGAATGCAGAGCAATTCCGTGAGCAAGCGTGCTGATATAGATATTGTGAGACGGGAGACAGAGCGCAGGATGGAGCGAACTTTAATGGCACCCGCAAGTATGGCGACCAACCCTTCGAAGAAGAAGATGATCGATGATGATGGATATGTACAGATGAAGACGAAGGTCGCATGTTGTGCTTACACTTTCTCCCCTCGCGTACGAAAGCGACCGGCCCGGGCGCAGATTAGAGCACAGTAGGGCGACGGGCAAAGGGTTTGAGGCGGGAAACATGAACAATCTCGGCACCTCGGCAACGACGATCATTAACAGGATGAACAGGGGCAACGCGATAGTTCACCGGGGACGTTTGTTCGAGTACAGTATACGGACCAATATAACGGCTCAAAAATTTTTCACACAATCCCGGGGTACGCACTGGTGTCCACAGCAGTACCTCATCACCAGGGTGAAAAAATATGGCACGGTGGGAGAGATCATAGGTGTTTTTCCGGGAGGCTTGGGAGGCGTCGGTATTCAGGCGGGCAATGGCACGGCAGTAGGTAAGACGAGAAGTAAACTGTTCGTGAGAGAGTCTGGAAGAGGTTGGGGGGGCGGAGAAGAAAGACGCTTCGAGGGTGAAGGTAGGTTGACGTCCATACACAAGGAAGAATGGGGAGAAGTTGGTGGTTCTTTGCACGGCACTATTGTATGCAAAGGTAACGAAGGGAAGCATGGTGTCCCAGTTGGTGTGGTCGGGCTGGATGTAGGTGGCTAGCATATCGGACAGCGTGCGATGAAAGCGCTCTGTGAGCCCATTGGTCTGAGGGTGATAAGCTGAAGAGGTTTTGTGCACGGTTCTGGAGGCGTGAAGAACTTCGGCAAGGATGCTGGAGAGGAAGGACTTGCCGCGGTCACTAATAAGGACGCGAGGAGCTCCATGGCGCAAAAGGATAGGGTTCAGGAAGAAGTGGGCGATCTCTGAAGCAGAGCCGGAAGGAACAGGGGCCGTTTCAGCGTATCTAGTTAAGTGGTCGATGGCAGTGACGATCCAACGGTTGCCCGTTGGTGTTAATGGTAAGGGACCGTAGAGGTCAATCCCAACGACTTCAAAAGGGGAGAAAGGACAGGGGAGAGGTTGTAGAAGGCCCGCAGGGGCAGACGTGCTCCGTTTACGACGTTGGCAAGAGATGCAAGACGCAATATATTTTCCAACAGCGGTTGAGAGGCCAGGCCAAAAGAAACGGCGCTTGATGCGGTCATAAGTTTTCTGAAAGCCTAAGTGGCCAGCCGGGGGGTCATCATGAAAGGCCTGCAAAACTTCTCGGCGAAGAGAACGGGGTACGACAGGCACCCATGAGTCACCGAAGGGGCTGTAATTGTGCCAAAGAAGGATGTTGTCGACTAGCTTGAAAGAGTTAAGTTGGCGACGTAGGCGGGCATTCGGTGGCCGAGTAGCACCGCTCAGACGGTCGATAAGGGTCCGGCAGTAAGGGTCGGCCCGTTGCGCTGAGGCGAGATCACCAAGACTGGGAGCTGGCATCAAGTCAATGGGTGCGGCGGTCAAGGTTGAAATAGCCGTCGAAGGGGTAGTTTGGCAGTTTGAGGATGCGGAGGACACGGGTTGCGGATGCGGAGGTTTGGTTTGGGCGAGGGGACAACGAGATAGCGCATCGGCGTCCTGGTGTTTCTTGCCCGATTTATAGGTGACGGTAAAGTCATATTCCTGGAGACGGAGAATCCAGCGGCCGAGGCGGCCGGACAAGTTTTTCTGCGAGGACAACCAGCACAGGGCATGATGGTCAGTGACAACTGTGAACTGGCGGCCGTACAAATAAGGGCGAAATTTCTGAATGGCCCAGACAACAGCGAGGCACTCTTGCTCAGTTATCGTGTAGTTCTGCTCCGCTGCAGTCAGTGTACGACTGGCGTAGGCGATGACTTGCTCGCACGAAGAGTGCTGCCGCTGCAGAAGAACTGCACCAATGCCGTGTCCACTGGCGTCCGTGTGTAAAATCGTTGGAGCATTGTCGTCGAAATGTGCCAGTATCGGATCAGATGTGAGAGCCTTCTTTAAGGTAGTAAAAGCGACCTCACAGGCCTCAGACCAAACAAACGGCTGGTCAGCGCAGAGGAGCTTGTGCAAAGGGGCCGCAATAGAGGAAAAGTTGCGTATGAAGCGCCGGAAGTATGACGCTAGCCCCAGAAAACTGCGCAGGTCTTTGACGCGCGATGGGCGAGGGAAATGCAAAACTGCAGCCACTTTGTCGGGATCAGGCTTTACACCCTTCTGGCTAACGACGTGACCGAGTACCTTGATAGAAGCGGAAGCAAAGCAACATTTCTTGGTGTTTAAATGTAGGCCGGCCTCAGAAAGTGCGCTTAATACTTCATCGAGACGAATAAGGTGTTCAGAAAAAGTCGAAGAAAAAATGACTATGTCGTCGAGGTAGCATAGGCACGTTTTCCACTTCAGGCCTCGGAGAACGGTGTCGATCATGCGCTCGAACGTGGCCGGAGCATTGCATAGGCCGAACGGCATAACGTTGAATTCGTATAATCCGTCGGGAGTGGCGAAAGCAGTTTTTTCCTTGTCGGCCTCATGCAATGGTATTTGCCAGTATCCGGATCTTAGGTCGAGACTAGAGAAAAATTGTGCACCTTGGAGACAGTCGAGGGCGTCATCAATCCGAGGCAGCGGATAAACATCTTTTCTAGTGATCTTGTTAAGGGCGCGATAGTCAACACAAAAGCGTACTGACCCATCCTTCTTTTGAACGAGCACAACAGGCGAAGACCAAGGACTCGAAGAAGGGCGTATGATGTGGCGCTTGAGCATGTCGGCTACGTTATCTTGAATAACCTTGCGCTCACTAGAAGACACACGATACGGGCGACGGCGAATGATGCCCGAGCCATCTGTGTAGATGCGATGCTTAGCTGCGGTGGTTTGGCTCAAGGTTGTTGCCTGGGTATCGAAGGAAGCGGCATGCTTGGTCAAGACGGCAAGCAAGTCATCTTTTTGAGTCGGGGTGAGACCGGGGCTGATAGCAGCTGAAATAGATGCAGAGGCAGAGGCAGGGGTCGAAAGAGCGAAGCTTGATGGAGCAGAGGAAAGAACGGCCACAGGTTGAGTGGTATCCACAGAAGCGATGGCTGTGCCTTGACGCAGAAGAATGGGTTCCGGCGTAGTGTTGAAGGCAGTCAGTAGTGAAGACCGATTGGTGAAGCGGAGCAGGGACGCGACGAGAAAGATGCCCCTTGAGAGAAGACGGGGGCTTGGTGTGACGAAAACGTCCCCAACGTTGACGTGGGCAGAAGCAACAGAGAGGACATCTTCGCAGCCGGGGTAAAGTACATGATCAGCGGTGGTAACCAGATGATGAGAAGGCAGGACAGAAACGGCTGAAAGGTCGGATCCAGAAGCCTGTAGAGTAGGGGGACAGCAGGTAATTACAGCTTGCGCAGAGTGGAGGAAGTCCCAGCCGAGGATGAGGGGATAAGCACAGGAGGGAAGCACAGCAAATACTATGTAGTGCAGGATGCCGTCGATAGTGACTCGTGCCGTACACAATCCGGAAGGACGCATTGATTCATCATTGGCAGCACGGAGAGAAGGACCACTGTAAGGGGTGCGCACCTTGCGAAGACGAGAACATAAATCAGAACTAATTACAGAAATGGCGGCGCCCGTATCGATCAATGCTTCTACTACAGTGCCTTCAATGTCAACAGTTAACATGTTCGATGGCTGTGCAGGAGGAATTGAGAGGGCGGCGTGCGGTGCAGTTTTACCTCCGGAAACTGCACAATTTAGTTTTCCGTGTGGCCAGTTGTCTGGCAGGATGGTGGACGTAGAGGCGACGACGAGCGGCGGAAAGGCGATGGGGAGCGGCTGCGCGACGGCCTGTCGGTCGAGGAGCGGTCCGGAGAGGTAGAGGAATAGGAGGGACGATAATTGGTAGGGTCAGCAAACGGTGGGCGGTAAGCGTACGACGAGTGCGGAGCGTCTTGGGAGAAGTCCCCGGACGATGGGCGACGAGGAGGACTGGAGGCAAACGCCGGACGGTAAGCAGGTGACGAGTACGTAGCTCCACTGCGAAAGTCTGGGTACCACTCGCGCTCGTCGCGTTGACGCCGACGGCACACACGGGCAACATGCCCGCGAATTCCGCAGTAGTGACATACCGGCCGACGTGCAGGCGGACTCCAAACAGGACACATAGCGGGGCTCGGGGACACAGAGACCGGAATTTGCTGGACGGGCTGTGGATGCGACGGGTAAACAGCAGCAGGAGGCGTCGCAGCAACCTGGGCATAGGTAGGCACAAAACGCGGTACAGGTGGTTCCGCAGCCATGGGGCGAGTGACCGAAGCGAGCTCGTCTTTGATGAGATCACGCAAAGGCGAGGACGACGGGGCTGGGGGCGGGTGGGAATCAACTGGCGGTAAGGTGGAGCCGTGCAGTTCCTCCCGGATAATGGAGCGAATGAGGGAGCGTAAGTCCACGTCAGGTGAAAGTGGGGTGTCCCAGGTGTCTTTTAATCGAAGCGACTGAAGGTCGTCAAGACGATGGCAAGTTGTTCGGATGTCTTGGACTGACGTTGGATTCTGAGCAGCAAGCGTGTTGAAGGCAAATGACCCAAGCCCTTTCAGAAGATGACGTACCCGATCGTTCTCTGACATAGCGCTGTTGACACGTCGACACAGGGCAAGCACGTCTTCAATGTAGGATGTGTAGGACTCACCGGGTAGCTGAACGCGCGTATCTAGCTTTTTTTTGTAGACAGCGGGGCTTGCACCAGATGTGCCAAAGATTTGTCGTATCTGTGCCGAGAATTGAGCCCAGTCCGGGATGGCATCTTTGTGGTTGACGAACCAAGTCTTGGCCACGGCAGTGAGGTAGAACGACACGTTTACAAGTTTCATCGCTGAGTCCCAACGATTATAGGCACAGACCTGGTTATATTGGTCGAGCCAGTCCTCGACATCGTCCCCACGAAGACCAGCAAAAATGGGAGGCTCGCGCTGGAGTGTGGTGATGGTCCAAGTGGGGTGTCCAGAAGATTGGGAAGAACCGGGTTGGCTCATCATTGCTGGCTCCAGACGGTTCGAATCGAGAGGAAGAAGAACGGGGGGCCCACCGGGAGTACGAGTGGTGTTGTCGCTGACGGTATCCATCGGTGCGGATGGTACGAGCAGGTGGCGACCGGAACGTAGCTGCAGTCTGGCGGCGGAGAGGACGCAGGGATCGAGAGCACACTCCACCACTTGTGAGACGGGAGACAGAGCGCAGGATGGAGCGAGCTTTAATGGCACCCGCAAGTATGGCGACCAACCCTTCGAAGAAGAAGATGATCGATGATGATGGATAAGTACAGATGAAGACGAAGGTCGCATGTTGTGCTTTGAGCGATGATGATGGATATGTACAGATGAAGACGAAGGTCGCATGTTGTGCTTACAATATTCCCTTAGCAGCCACATGGACCACGTCCCACACGATAGCTTGGCAGTGTCTTTTGACGTTCTGTTAAAGCATTTGAACTATTATTGCATTGACAGGCATCATTCTGTTTATAGGCAAGGACGGTACGGGGCACTATATAAACCAGGATCAGCCGGTGGTTGTCGCCGGGAGACGCCCAAGCTGTAGCAAACTTTATACCTTGATTTCTGTACACGAGATAACTTTGGACAAGCTCGGAAGGACCAACAGCCTTGATCTGCTGGGATAAACCACACAAATTCGGAAGCCGTCTGCAAAAGGCGCTGCCAATGCAGAAACTCCGGGATCTGTAATCAACACCCACGATAATATTAGGTTGTCAGAAATAGCCAGCGATTAGCACAACCAATATTCTATCGGTGATGATAAAGTGGTCATATTAGGTTTCAGATCCGCGCAATTCAGAGCCCGAACCCTCACATTTCGTGATGTGGTAGCGAGCGATAGCTGTGGGACCTAGAAGTGCTTCGTATACCACGCTGGTGATCGATGGCAAATAATTACGTGAGACTTGTTCTTCGAGTCAGTGTGCCTCATTGTGCGTGCCTCTGGACACCGGACAACGCGGGCGAAGGGCTTGGCTTGACTGTCCCCACTCTACTACGGTGTAGTTAATCAAGGACTAGCTACTACAGCTCTTTCAGCATCGTGCATGATTGCGTATTGACGGAATATTCCAGACTTTCGTGGCAGTCTCTGCAGTGTGTGGTGAACATTCAATTCGTTTCCAGAGCGGAACAGACATGATTTTTTAATGTATCTCGCATGGACGACAACATGGTAATGCCTAAGCTGGTGGAAATCGGAGAGGAGCTCTGTAAAAATAAACTCTTCCTAATTTGAGGAAATCCTTGCTTAAGCTATGTCTTTGTAGGTAGGCCGATACTCCTGCCGCGTCATTTGCGAAAATTGGGAGAAAGTGGCCCATTTTCTTTTCTATTTCAACCGCCTTAAGCCAATGGTGCGACAGGTGGCTCCATTATGCCATTCGCAAAGACTTCGTGGGCAATACTAGGCGACCGCTAAAGGGCTATCGAGAGACATTGCTCTGATCAGTTCACAGGCGTCGAATAAACTGACCAGTTAATTTATTTATTGATTTATTCTGCATACTTAGACGGGACGTAGGCACTACAGAAATGAGTGGTTAGTTTGTAACGTTAGTTGCAGAGAAACAACAACACAAACTTTTAAGGCACTTTCAACCGCGATCTTGAAGTGAATGGCGTCACAAATGAAGACTGTGGAGGCTTGAAGCCAGTGCCATTCAGTATCTGTTCTTGGCCACAAGGGAGAATGGTGCACATTAGTACGAGAAGTTGTCACTCCAACTTTCGGTTGTTGGTTGTTGGTCGATGTGAGATGAGGTGTAGCTGGATGCGGCGAAAATATTTCTTTCATTAATGGATTAACGGAGAACATTTTATGAAAAAGACATAAGCGCAAGTTCTTGAGACACCGAGAAAGGTCAGAATGGGGTTGCTCTTCCCGAGGACCTCTCACAAGCATTCATTAACTGAGCTGCCACCCGCCATGGTGGGCACTGTACATAGGACAGTCCAAGGGTGCTTGACAGCATCCAGAGTCACAAAAGGGGGCCAGTAGACAAGCATTTCTGGTGGTGCTGGGTGTCAGTGTTGGTTCAGCGGGAGATCTGGCGACAGTGATCGGCATCTTGCGCGAGTTCAAAAAGAGGAGTATATTTCGGAGATGCCTAGTTGGTAAGAGAGAACGGTATCTACTTCAGCAGGAAGATAAAGTCGTAAAGAAGAAAGAAAGGAGAGAAGCCAGGTCAAGCACAGAAACACGCGGCGATGCCAATGCCGCTCAAGCAGCTCGTCTTCCGCACAAATCTGCGTCTTCGTTTTACAATGTATACCAGGTGTTCCAGGGACGACTTATAGTTCTGTTTAAAAAGGCTTTTTGGGGTACGGACACACCTTTTGTGGCATAGTAGTACCAGTTTAACACCACTTGCTGGGCGTGTTGGAAGTCTTGCTTACGACTACACAGCGCAAAGATAAACACGGCCAAGTACGGAAACACCACAAAGCGCTGACTTCACCAAAACTTTATTGCTGCGCGCAGCGTATACATATACCTATAGCGCGCATGCGCAGAAACGAAAGACAAAAGGGAAGATGTCACGCTTTATCTGGCATCGGCATCGCGTTGCACCGGGGCCATTCTCCCTCGAACAGGCAAGAAAAACACAGGATAAAAACTATCACGCACGAACCCAAGAGACCCAGAGTTATATCCCCACATTCCTGACTCACTGAGGATTACATTCATGAAAAATTGACGGTATTCTTCGAAAGAACGACGATAATTCGCAAAGATGTGAACAAAGTTGCGAGAGAGATAGCGCAAGCTTCTGAAATTGCTGAGAGGACGAACCATTGTGTCAGCACTCCACCGATGTTTTTGAATGAGAAAGAGGGCCAGTTTCGCTGCATAGTGAGAAAACTCATGCGCTTTCGAAAGGATACATGCAAAGCAGCCCTCCAGTGCAGGTAACTAGTCGAAAACGGCTAATTTTCTCGAGCACAGCGCCAACGGTAATCGCGTTTTCGAAATTACAAACTCTGATAGGGCTATTAGCAACAGGCGTCTACAAACAGACCTGGCTACAGTTGGTTAACCAGCTTACTACTTAAGAATATTCACCGGTTTTATGGTGTCCGCCAACTCAGATAATACTATGCCACAAAAGCCATATATTTACCCCAAAATGCCTATTTTTCAAAACTTTTTAAAGTGTTCGCTGAAACACCCGCTATCTACAAGCCTGCCGGGTGACCCACAACTCGGAGGGATGGTTGGCAGCCGGACACAAGACAGACTCCACAAAAACAGACAAGCAAACAAATCGTGATTATAAACCGGACTACGTTCACTGTAGGACAAAGGCATCTAGCATACCTGTACATTTAACCCTGTCCTTTGGCAGCTGGTGCCGCCTTATCCCATCAAACTTCTTTATTTCACTCGCCTTCTTAACTTTCTGCTGTCCCCTGCTACGCCCGCCTTCTCTTGCTATCCAGGGCGTTGCCTGATGACCACGGGTTACCTCGCCGTCGCATTGCATGTCCTGACCAAGGCCATATCTTCTTCTTCACTTCGGCTAGAATGCCATTCACCCCGATTTGTTTTATGACCCACTCTGGCCTCTTCCGCTAGCTAGCTCTCTTGTCCTGAACTAAGTATGAATACTATTAGTTAAAATGCATGTTCCTGCCTTATGGGTTAGTACGGGTAAGAAAAAGCTGTTATATCCTTTGCCCTCGCAGGATAGTGGTTAATTGCTTTTCATAATCTGAGGGAACAGCCAAACAAAAACACATCGGCTAAAGACGGGGAATCCACACTATAGGCGTTACCGCACGATAGTGGGTATGATCCCAATAAATGGAATGACTAGCATTTCTTCTCATACCTAGAGTTTCAACTATACATTCTGTAACAGGTGTTCTATGCGAGGAGTGCAGGAAAACTTGTTGCTTATCGCCCCAGCGTTGCACGTTGTTTGGTCCTTCACAGCTCTACACGTGGTGCTGCAGAAGTAGGGCATGGGTGAGGAGGTGGTGGTAACGGCGGTTCTGAAGCGCACGTCTTTGAAAACAAAAATTGGCTTCTTGACGCTCTGGTGGATTCCTGAGTAAGGCTGGAAGTTACCGCGTGCTCGATATTCGATGTACGTAAAAGCTCTCGCCCTCGCATCTCGAAAAATGTTTGCGATGTTTAAATACGAATTACTGTCAGCACCGTAGCTGTTGAAGAGAAACAAAACCTAGCCTTATTTTCCTTTTTCTTTTCAGGCTGCTCTCCATGCGTGAATGAATTTAATTTGGAGCGCACGGTTGTTGTACCAAGCATAGCTGATAGCTTGTGTGTGTCTCTGTGTCTTTCTTCGCAGTTCGTCCTTTGATTGCGCATCCTATACCTTCACAACAGCTTATCTCCAGCCTACGTTTGCCAGGTGAGCTGTATTAGAAAAGGAAATATGTCTTACTGTTCGAAGCAGCTGCTAAAGAACTGCACGCGAGCTTCACGGTAAAGCAATAGTTTGCATTGATATGCTTTTTTTTTATTTCACTAGCAGTACTATGAGAAGCACAGCGATCGAGAGACACGACGTTAGTTTTCAAGAAACATGCGCGGTTATTCAGCCATTCGGGCTCTGCATGCAAGAAGCAGAAACGCAATTGTTAATTAGCCGCCATTCACGTCCTTTCTTTTATTGTGGCAGAGCCGGACAGATTGGTCATTGATCACAATGTGATTGGGCTGGCGGTTTATGAGAACTGTAAGCGGAACTAGTACATAGTAAGGTTGCTTCATGGTGAGGATGCGAAACAAAAAGAAGAAGCGTTATTTCTGAAAACATCGGCGGCAGAATGTCACTAATATATCGTTCAGATAATTTTATAAGGCCGCCTAAAATTTATCCCCTGTCACTGGGGTTTGCTATGAAGGATGCCATAAGACAGTCTTAGTTGACCGGTTTTACGGTCCCCTCCGCTTACGCTGGCGTGCTCATCATAAGCATAGCGGACATGCGGCGAGGAAGTTTTATAAAAGCAAATTGTTCCGCTGGTAAGGCTCAGCAGAGTGGTTTGGCTTGTGACGCCATCTAGCGGTGATAAATAGACCCGATTTGATGGACAAAACCGAAACATGTGCTTCTAGTTTATATCCACTCCGCGGATTCCAAGAGAAGGCAAACGTACCAGGGGGCGGCAGAAAGTTAGGTGGGAGGATGAGATTAAGAAGTTTGCAGGGATACGGTGGCCGCAACTTGCAAAGGACAGGGTTAATTGGAGAGACATGGGGGAGGCCTTTGCTCTCTATTGGGAGTAGTCAGGGTGATGATGATGATCAGTTCATATCTCTTAGTTTTGTTTGCCTGGAACTTAGCAAGTGTTAAGTGAACAAGCGTATTTAAAGGGCACCTGATCGTGCTGCTCAGTGAAAGAAAACGCGACTTGCGTTTGTAGTTTGATCCACACCGAGCAATGCCACACTGTTCGTGCGAGGCGCCGCTGTCAACCGCTATATTAGTGTTTTTCCTTTTTTCTACGCTGCGCACAAGAAGAATTCATACTGCGGCAGTGCATGTTCCCTTTGGCTCTACTGAAGTGGAGATAAATAGACTATCACTTCATTTGGAAACACTTGCACTTTGTCGGGGTGAACACTTCTGGATATGATGGCACAAACGTCTGCTCATTAGCAAAATGAATTGAGACATGCGTGAAGGGGGCGACTTTCCCATTTTTTTTCTGCATTTTGCTGGTGTAGCCCGTACGTAGGTCCACGCGGTTTTTCGCAGCTCGCAACGTCCAATCGCGCTTGGTTACGACTGCTGCATTTTCAGACACCCGCTTCCACATGCGCTCACCGGGGCTCGAAAGGATTCACCCTGACTACGCCGCAGTGCAAACAGCGATCTTTGTCAATTTTGAAGCGCTTTAAACGAGTGTAGTGTAGAAAATGAGCCCTTGATACAGTGAAACTGGAAAGCGCTCTCAGACGCAACCGTAGAGCCAAAGGCAGACATCTTGAACTAACCGGAAAACTGGAAGCACTTCTATACGATACGACGCTGCACTAAGCCGGCGCGCCTGCAGAACGGAGGCGCCGCTCCGCTGGCGGCTGAGTACTGCGCATGCGCAATTCAGCGTCCGCTCAGCCGTGTAGCGGACCACAAAACCGGTTGGCTAAAAGTGTCTAATAGAGTCAATCGGGAAGCATTAACCACGTGGCTCGTAGCGTCAAGACAGTTTGCTCAGAAACAGGCTCGCAAAATCACTGAAGCACCTTCCTCAGCTCCCATAAATGATCAGACGGTTTAAGGACTTTTTTTTGGCGACAGCAACTTCACAATTTTTTCGTGGAACGTTCATCCACTTGCGCATCATCAAATGACGAAAATATTCTTATATATGACAAGCATAGTCGCCCTTCAAGTCATCCCTGTCGCACGCGTTGCCGAAACCGGTCACAGTATCGCAGCGTCAGGAATAGGCCACGTGAGGCCGGCAGCATCGCTGGAACCATGGCGCCGCGTTTCTGAGAGCACTACCTGCCGCGCCAAGATGTGGACGGTGCGATTGAGTGGTGTTCCAGAGCAAGTCAACCACCGTGCCGTTTTAATCAATGGCAATGTCTACTCGCTCGGCTCCTTTGAAGTTAACCGACCTCACCCCTTAAGGAACGTCGTCGACGTGTCCATCTTTGACCCTACAACGTCGACGTGGGATATCGTGCAAACATATTCACAGCTCCGTGGCCTGCCGTATAGCTATTTCCGTCGCACCGTTGTCGTCTACGCACACTGTGCGTACCTTTGGGGTTTACGGAACGGCTGGCAGTCGGAAATCGTCCTTTATCGTTTCGACACCAACACCATGACATGGAGCTGGCCACAAGTGAGTGGTGAGGCACCGACACCGCATTACGGCGCCTCAGCTTGCATAATCGGTCAGCGCATGTATGTCTTTGGTGACCCACATGATTCCCAAGTTGTCAGCGCACTCGACCTGGATACCATGGAGTGGCATCGCGTCCCCACCACTGGAGAGGTCCTTCCTCCGCGATCCTTCCACACGGCCTCTGCAACCGGGACCCGCATGTACGTGTGGGGAGGTTGCTTAGCTGCCACGTTTCTCGCTGGTCGCTTTGAAAATGTCAACTCATTATTCTACCTGGAAACAATTACCTCGACTTGGGTGCGCCCACACGTACAGGGCGTTCCCCCCGTGGGTCGGCACGGGAATTCGGCGTTTGTCAACAGAGGCGAGCTGTACATCTTTGGAGGGTACGACGAACTTATGGACACTTTCTGTGCAGATGTGCAGAAGTACGACCCTGAGACATCGTGCTGGACTAAGGTGAAGCCGTGGGGCTCAGGACTGTCTGCCAGGACATTTCAAGGTTGCTGCATTACTGGCGAAAGAGTGTTTCTTTTCGGCGGCTATGGCCCGGAAGCGAACATGCAGGAAGGGGAGATCATCGAGGAGGAAGCGACGCTGACCGATCTTCACGTGTTGCACTTGGAACCGACACTAAAGAATTTATGCCTGCTTGCAGTAATCGATGCACGACTGGATGTGAGCGAAATCCCACTCATTAGAAATCAGGTGAACGCTATCCTCTCACCCTAAACGACGTCGCTGGGCCCATGTTGCACTTGAAGCAAATGGGGCGCCTTCGCAAATCTATATTTCTCGCCAACGATAAATCAGTTTTCGACCTAGATATCTATCTCGTGAATAAACAGTTTTACTGTAAAAACTTTTCGGCTCACCATCAGTATTCTGGCGCAACAGTGTCGGTAGCGTTCCCTTTACAATGATGTAGCAGTTTATTAATTTTTTATCAACACGAAAAATTTCTCCGAAGGCATATTTAGAATGGTCGTGACGTCACCGTGCGCGAGCATCAATCGGGGCTAATCCTACTTTGGCTAGTAACCATGGAACCAATCAAAGGAATGGTATAGTAATGCTCCAAGTAATAAATAATTAAAACAGAGCAGGAAATTGGTTGAGTTGCGGAATGGAACCAGTGTCTGTGGAGTGCGAGGAGAGCACGCTGACCACTCCGCCATACCACCTCGATGGTTTGGAATGAACAAAGGCGAGTCCAGGAAATACTGTCTTTTCCTTCACTCCAATCTTCCTCCCTTGCCTTACGGCGAGGTTGAGGTGTCCACCAAGATATGCGAGACAAATACATTTTATTTCCTCAAAAACCAATTTACCGACGAGAAAGGTCGTAGAGCCTAACGGGCGATGGCGTTCTGAGGACTCCCTGGCAGCGTTACAAGACGCTGTCGCGTTCCACTCTTAGTGGCGGAGCTCGGCATCTTAACCACACATCAGCGACACAAGCAACACCACCACACTTAAGGCTTTCGCCTCATCGCACTTTAGGTCAACAAGGCGCCCCCCTTGAATTTTGCACTTGGAACCGACACTGGGGAATGTATGCCTGCTTGCGGTCCTCGATGCACGACTGGATATAAGCGAGACCCCACTCATAGAAATCAGGTCAACGCTATCCTCTCAACCTAATCGAATTCGCTATACAGATCTTGTACTTCAAGCAAATGGAGCGCCTTCGGCGAATCTATATTTCCCGTCGACTATAAATCAGTTTTCGACCTAGATACCTATCTCGTGAATAAACACTTTTACTCCAAAAACGTTTCGTCTCACCCTCAGTATTCTGACGCAGCAATATCGGTAGTGTTCACTTTATAATGATGTAGCAGTTTATTAATTTTTATCAAGACGAAAAATTTTTCCGAAGGCATATTTACTCCTACATATCGATTTTACTCCGTCCTGGCTGCTGCTTCTGGCAATTCAGGGGAATATTATTTCGCTTCAGTCTCGAGCTCGTGCCTAGCTGCATATAGAACATACGAGACATCTTCAAGGCAGAGGGCAGCGCGACTTCCTGGATTAGACAGTAATCCTGCATTTGTGCTGGGCGCCAGGATGGATTCTTTTACATCTGCATTGCTTCAGAAAGGGACACGGTTTTCACCTGTTCCTGCGTGTCTATTCATAGGTTCATCCCATAGAATATAATCGGTCGAAATGCTGACGACTTTATATTGTCGGGTAATATCTATATTTTCCTAATACCATCTCTGAACGAACCTACTGCGATCCATGTCTTAACCTTGCACGGTAGTACTCTTGATAGCTTGTGTATCAGATCATACAGAAGATAGATGGCAGCATGCTGGCCGGAACAAGAAATTTCCTTTTATATCTGCATGTCTTATCCATACGGATGTGCCGGTTGCGCAGGCGCACATGGCATATGACTTGTATTCGTGACGATGCATCACCATGCCCCAACAAAATTGACTCTGCGCTTCACGACTAACGTCATGTGGCTGTGTTCTGTACCTTGCCCACTTCAAGAAATGTGAACAGCAGAAAACCTGGCAGGAAGCCGCTGCCAATGACATTGAAGAGCGCCTTGTCTGAGCGACTCTACGCATTTTATCGGAAAAGACGGCTAGCTTTCGTGCTAGTCGAAAAATTCTTTCTTTGCGCGCGCTTTTTCTGTGTAGAAAGCGCAGCTCGTGTTCGAGGCTTTAATAAAACTGCGTAAAAGCGCTGTTTTCGCCGAACCCATTTTCTTGGTTGAGACTGAATAACCACGGGGTGTCTGATATAAAAACTGACATTCAAAGCTATCTTGAAACGAAACTGCGGTACAAATGCGCTTCAGGTTTTCTTCGTATCTGCGTATTGCATTTTCTCAGCTCGCTCTGATACTTTTTTTTTCAGTGTGCCTTTCAGTGGCTTTCGCGCCAGGGTTTTGACTCCACTGTCGCGGGTTGAATGTTGACCGATTTCGTTTGAGGCAAATTATGGGAGCGCGTTTCGCAATGTCGGTGCGCGCTAATGAATCCCGGGTGCTTAAAAAATATGATGTTACCTCTGGCGTAGGGCTGGTGCGTTCATTACAATAACACAGCCCTCCATTACCGTGCTTACCCAGGCGGTACCCCGTAGAGTCATAGTTAACGCTTATAGTGTATTTATTATGACTGAGATTTTTTTAAAAATCCCGCTTAACCCAGAGCCCTCAAATACGGTACTGCCCAAACCCTACGTACAGGCTCGTTGCTCTAAACACGGAAAACACTACCACTCCAAAGCTTCTTTTCGCTTCAATGGGGCACGTACCGCTCCAGAGTCTGTGAGAAATCATAGACACGCTAAACGCTTGCGTCATTTACTGATTGACCAAGAAGTCAGCCGCTTCCTCGTCTTTAGGTAGCCGCGCGCCGCGTCAGTCATCCCTAAACATACCACCGCTGAACATCACTGGCTCTTGGTGCAGCAGCTGGGCATCTGCACGTATTCTCGCGCCCGTGAAGAGAATGACGCAAGAGGCGCCAGCTGCACGGGAACATAGAAAGTGCTTGCACAACTGAACATAGACAGTCAAAGCGCCGCGGCGTCTTCGTGCCCCAGTCGGAGTCTCATAATGCCAGGCGAAGGAATGTGGGCCGGTAGAGACGCAGCTACCAGTGTTTATAGGCGTAGCGAAATTTATGCTCTAGTTCCCTAAATCGGAGTCCTGGTATTGGTGCTATTTATGCAGCTATAAACGTTGAGTGGACGATTAGAGTTTAGTTTCTCCTTAACCTTCTCTGATATACTCAAGTAGTTATTTGCCTTTTTCAAAATTCCTGAGATTGTTCTAAAGTTTTTTTCCTTCAGAATACAGGCGCGAGTCTAATATAAGAGTTGTGTGCTCTGAGAGGAAGTAAATATGTATGGTGCCCATTGGGCAACGTAGCGTATATATATTTTTTTGCGCACACAGCAAAATAAAGCAACCCTTGTGCAACTATGCAAGTTTCTCACCATGTCATCGTAAGGCCCGGGAAGGAATCCTTTGTAACTTCTGCCCTTAAATCTGGTCTTCTGCCTTAGTCCCCATGCATCTGCTTGTTCGGAATTTCTGTGAAGCTTGCGTTTCGCGTATAAGCAGGCATGCCAAGGAAACTGAGGGGCTTGTTATGAGAGGCATTTAACCAGGGGAGTGAAAATTCCTCTATTCCCAAGAGGAATTGGCTCATGGAACTAAACCCCAATAAATGTAAAGTCGTGTCATTTCACCGAAAACGTAATCCTGTCCTCTTCTCCTATAAAATCTCGCATGTCACGGTAGAATTAGCTCAGACTTACAAATACCTCGGAGTAACATTGTCCAATGATCTAACCTGGAACGCGCATGTCACTAAAATCATATCCGCTAACAGAAGCCTTGGATTCTTAAAACGACATCTACGTCATGCGCCACAAAACCTAAAATTGCTTGCCTACTAATCACTTGTCCGTTCTAAATTAGAATACGCCTCTGCTATTTGGAGCGCTAACCAAAATTATCTAATAAATTCCCTAGAATCAGTACAAAATCGAGCCACAAGATTCATACATTCGTGCTATTCATATAATGTCAGCATATCAGCACTAAAAGCAGAGGCAGGATTAACATCCCTGGCTTGTAGGCGTCGTATTACTAGTATGTGCTTGTTTCACAAATTTTATTTCAGCTCACTTCGTCGTCCTCCCTACATCAATCCGCCGGCACGCATTTCCCTCCGCATTGGTCATCCCCTTCAAGTAGCCCGGCCATGTACGCGTACAACTACATTTGCATCGTCATTCTTTCCACGCTCAGCCAAGGACTGGAACAGCCTTCCACACGACATCGCCGCAATCACCTGCCCATCAACATTTGCGAACTGTTTAACTGCTACCTTTAACAGCGAATAATATTTGTATCTTACGTTTTTTCTTTGTTTATTTAATCTGATTTTTCAATGTAACCCACCCCTTATGTAATACCCCCAATCCTGGGGGCCTTTAAGGTAATAAAGTGAAGTGAAGTGAAGTGAAGTGAAGGCCACGAACAAGCAACGCTAGCGCCAATCCCTCTTTCTGTTGCGTTGAAAGTAGTTGGAGGCCGAATAATTCGTATTAATATGCTTGGCAACGGACGACCAATATACGCAGGCGCGGGGGGTGTTCGCAAGGCATCTGCTTCAGCCGTGGACTGGTAAAAATCGGGCCACCTAATGGATGGTTGGCGGATGTAGCATTGTCCACCTGCTCTGCGCGTGGCCGTGCGCCGCGCTTTACACGGGTTTTCCAACACCTTTTATTTCTTGTTGCGGCATGGTAAAATTGGCTGCGCTCCTAGTGAACTGTAGTAACCGGGGTCGGGCCAAATGTAGCTGGAGTAGAGAACACATTTCTGCATGGTATTATTGACATATATGTCCTTGTCGTTACTTTCAGTCGAAAAGACATATTTCTCAAAATAGACTTGGTCTCGGTTACAGCATTCCACACGACGTAGATAATCTCTGTCGACAAAACAGAGGTGTTACGTATAGCGGAAACGGCGCACCTGACATCCTAAGTCCATCAGATTGGGCATCGTTCACGCAATAAGTGTGCAATCATTTCGCGGATACTGTTCGCGCAATAGAGAAAGATGCTTCTGTGCACAGTGAATTCACGCAATTTAATGCCTGCACGATTTATCTTGGAATCGTATGTAATTTATCGTAGATAATCGTAGATAATTAATGATGTATGAAACGGAGAATAACTTCAGCAAATTCAGCAAATGGAGAACTGTTCCTTCAGAACTCAGCAGAGATGGCGGCAGACAGTTTTATCAGTGTGCTGGAATTTGACCTGAACAGTCCCTTTATAACATACGTCAACTGGTTTTACTTGCAACGGCTTGGTATATGTATCGGCTCATGTGTGGAACCTGTGTTTTGCAACATTTTTTTGTCATTGACCAACCCTTGATGACAGCTTTAGATTGCTGCAAATTTTGAAAGTATTCAGGTTTATAGATGACTTTTTAATCCTTTTAGCAAGGAAGAATGATGTACAGTGTGATGACTTGAAGATTGGTTTGGTTTGTTGGGGTTTAATGTCCCAAAGCGACTCAGGCTATGAGGGATGCCGTAGTGAAGGGCTCGGGAAATTTCGACCACCTGAGGTTCTTTAACGTGTACTGACATCGCACAGTACACGGGCCTCTAAAATTTCGCCTTCATCGAAATTCAGCCGCCGCGGCTGGGATTTTTTTTTATTTATTTATTTATTTCCTCAAAGGTCTCGGTTGAGACCTTACATGAGGGAGTGGACGGTATCTGGCAAACAATGGTAAAAAATGTTAAGATGAAAGGTTGGCGACGCTCCGCTTGAATTCTAGTGGGTTGATGATAATGGCAACTTCGGTGGGCAGGTCATTCCAGTCTCGTGCAGCACGCTGAGAAAATGACTGCTGAAATGTCACAGTATGAGCTTGTAGGGGATACACTGCGTTACTATGGCTGAACCGGGCGATGCGGTGGGCTCTTTTTATGTAGGGGTTATCAAGAGGCAAAGAATGGAAAAATTTATGAAAAAGGTTAGGACGTGCTATCTTACGGCGTGAGGCTAGGGGGGGCAAGTTGATTCGAGCTTTTAGTGCTGAGATGCTTGAGTGGTAGGAATAATTAGATAGAATGAATCGTGTTGCGCGGTTCTGAACCATGAAAACTGATATTTTAGACCAATTCAGAAGACTTGATGAGGGTTTGACCTTCACACATGAAGTCCCTACTGCGAACACTCTGCATTATTTATACATGCAACTGATCCGGCCCTATTTTCACCTATGTTTAATATTCCACCCCAGGGTAGCGAAGGAATTACTGCCATTTGATTCAGCTCACTCGAAAACTGCCAAGAGAGGCATTGCAGCCCTTAGTCTGGAGTCAGCGCTCATTAGGTCGTGCATGCATAGAATCAGTGTGAGCTTGGGAAACCTAAGTTAAAGATTCGAAGCTGCAGGCAGTGAATCCCTTCTCCCGTCTATATGAATCCGTTCTCCAGAAGTTCCCGATGTTCAAAGGAAAAGCGCGCAGGAGGGCTACAAACATTGCTACGAAACCTGTTGTGATGCCTTACGTACTCAGCTTCGCCCACAAACTGAAGAAAGTGGCCAGCAGGTACAAAGTAAAAAAGGCAGCAATGTGGGCTAGTTGGTTGTACATTTGAGGGTCCGTCGTTTCAGTTGCTGTTTTTTTTCCGTGTGTAGCGCATTATTCCCCTCAAAGATGCGAAGTAACGATGGATTTCTCAGCGCCAAAAAAGGCTCGGAGAGCTGTGCTCACGCACAGCAAAGCATAAGGAGAAGAAAAGAGGTTCTGGAAAAAGGCACCTGAAGCACTTTGAAGAATTTGCGACAGGAGTGGTTTACAAATATTGGCAGTGGCTTAGCTCGACTATGCCGGGATATACGAGGTCTCTTAGAAAAGTATCCGACTTCTTTTTTTTTTTGCGAACACCTGATGGATATGAAACAAGCGCGCTTGCATAAGCCGACCTTGAACCTTCGTGCGCTTAGACGAATTTTTTCCTGTCTGCCGATAGCGTCAATCACTGGGACGAAGCGTTTGAGTGAGACAGTGTGCAGTGCTCTCGTCGGTTTTTTATTGCAAGGAGAATCGCGGAGCTACAGGAGCAGCGCTACTGCTTCAAATTTTGCCAGAAACTGTGCGACAGCCAAGTGGAAACCATTCGGAATATTCAGACGGCCTTCGGTGAGGATGCTATGAGCAGCACACAGATTATGCAGTGGTACAATTGGTTTAAAGTCGGCCGCACATCAGTGGAGAACGAGCCACGCTCCGGTCGGCCATCAACATGCCGAAATGACCAGGTCATATCCGAAGTGAACGCTGTGGTGATGCGGGACCGTCCTGTGACTATCCAAGAAATTGCGGAAGAGGTGGACATCAGCAATTTTGCTGCACATTCCATTATCACCGAAGATTTGGCCATGGCGAGAGTTGCGGTGAAATTCGTGCCGAAGCTGCTCACGGTGGAGCAAAAGCAGCTTCGTGTTGAAGTCTCCCAGGAAATTCTGCATTCCACAAACAGTGACCCCGACTTTATCAACACCATAATCACTGTTGACGAGTCTTGTGTGTGCGAGTACGACCCGGAAACTAAATCCCAGTCATCACAGTGGAAGCATTCCACGCCACAAAGACCACAGAAGGCCTGCCAAGTGCGCAGCAATGTCAAAGTCAGGCTGACTGCTTTCTTTGACTCTTTTTGGGCGGCACACCACGAGTACGCACCCTACAGGGTCAAACAATGACCAAAGAGTACTACAGGGATGTCCTCCGTCGCCTACGTGGTGCTGTGCGGCGCAAGAGACCGGAGTTGAGGTCACCAGGAAATTGGCGCATCCATCACGACAATGCTCCTGCACATTCCTCGCACTTGATTCAGACTTTTTTGGCAAAAAACCAGACTCCTGTAGTTCAGAAGACTCCCTAATCTCCTGATATGGGCCCCTACGACTTCTGGCTGTTTCCCAACGTCGAGAGGCCGTTGAAAGGAGCGCGATTTCAGAGCTTTCCTTGAAAGGCTCTTTATTTATGTAACGGAAGAAAAAATGAACCTTGTTTCAGGAGGCGACGTCAATATAAACATGCTATCATCGTCCCAGGTACAAAAAGATTTTCAGTCTCTAATTACAAGTTCAGGTTTCTTAAACACTATATCTACTGCAACGCGTGTGACTGTTGATAGCGCCTGTTTATTAGATGTGTATCATCTTGCTAGTGAATAAAACCCCTCGTGTAACTCAGAAAACGAAGAAACCGGTTTATGTTCAGTCTACTACTTCACCACATCTTGAGGCTTTTCGCTGTGCAATCGCCCAGCAAACTTGGGAAACCGTTTACGGAGCACAAGATAGTGACTCAGCCTATTCATCTTTTGTAAATATTTTCAAACCTGTATATAATACACACTCCCCACTGAAGAAACTTGCAAGCTCATCTAAAGCGCGGAAACCTTGGCTATCTACCCAGCTTCCTGACATGATTAAACATAAACATGCCTTGTATGCACGTTTTGTGAAAAGTCGAGATGCAACGCTGTTTGCTGAGTTTAAAGAATTTAGGAACAGCCTGACAAATAAGCTAAGGGCAGCAAAAGATTCTTATTTTTTAGGTATATTTAGTAACCCTGACAATCTACGAAGTGATGTAATTTGGCGCAAATTTTATACGTTATTGCATCCCACCTCGAGTTCAGGTATTGCAGATGTTTTATATTATAATGGACAGCAACTTTCCGGAAACGCAATTGCACAAATGTTTAATGAAGTTTTCACCATAGAACCTTCCCAGTACGACGATCGCAGCCTGAACAAGTGTTTGCAGTTTCTACCAGTTATAAGGAATGCAACATCGCTTTTCCTTGCTCCAACTACATCAATTGAAGTTTTTTCCTGCATCTGTGCCACAAGAAATAGCAAGTCACTGGATGCCGATGGTATCCAGATACGCCCTTTAAAGTACGTGCTCGATATTATCAGCCCGGTCCTTACCCATATCTATAACATAATATTGTCTACGGGTGTATTCCCTAAGAAAATGCAAATTGCCCGCGTTGTTCCAGTCTTTGAGCGCGGTGATAAGACTGACCTAACTAATTATTGGCCGATTTCAATCATTCCAGTATTTTATTGAGAAAATAATGCACGAAAGATTACTATCATTTTTTAATCGCCACAACCTGCTTCATGACTTTCAGCATGGTTTTCGACAGCACCGCTCTACCAAAACAGCCCTCCTCACTCAAAAAGAAATTATTATAGATGCATTCAGTCGTAAGCAGATGGCATTAGGTATATACATTGATTTCTCTAAGGCATTTGATTTGATCAATCATTCTATCCTTCTGAACAAATTAGAAAATTACGGCGTGCGGGGAATAGCACATGCGCTTTTTAAATCTTACGTTTCTTTCAGAAAGCAATTTGTAGATGCCAACAATGTCGTTTCCGCAATGAAACCGGTTAATGTTGGTGTGCCGCAAGGAAGCATTTTAGGACCGCTTTTATTTTTAATCTATGTAAATGACATTGTACACTGCACAGAAAATTCTCCGGTTAATTCTTATGCTGATGACACAACACTGTTTATTACAGGCAGTTTGTGCAAAGATATTGAAAGCAAGGCCAAGAAGACGCTGGCTGATTTAAAGGTCTAGGCTGAGGTGAATTGTTTGAAAATAAATCCCACTAAAACAAAAGTAATTTTGTATACGCCTAGAGGCAAAGTGTCCATCCAAGAACATCCATCCAAGAACAGATGGATTTGTTTCTTGGCTCCCAACAGCTAGAGATGGTGAACTCTGTAAATAGACTTGGAGTACATTTTTCAAAGCATCTTACCTGGAATGAGCATATCGACTACCTCCAATCTAAGTTGTCATCTGCCATTGGTGCCATTGCGCGTGTGCGGCGCTTTATCCCTGCTAAAGTGAAACTTATGCTTTACAATGCTTTAGTGCTATCTCTCATGCAGTACTGTAACATGGTGTGGGGCACAACTGGTGTGACCAATTTGCGCAGGCTACATTTACTGCAGAAGAGAGCAGTGCGTTATATTGCTGATGTACATTACACTTTCTCCACGAAGCCTCTTTTTTCAAAGTTTGATATTCTTCCTGTGTTTTCTTTATACAATTATAGGTTGATTGTACGCTATAAAGCTTTCGTTAAATTTCATATGGATTATGCAATTCGTCTTGCAAGACTACAGGTGAACACAAGTGATCGTCAAACCAGATACAAAGAAATATGGTCCGTGCCCACCCCTAGGACATACTACGATGAACAATCATTATCTTACACGTTGCCCTCATTGCTAAATTTACTAAACCGTGTGGAGTTTGATCCCACCTGTAACCAAAACGACATCGTCAAACACTTTGCCAACTTGTTTTTTTGCAAGACTAAAATAATTTCATTTTGTTCGCGACAGCTTCTTTTGATTTGTACCGGCATTTTTGTTTGAGTTTCTTTTGCGTTTGCCTTTTTTTAGTGTGTCTTTGATATTGTCTGTTTTTTTTTTTATGTATGACTGGCCGTCATCTTGCTGTTTGCCAACCAGTAAGGGGTCGGGACCTCGTCAAGCTCCCCGAGCTTTTAGTCCCGCACTCCTCCTTCTCAAAGGAAATAAAGGTGATTGATTGATTAATTAATTAATTAATTAATTAATTAATTAATTAATTGATTGATTGATTGATTGATTGATTGATTGATTGATTGATTGATTGATTGATTCATTCATTCATTCATTCATTCATCCATTCATTCATTGATTGATTGATTGATTGATTGATTGATTGATTGATTGATTGATTGATTGATTGATTGATTGATTGATTGAAGAGAGGACATTATGGCTGCAACAACAGCTGAGCTAAACCACATTCCGAAAGGGCCCTTTTCGGAATACTTCCAACAATGGCAGCACCACTGGTAGAAGTGTGTAGAGTCCCAAGGAGGCCACTTTGAGGATTATTAGGTTTCCAACGCTCCAGTTGTGCCAGTTTTTTTTCTTCGCCCAAAGGTCGGATACTTTTCTAACAGACATCGTACGTTGCGAAAGCTAAGCCGGCTCAACTGTGGTTGCGGCGCACGCAAGCTCTCCTTTTCAATCCTCCTCCATGTTATGAGGCATGCAACATAGATGGCGAAGCCAAGGTGCAAGTAGAATGGTGGCGAAGGCTGGGCCCAAAAACGGTTTAGCGCGACTGCCGCACAGCCACTTTGGGGGAGCGAAACACTTATATAATAGAATTCAAAAGCACCGATAAAAATGCTATAAAACAACAAAAAGAAATGAATATTTTAATGCCACGTTTTATAAAAAGGTTAACTATTTCAGCAAAACATTACGCCGAATTTTGTAGTTTTTTGCAACGCTCTTGTTGCGCCCTCTGTTGATGAGTGTGCGGTACGTTTGCAGCGCGACTTTGCAGGCCTTGTTTCGGTACCCGGCCACAGTGGCTGCTGGAGCATACGAAGCGATCTCTTATCTCCAGGTGCCTGCTGTAGCGCCTTCGAAAGCGTGCAAATTAAGCTCGCCGATCTAGAAATGGCCCCTTTAAGAAGTTTTGTCGTCCTTGCCCGCCGCTTCTCTGCCACCATTTCGCAAGATCTGCACCCCTCTGCACCTCTGCAGCGTTTCCTTCGGTGCACGGCCAGTGCGAAACCTTTTCCCGAGGCATCGGGCTCATCGTTTCATGCGCTTAGCTCTGCGTTTCAAGATGAGGCTGCGGCATGTGAAGAAACCTTGCCCCGTGGCACATTGTGACAGCGTGGGTTGTACCGTGGGTGTCTTAACAAGACTACACCGCTTCCCTCTGGACTTTCGCAGTTGAGCTCTTCCCGTTGTCGTCTGCTCTAGATATGCTCTTGTCGGGCTTTAAGCGCCTATTCGAAGCTATAACCATTTCCTACTCACTTGGCTTCATGTTATCGGGATATTTAAGTAATTGCAGGGCACGCACTTGCAGTCATAAGGTGTGCAAAAGACACCTATCATTTGTCTTATTTATAGATAGTTTCGTGCAGCTGACTGTCGCCAACGTGAACTTAATACCAGGCTGTCATGAGCAACCACGTGCCCTCTGCTTGCCGCATGGTCAATTTAAAACCAACTGCGCTGCCTAACAGCTCTGAGCATGACATTGTGAGCACGGATGCATTTATTCTACCGTCGAACAACAGTTACAAACAAAGGGCTTGAAATACAGACGGCAGCGTCTCCGCTCGCGGCTGAAGGCTCTCTCCCCGCCTCGGCACTCCGAGAGGGAACGCACGGAGACAGTCAGGGTTGCCAGGCCACTCATGAGTTTGGCTGTTCCAGGCAGCGAGTGGCTTGCACCTCACATCCCACCCCGCCTGCAAGTCCAAGTCCTCTTGGACAGGAACATTAGTCTACTAAGGCAAAGTCGTAGTCAAGCAGTCGCTTGGGTGGTGCACGGTGACGCTGAGGTCGCTGACTGCTGAACCAGTTGGCTGATCCGGCTCATTGGTCATAGGTGGCATTTGCTCGGCATTGTCTTCATCAGGACTCGGGATAGGTTGCACGGCTTCGCATGTGGGCTCCACTAGCACTGGGTCAAAGTACGGAGGGTGGTACAGTTTCATTTGACTTATGTGCACTGTACGCGCATCTGGTGAGGGTGTGGCGGAGTTCGTTATGCGCCGAACGTCGTAGGTGACGGGCGTCTTTTTCCGTGTCACCTGGTAGAGTCCCTTGAACTTTGGCGCGAGCTTTTCAGTTCTGCCAAGTACTGGCTCTTGTCTTCGAACCCAGACAAAGTCTCCGACGTCAAATGAGGCGCTGCGGTGGGTGCGGTCGTAGATTCTCTTGCGGTTCCTTTGAGCTTCCTGGGAGTTACTCGCAGCCTCGCTGCGAAGGTCTGGCAAGTTCATAAGCCTGTCACGAATGTCGGCTGCTTGCGTTGTGCGGACTTTCTGATATGGGAGTTTCGGCAAAAATCCAAACAGAAGCTCGAATGGCGAAAATCCTGTACTTCTGTGGCGGCTTACATTGACAGCGAAAGCTGATTCATCGAGTTTGGAGACCCACAGTGCCTGATCATTGTTGCACAGTTTTCGGAGGACGGTCACAAGTGTGGCATTGGCACGTTCCACCAGTCCGTTGCTAGCTGCTCTGTAAGCTACTGCGAAGTGTATGTTCACACCATGCATATGCATGAAGTTCTTGAACAGGTGTGATTCAAATGACTTGGCATGGTCACATAAACAATGGTCAGGAGCACCGAACCTGTAAAACACTGAGTGGAGATGTTTCAAGGCATCTTTTGTAGAGGTTGTAGGCACAGCAGTTTCATTGTGGAAGTGTCCCAGTATAGGTTCTGTTGTAAGTGCGGCACGAAGGGCTTCAAAGGCTTGTTGACACTCAACTGTCCACTCGAAGTCAGCCTTTCGGATGACAGCTTGCAGAGGTGCGCCAACTTTCGAGAAGTTCGGGATGAAGCGGCTCTTTTTGTCCTTCTGCGTCACGACAATGGCAGGAAATCCCCAAGGTCTAGATGAAGAACGGATGATGTAATTTTGAAGAAGAGATGCTGTTTGGGCTTCGAGGAACTTCCAATCACTGGTTGTGTAGCGGTACGGTTGCCGTCCATAAGGCTTTGCATCCGGCAGTAAGTTGATCTCGTGCTCGATGCCTTCATAAAGGCCAATGTCATCAGGACTGGTAGCGAAGAGACGTGAGTGGCGGTGCACTATTTGCTTCACTGCTTGCTGTTCTTCGGGCTTGAGTTGGGTCCCGATGATGATATCAGGGAAACTGTTGGGCGTGGATGAACATGGCTCAGAAGGAAATACGCTGCATGAGGCTGGCTGGGCTGGGCTCTTGTAGTCTGCTGGCTGAGTTTGAGACTGGGCTGCCTTGTTTAGCTTGCTCCACACGGGCTCGTGTTCGTCTGGTTCAAAATCCACTTGTAGGGGTTCGCTGGTGGTATGCGGTGGGTCAAAGCGAGACAAAGTTGATGTTTTAAGTATCACTGCATTGGACATACGCGGTAACAGTTCCTCTTTGCACAGCACGACAGTGTTTGTAGAGGGCTGGCAGATAACAGGAAGGTGTGGTGGTCTGAAATGAAGTTCCGCTTGAGCAGCATAAAACCAGTCCTCTCCCAGAATAAGGGGAAGGGCATTTCTCTGAAGGACTGCTGCTTCCACAATTGCAGAGAGGGGGCCTACGCTGATTTGCAAGAAGACAGATCCCTGAGGCGCGACGGAGGCTCCTCCTACGACGCGAAGGGGTGGCTTTGTCCACGGCTCTATGCTGAGGTTTTCAGCTAGGCTGGCAGCGAGGATAGTGACGTTGGAACCACTGTCTGGGAAGGCATTGATCTCTCCAAGGCCCTTGACGTGAGCAGTGATAACCGCACACCTGAGCATGGATCCAAGCAAAGGGTCCTCAGTGCGGCCAACACAAGCTGTTGGCGTTTTAGGGATTCTTTGCGTCTTGTCTCGGGAGGGCTGTCCTTTCTCAGTGCAGTTGCTAGCCAGATGGCCCTTTTTCTTGCAGCTATAACATACTGCTTCGCTTAGGTCTTGCCCTCGTCTGTAGGCAGGTGCACCATACTTGGAAGAGATTGCCTCGTACCGATGTTCTTGGTTAGCAGGTGGCAGGTTGGATATTCTTGAGGGCGGCAGCCTTCCACGGTTTGGTTGCTGGTAGGTGCTATTTACAGGTCGGGAAGGCTGGCGGATGTCTGCAGTGCTCTCGGTCGTAGCTGTAGCACTGGAGGTGATAGGATGCGGCTGTCGACTTGAAATTGGCGCGGATGGCTTTGTCAGTCTAGTCATGCGGGAGTGGTCCATGGCACGATCAACTTCTGAAGCGATGCTGACGAAATCCTGGACAGTCTTCGGGCGTTGAACGACGATCGCTGTAGCCACTTGCTCATCACGGATGCCCTGAATTAAATATTCGATGCGCTCTTTGTCAGTCAATGAAAGCGGGCACCTTCCAATTATCTTGAGCTTGGCGAGAGTATAGGTAACCAGGCTCTCACCGGGGCTTTGCTCACGCGCACCGACAAGTTCCTGCCACTGTATAAGCGACAGTCGCTCGCCGAACTGCGCTATAAGCGCTTCCTTCCACTCTGACCAAGTTTTTAGCTGGTGGCCAGTGATTTCCTTCCAGTCAGCGGCTGGGCCACGAAGTTTTGAGAGGGCGATGGCTAGCAGGGTAGCGGGTTCCCAAGAGGCAAGCTGTTGGGTGCGCTCGAGATCGTCTATCCATCGGGTTACGGATAACCCTCCGTCGCCACTGAACGTCGGAAGCGTTGATGACAAGTCCGGCAAAGTTGTTACGTGCACTGCTCTCGTAGAGGCTTGTGACAGTGACAAAGCGAGTTGATTTTGAAGGTAGGCGGTCAAAATCTGCATATTCTGTACGGGGTCGGCGCTGAACACTGGCATAGGTTGGAAAAACTGGTCACCTTGAGTTGGAGCGGGCTGCGTCTCGGCGACTGATACAGTTGTTTCCGGTAGCAGGACTCGTTTTGCGGCAGTGTCAGCAAGGATGCGAGAAATAAGTTCGTCCTTGGAACCAGTATTGTCCAAATTGCGTTGCGATAGTTCATCTCGCAAGAATTGCGCTGTAAAACCAGCGAGGTCCGAGGCGGTGGCTTCCTCCCAGTTTATGAGCGGCATGGCGGCGGCGGCGGCGGCGGTGAGACGGGCGTTGGGCTTTGGCTGCTGGTGCTCGACACACGTTGACTCTGGCTTTCGGTGAAGTGGTTTGCGGCTTCGAATGGGCGGGCTACACCGAGGTTCGGGACGTCGACTGCGCCATATGTGAGCACGGATGCATTTATTCTACCGTCGAACAACAGTTACAAACAAAGGGCTTGAAATACAGACGGCAGCGTCTCCGCTCGCGGCTGAAGGCTCTCTCCCCGCCTCGGCACTCCGAGAGGGAACGCACGGAGACAGTCAGGGTTGCCAGGCCACTTATGAGTTTGGCTGTTCCAGGCGGCGAGTGGCTTGCACCTCACAACATTAATGAGTTTTGCAGCACCGTGAAGCCAATTGGAGGATCCCCTCGCAACTGACAGTATCGAAACTCTACCTTGTGTATGTGCGCCGCATTGACTGTGCCTTAACTGAATTGGGCCAGCAGTAGTTATTGCCGTTCTGCGTATACATGACCGTCAATGTAGTTTTAAACTCATTTCGCTGCATCGCTCACAGAAAAGCAGCTAGCCGCGTGGTATCAGGCGAGCGTAACCGAACTCTGAGGCGCAGAGGATTGGCGCGAGCATTTTCTGCCATAGTTATAACATGCTGCAATTAGGTGAAAAGAATCTTGGCGTATAGACGTTGGGAGTATATGGTATTCATTTGGGTGCAGTTGTGTAACATGGACGCTGCATCATGTCCACATACAAAACGTGGGTGCAGTTCTGCCGCCACCTCAGCCTAGAGAAGACGCCTTGCCAGCTGCGAAACCTGAGGGTTTTTTCCAAGCACTTACAACTGTCTGCGTATCTGCGGCCAGGATGGCTGCGTCTCGATTGTACCCACTCGAGGAAGGAGTGGATGTATTGAATGTCATTGAACTTCAGTTTAAACTGCACTTCATGTATGTTTTAGTTTGATTAGAATTGCTTCAAATTACCTCGGTTAGCGACAAGGAGGTTTCGAAGTAGTGCGCAGGCCCTACGTAGGGTGTGATGCTCTAGCGTTGAGCAGGTTTGTTGATGCTAAAACTTGTTTTTAATATTGTAATGCAGTTGGAAACATACCTGCTATCTTCTTTCAGTTGAAAAAATGAAATGTGTAGAGTAATCGTAATCCCTGTGTGCTGCATGGTCTATGTGTTGACGCGCCTACTTATGTCATGTCATGTTTGCTTCAATGGAAGCTATCGTTGCATTGTTTTTTATTCTTTTCAATTTCCTACCTGGCAACGTTCATGGAACTTCAGGGTTTTTTCCTATCCGCACTGTGACCATTGAGATGAATACCCAGCTTAAAAAAGACTACTGCTTCAGCTGCCTGTGACGCGCATTTTTTGTCGGTGTGCTTTATCACTGTATTTGTTTGGTTGCTGTAATAAACCATGAATATGAATACCTTACTTGCCGTGCACTGTATTACAAACTGTGCACTTAAGCCTGTGTTTGGTGCATCATACCTTGATGCACTCAAAAGTACTAGCACCAGTATTTCCACCAAGGTATCCATTACAAATCATGCATGCTTAGCCAGCGTCTGAAAGTGTTGCAGCCTTTCAATGCTGCCTTCTTTAGCAGTCGCTTTCAATGGGTTTTCAATTGCACATTAACAAGGCCATAACTAGCAGGAACTCGAGTACATTTGACGAGCAAAGGTTGGTGCGCACTGAAAGGCAACCTTCAAATGATACCGGCTCGAAAATTCGGGTTCATTAAAAAGACAACTTTATAATTCATGCCAAAAGCATACGTATGCGTGACGTCAATCAACATCACTCATACGTAGGTTGCCTCCCAAAATAGGGGCGCTGGGATGCCCACATGAGCCGCCATTTTTTGGACCAATGGGCGTCTATGGAGCCTTCGCTACCATAGTATATCGACCATGGCGAAGCGAGCGGAACGACGAGGCAAACGGAGTGACGTCATACCAAACGGCGGCGGCTGCGCGGTGAGGCGAGCAGTGCGAGTTCATGCCAGATGGCGGGGCGAGCGCGCGGAGTCCGCCAGTGGCTGTCGGTTGCTAGGCAACGGCTCAAGGTCGGTCTCTGTGGCTCCTCAAAGCACCACCATAGCGCAATCGCAGGTTCGTGCCCAATGTAGCTTTCGCTACAAAATATTACTGACCTGTGAAAAGACCTATATAAACCAGACAGTTCGCTGCGTAAATTATCGTACAGGTGAGCATGGGCGTTCGTGACGAGATAACGGTAGCAGGACAAATTTCTCAACATCGCAGAGATTGCAAAAATCAACCATGTCCTCATGAGACAAAGATTCTTGTCAGGGGCAGTAGTGTCATTGCACGCGATAATTTGGAAGCGTTTCTGATAAGGAACGATAGCAATTGTGTAAGTGGTATGTCAGTAGGCTTGTACAACAAGGAGCTGGCATTTTTGAGCTCTATGTTTTAGGCTTCGATGAGTGCACACGTGTATCAGGACTTGTGATGAAGGTACAGCCTTTGTCAAAAGTTTGGAGCCCAAGGGCTTTGCTTCAGAGCCACACCGTTTGGTCCGTAATGGATCTCCAGCGTTCGAACTTTTCTGAAAGTAAGATGATTTCTGGCCCTGCCTCCTCCACTGAATAAGACTTCCACAGATCCTACAGGAGTCCCACTACAAGACTTAGAAGCAAACCCCTTGGGCTCAAAACATTTGACAAAGACTGTACCTTGCGTACATGCGCGGGTTTTTTCTATATTTAGGGGCTATATTTAGGGGCTTTTCTATATTTTGCGCTCGTCCTGTGCTTGTGTTCTGCTATTATGTGTCGCATTTTTAGCGCAATATAACACGACTTATGTAGCTTAAGCGAATGTTCCTCCAATAAGCCGCGAAGGAAGTTTGTCGCTCTTTCCTCCCTCTGTATGAATCCATTCAGGGTTAGGGTACGCGCAACATAATTACTTCTGAAAGCAAAAGATAGAAAACGAGGAAAACTGAAGGTCGTGGGTTCCGACCCCACCGGTAGCATGTTGTTTTTTGTCTTCTGCATTTCAGACAAGTATGTTTTGGCGATAAAATAACTGCACTATTAATTTTACTTTCATAAACACCCCACAATAAAAAAAATGTGAGGTCCTCTATGTCCCCTCGTTTTCGGTAAGTGTTGGCTTCCTTAAAGTATGTCATAACGAGCCCCTCTTTTCCCTTCCCTTGTGGGCTCACTTGCTTAACGAAGGCCTTATTCTGGCAGTCTTGATGCCGTAGGTACTACAAGAGCATCTGTAGACATCATAGGTAGCGCCTGTCGTGCGACATATCCTTTAAAACCGTTTGCGTTCAACGTCACCTCTGGCGGCTGTATCATAAGTGCGAGGGCTAGTGCTACAGAGGCGCATATGTAGTACGCGACGAGGTCAAGTCACGGCAGGATGCTTTCATGACAACCGTTTCAACCGTTTCAAAGAAGAAAAAAAAATATTGACGTTTAAGCACCCCCACTAGTACCTTCATCCCACTATAATGAGAAAATGGGCCACTGCCTTAAGTTGCGAAAAATTTTCTGGAAGATAACATGTGTATCTCTGGAAGATTGTGTCGTGTTGGTTGCTCGTATGTTCTGCCATGTGAATGGAGAGCAATTCCGTGAGCAGGCGTGCTGATATAGATTTTCCCCTTTCAGCCACACGCGCCACATCCGAGACGATGGCAGGGACAGTGCCTTTTGATGTTCCGTTAAAGCATTACAACTATTATTGCATTAACATGCATCATTATGTTTATATTCAAGGACAGTATATGGCACTATATGAACCAGGATCAGCCGATGGCTGTCGCAGGGAGACGTCCAAGCTGTAGCAAACTTTATACCTTGAGTTCTGTACACGAGGTAACTTCGGACAAGCTCGGACGCACCAACTGCACCGATCTGCCGGGATAAACCACAGACATTGGCAAGCCGACTGCAAAAGGCGCTGCTATCGTAGAAACTCCGGGAGTTTTAATCAAAATTCACGAGAGGATAAAGTTGTCAGAATTAGCCAGCGATTAGCACAAGTAATCATCTATCGGAGTGGATGAAGTGGTCATATCAGGTTTCAGATCCTCGCCTGTCAGAGCACGAACGCTCACTTTTCGTAAAGCGGCAGTGAGCCCTAAAGTGCTTCGTATTCCTCGCTGGTGACTGATGGCAAATAATTACGTGAGGCTTGTTCTTCACATCAGTGTGCCGCATGCGCGTGCCTCTGGCCAGCGGACTATGCGGGGGAAAGTGCTTGGCCTGACCGTCCTCACTTTTCGTCAATTGTGCTGTTAATAAAGGACTAGCTTCTTCAGATCTTTCAGCATCGTGCGTGATTGCGAATGCACGGAATATTCTAGGCTTGCTTGGCCGTCCTTGCAGTGCGTGGTGAACATCCAAATTGTTTTCAAAGCAAAACGGAAATAATAATTTTTTTTAGATATCTCGCATTGATCACAATATGGTGACGCCTAAGCTAGTGGACATCAGGGAGGAGCTCCGGAAAAGTGAACTCTTCCAAATATTGGGAAATCTTAGCTTAAGCTATGTGTTTGTGGGCAGGCCGATATTCTTGTCTCGTGATTTGCAAGCATTGGGAGTATGTGGCCCAATTCCTTTTCTATTTCAATCGCCTTATTGCCGATGCATCGCTGCGACAGGTGGCTGCATTATTAAAATCGGAAAGGCTTCCGGGGCAGTACTTGGCGACCGCTAAAGCGCTATCGACAGACATTGCTCCTGTCAGTTCTCAGGCGACGAATAAATAGAGCAGTTTGTTAACTAATTTATTTATTTATTACGTATACATTCAAGACACGTAGGCACTACAGAAAGAAGTGGTAAGTTTGTAACATTAGCTGCCGAAAAACAACAGCAAAAAACTTTAAGGCACCTTCAACCGCGACCTTGAAGTGAATGGCATCACAAATGGAGACTGTGGAGACGAGAAGGCGCTTCCACTCACCAGCTGTTCTTGGCCAAAATGCAGAATGGTTCGAATTAGCACGGCAAGCTGGCTCTCCAACTTGGTGTTGATGATCGATGCGAGATGAGGTGTAGCTGGGTGCGGTGAAAAGATTATCTTCCAGGAATGGAATAAAGTGGCACATTTTATAAAAAGTCATGGCCGCAAGGTCGTTATACACAGAGAAAGGTGAGGCAGAATAAGTGTATGTTTCGTGGAAGTGACACTGGAATGATAGTACTGGGTCTACTGGTTAAGCGATGCGGCACTGCCCTTCGGTGGCAGATGTGGCAACGGTGGAAATTGAGAGACTTAGGCTGCTGTTCTCGAGCACCCCTCAGGAGCATTCATTAACTGAGCTGCCACCCGCCATGGTGGGCACTGCGTATAGGACAGTCCAAGGGTGCTTGACAGCATACAAAGTCCCACAAGGGGGCCAGTGGAGAAGCATTTCTGGCGATGCTGGGTGTCAGTCATGGTTCAGCGGGAGATCTGGCGGCAGTTTTCGGCATCTTGCGCGAGTTCAGAAGCAGGAGTATATTTCAGAGACACCGGGTTGGGAAGAGAGAATGGTCGCTACTGTAGCAGGCAGATAAATGTCGTAAAGAATAAAAAAAACAACGAAGCCAGGTCAAGCACAGAAACATGCTGCGATGGCAGTGCCGCTCAAGCGCAGGTTCACCTTCTTCTATCCCGCAAATCTGCGTCTTCTTCTTACAATATATACCAGGTGTTTAGAGACTACTTGAAATTTTCTAAAAAAAAAGCTTTTTGGTGTAAATATACACCTTTTGTGGCATACTATTGCCAGTTTAACACCACTTTCTGGGTGTGCTGGAAAATCATGCTTACAACTACACGGCGCAAAGTCAAAGACGGACAAGTGCGGAAACACCACAAAGCGCTGACTTCACCAAAACTTTTGTGCGGCGCGCAGCGTATACGTATACCCTATCGCACGCACGCGCAGAAACGGAAGAAAAAAGGGAAGATGTCACGCTTTATCTGGCACCGGCATCGCATTGTAACAGGACCCACTCCCCCACGAACAAGCAAGCAAAATGCGGGCTAAAAAACTATCACGCATGAACCCAAGAGGTCCAGAATTAAATCCCCACATTTGTGACTCACGGCAGGTTACATTCCTAACACCATTAGAGCTCTTCTTCGAAAGAACCCCGATAGTTCAGAAACACGTGAACAAAGTGACGAGTGAGATAGTGGGAGCTTCTGAAATTGCTGAGAAAGTGGACGATTGTGTCCGCACTCCGCCGGTGTTTTTGAGTAAGAAAGAGCGCCAATTTCGCTGCACAGTGCAAAAATACATGCGCTTTCGAAAGCATGCATGAAAAGCAACACCTCCAGTGCAGGTAAAAAAGCCAAATTTTCTCGAGCTGTAGCGCCAAGGGTAACCGCATTTTGGAAATTCTAAACTATGATAGGGCTAATATCAACGACCGTCTAGAAAACGACCGGCTACAGTTTCGACCAGGTGCCCAATTTTACTATTTGAAAAGTTTATTATTATTAATTAGTTAATCATCTCACTACTTCAGAATATTGACCGGTTTGCGGAGTCCGGCAACTCTCATCATACTATGCCTCAAAAGCCATATTTTCACCCAAAAAGAGTTGTTTTGAAAATATTTTAAGCTGTTCACTGAACCAGCCCCTATACATGATTTTAGTTTCGATACCTGGGCGCCGCCTTGTTTGTTTTACTCGAGCGCCACCTACCGCCGACGCCATCTTGGACTGATAAATTGCAGCCGGTGGGCTACAGCCGAAGCAGCTTGCCTTCTCTGAAAGTGTCATTCGCCCGTTTTATTCCTGCCAAACCTAGAAATTTTGGGTGGGCGTTTGCCTCGTGTCCATCCTCTTGTGTGCTATGCCATTAGCTCCTGCAATAACCAACTGGAAGCAAGCGACCAGTCCTCGACGCAGCGAACGATCAGCACGGTGAGTGCCGAGCTCGCAGTTCACGCGTGCTTTTTTGTCGCCGGTTGCCTGTAGGGCAAACGTGGCACCGTGTTGCATGTCAGAAAAACGGAAGCAAAATGTGTTGAAACACAAGATCGCGGTGGGCAATGATTATCTAGTTTTTCGTGGAGCGCTGTTTTTCATGAACGCTTTCGCTGCGTGCTTGGACATGACAAGTGTGACAGTTTAGATGCTGAGCTTGCGACAGAGTACCCCGTTTACAAACTGAACATTTTGGAAACAGCGAGTACATGACCGAAACGAATCCAATTCTGATGATTAGAATGTCTGTTTGCCGAGATACGCGCTATGAAATTGAAATTCGGCCCCTCCTGCCGCTTGCTGTTCGTACTACGAGCGATACAAGCCAGTTGACTGAAAGCGATTCGCATTCTCGCCTTCTGCGGTTCCGCCAGCACTTACTGGTGCACAAATACCAGAAAATGTGCAATTACACGATCTAATAGGTTGGTACGCTAATGGAACGCTATTACCGCTTACTGACAGGCAGAATCGCCGACCTGTGTTGAGAATTCCAATCTCAATAGGGTCGGGGCACTGCTCAAGTCGCTGCGTTTGTTGTATCTCTGGCACGGTTATGCATAGTGTGGATTTTTTTTTACAGTGCATTCGATGCGATTTCAGTCGAATAATTTATTACAATGCATGGAAGAGTCTACCGTCCTGTGCATGCCGTGTATTTTTTCATCTTACGTTGCCATGGCTGCATTTTTTCTCACTTTGCAGTTGGGTAAAAGTTCATGTCGGCGCTTCTATTCATGCCATGCTGTGCAAATTAGTATTTTTAAGCATGAAATGCTTTTAGCCCCCGTTGTCGGCAGTGTGGTGACGTCACGCCGAGACCGAGAGCCATCATCCGGGCACTGAAATCCAGTCATCCGGGCACTGAAATCCAGATATCCGGGCACTGAAATCCAGTCATCCGGGCACTGAAATCCAGTCATCCAGGCACTGAAATCCAGTCATCCGGGCACTGAATTCCAGTCATCCGGGCACTGAAATCCACTCATCCGGGCACTGAATTCCAGTCATCCGGGCTCTGAAACGAGAACATCCGGGCACCGTACGAGACTTAGCGAGATTTAACGAGACTCCGTAAGCCCTCCTACGCGACCGGCATGCAAGCGCTGGTTGGTCTCCAAACTAGACAAAAAATAACTGCTGCCAGTGCCTTCTCAATGTTTATCAAGATATCAGTGGAGCTGTGGGTTTGATAACGCATGGAATTATAATTTCCGATTTCTAATAATGCGTGCAAAAACCACATAAATTGCATGTTGCACTTCGTTGTCGTACGTGATCCGGGGGAGAAGCGCTGCGTTCAAAGGGCAAGGCATCGTGCCGAACGGGTGGTGGCGTTCCTCCCTTCCTTTACGGTGCGGTTCGGGTGTCCACCGAGATGGCAGAGAATTACTGCGCCATTTCCTTTCCTCAAAACACATTGCGTTCAAATGACAAGGCATCGCGCTGAACGGGTGGTGGCGTTCCTCCCTTCCTGTACGGTGCGGTTCGGGTGTCCACCGAGATGACATTAGGCCCGTAAACATTTCATGCTTACTCTACTCTCGGTTACGGGAGAGGCAGAGATTTTTAAGCATGAAATGCTTTTAGCCCCCGTTGTCGGCAGTGTGGTGACGTCACGCCGAGACCTAGAGCCATCATCCGGGCACTGAAATCCACTCATCCGGGCACTGAAATCCACTCATCCGGGCACTGAATTCCCGTCATCCGGGCACTGAATTCCCGTCATCCGGGCACTGAAATCCACTCATCCTGGCACTGAAATCCACTCATCCGGGCACTGAATTCCAGTCATCCGGGCTCTGAAACGAGAACATCCGGGCACCGTACGAGACTTAACGAGATTTAACGAGACTCTCTAAGCCCTCCTACGCGACCGGCATGCAAGCGCCGGTTGGTCTCCAAACGAGACAAAAAATAACTGCTGCCAGTGCCTTCTCAATGTTTATCAAGATATCAGTGGAGCTGTGGGTTTCTAATGCACGGAATTATAATTTCCGATTTCTAATAAGGCGTGCAAAAAGCACATAAATGCCACGT
Source organism: Amblyomma mixtum (assembly GCF_055824585.1). Taxonomy (NCBI): domain Eukaryota; kingdom Metazoa; phylum Arthropoda; class Arachnida; order Ixodida; family Ixodidae; genus Amblyomma; species Amblyomma mixtum. Next base: position 124,912,063 of record NC_143021.1, read on the forward strand.
TAAACTTCGTTGTCATGCGTGATCCGGGGGTGAAGCGCTGCGTTCAAAGGGCAAGGCATCGCGCCGAACGGGTGGTGGCGTTCCTCCCTTCCTTTACGGTGCGGTTCGGGTGTCCACCGAGATGGCAGAGAATTACTGCGCCATTTCCTTTCCTCAAAAAAACCTTGCGTTCAAATGGCAAGTTATCGCGCTGAACGGGTGGTGGCGTTCCTCCCTTCCTGTACGGTGCGGTTCGGGTATCCACCGAGATGACATTAGGCCCGTAAACATTTCATGCTTACTCCACTCTCGTTTACGGGAGAGGCAGAGATTTTTGCACTAACGACATGTTTATTTTTTTCAGGTGGCGATCCCCACACCCTCCCGACATTGACGATCATGTGGAGCGGCGAAAAGAAGTTGTGGCCAAATTTGTGAAGTCCTCACATAGTGTACTGCTGAATTAAAAAAGAGCTCTGCCAAGGCCGTCCAAATACTTGATCTCTTAAAATTGTGCACAGATTATAGTTTGGTAACCCAGGCGCTGCACTTCATTCCGAACCAGATATTAGGCACAGGCAGTGGGTTTGTTTCTGTCTGCATTTCGTTCACAAACTGCGCTAACGTTTAGCTTTTTGTTGGGGCAAGTATTTTTTGTTCACCAACTACGTCCACTGCCAATGCAACTCGGGACCGGCGGAAAAGCGGTGAAGAAATGGACAGCGCAGACGTGATGAGACTTTCGCATAACATGGTGCGCGTACATACTGGCGGCGTTTGTTTTTTTTCTACTTTCGTCTACTATTTCCGCAACCGACAAGAAAACAGTGATGTCTAGAAGACGTTGGTGTTCCGTACAACATTGCTGCTTTTGTTGTACAGACGCAAACACGCGCTTGACCGGTAGCTAAGCAGCCGCGGACGTTGCTCCGAGCGCCGGATTATCAGCCCAGGGGAGGGCGGCAACAGTGGGGCGTCGCGCAGCGCACGTGTTTGAGAGTATTTTTCCCTCTCCTGCCCGCTCCTCGTAAAATGGTGTATATGCACGCCTGGCGGGTGGCCCACAACTCGGAGGGAGGGTTCCCAGCCTGAGACCAAGAAGTTAGATACGCCGGCGCCGCTGCTCACTGCTTACGGCGCTCGGCTGCTGACCCGAAAGGCGCGGGTTCGATCCCGGCCGCGGCGGCCGAATTTGGGTGAAGGTGAAATTCAAGAGGCGTGTGTGCTGTGCGATATCTGTGCAAGTTAAGAACCCCAGGTGGTCTAAATTTCCGGAGCCCTTCAGTACGCCGTCCCATATAAGCTGAGGTGCTTCGGGACGTTCATCCCCCATAAATCAATAAAACACAAGGCAGGCTCCTGACAAACAGACAACCACACAAACGAATTATAATTATCAACCTGAATACGTTCACTGCAGGACAAAGGCCTCGCCCATACCCGTACAATTAACACAGTCCTTTGGCAGCTGGTGCCGCCTTATCCCCTCAAACTTCTTAATTTCACTCGCCCTCGTACTTATCTGCCGTCGCCTGTTATGCCTGCCTTCTCTTGCTGTTCACGCCGTTGCCTGATGACCACGGGTTATCTCGCCGTTGCATTGCCTGTCCTGACCAAGGCCATTTCTTCCTCTTCATTTCGTATAGAATGGTTTCTTTCCCCGGTTTCTTTTAAGACCCACTCTGCCCTCTTCCACTAGCTAGATCTCTTGTCCTCAATTAAATTTGAATCGTGATCGGTACCCAGCACGTTCCGGCCTCATGGGTTAGCACCGGTAAGAAAAAGCTGTTATATACTTTTCTCTCGCAGGATCGCGGTGAACTGCGTCTCATAATCTGAGGGAACAGCCAAACAAAAACACATCGGCTAAAGACGGGGAATCCACACTATAGGCGTTACCGCACGATAGTGGGTATGATCTCAATAAATGGAATGACTAGGATTTCTTCTCTTACCATGGCAAGTTTTTCAACTATACCTCCTGCAACAGGTGTTCTGTGTGAGGAGTGCAGAAAAACTTGTTGCATATCACCCCAGCGTTGCACGTTGTTCGGTCCATCCCAGTTCTACACGTGGTGCTGCAGCAGTAGGACATGTAGGAGGAGGGGGTGGTAACGCCGGTTCTAAAGCGCACGTCTTTGAAAAGAAAAAGCGGCTTCTTGACGCTCTGGTGGATTCCTTAGTAAGGCCGGAAGTTACCGCGCGCTTGAGATTCGATGTACGCAAAAGCTCTCGCCCTCACATGTCCAAAAAGTTTTGCGATGTTTACATACGAATTACTGTCAACACAGTAGCTGTTGAAGACAAAGAAAACCTAGCCTTATTTTCTTTTTTCTTTTCAGGCTGCTCTCAATGCGTGAATGCATTTAGTTTGGAGCGCACGGTTGTTGTGCCAAGCACAGCTGATAGCTTATCTCCAGCCTACGTTTGCCAGGTGAGCTGTATTAGAAAAGGAAATATGTCTTACTGTTCGAAGCAGCTGCTAAAGAACTGCACGCGAGCTTCACGGTAAAGCAATATTTTGCATTGATATGCTTTTTTTTCATTTCACTAGCAGTACTATGAGAAGTACAGGGATCGAGAGACACGACGGCAGTTTTCAAGAAACATGCGCGGTTATTCAGCCATTCGGGCTCTGCATGCAAGAAGCAGAAACGCAATTGTTAATTAGCCGCCATTCAGGTGCTTTCTTTTATTGTGGCAGAGCCGGACAGATAGGTCATTGATCACAATGTCATTTGGCTGGCGCTTTATGAGAACTGTAATCGGGACTAGTAGATAGTAAGGGTTCTTCATGGTGAGGATGCGAAACTAAATGAAGAAGCGTTATTTCTGAAAACATCAGCAGCAGAATGTCACCAATATATCGTTCACATAATTTTATAAGCTCGCCTAAAATTTATCCCATATCACTGGGGTTCGCTATGAAGGATGCCATTAGGCAGTTTTAGCTGACCGGTTTTACGGTCCCCTCCGCTTACGCTGGCGTGCTCATCATAAGCATAGCGGACGTGCGGCGAGCATGTTTTATAAAAGGAAATTGTTTCACTGCTAAGGATAAGCAGAGTTGTTTGGCTTGTGACGCCATCTAGCGGTGATAAATAGACCCGATTTGATGAACAAAATTGAAACTTGTGCTTCTAGTTCATATACACTCCGTAGATTCCAAGAGAAGGCAAACGTACCATGGGGCGGCAGAAAGTTATGTGGGCGGAGGAGATTAAGAAGTTTGCGGGGATATGGTGGCCGCAACTGGCAAAGAACAGGGTTAATTGTAGAGACATGGGAGAGGCCTTTGCTCTCCATTTGGAGCAGTCAGGGTGATGATGATGATCAGTTCATATCTCTTTGTTTTTGTTTGCCTGGAACTTAACAAGTGTTAGGTGAACAAGCGTATTTAAAGGGCACCTGATCGGGCAGCTCAGTGAAAGATAACGCGACTTGTATTGGTAGTTTGTTCCACACCGAGCAATGCCACACTGTTCGTGCGAGGCGCCGCTGTCAATCACTTTATTAGTCTTTTTCCCTTTTTTCTACGCTGCGCATGACAAGAATTCAGACTGCGGCAATGCATGTTCCCTTTGGCGCTACTAAACTGGAGATAAATAGACGATCACTTCATTTGGAAACACTTGCAGTTTCAACAGGAAAACGGCGCAAAAGGCGAGGACAAAAGAGACAAACACGACAGGCCCAGCGCCGTTTTCCTGTTGAATCATGAACCATCTAGCCCAAACTAGAGTTCTACTTGCAGTTTGTCGGGGTGAACACTTCTGGATATGATGGCACAAACGTCTGCTCATTCGCAAAATAAATTGAGACATGCGTGAAGTGGGAGACCTTCCCAAATCTGCTCTGCATCTTTCTGGTGTAGCCCGTACGGAGGTCCACGCGGTTTTTCGCAGCTTGCAACGTCCAATCGCGATTGGTTCCGACTGCGGCATTGTCAGACACCCGCTTAGACATGCGCTCACAGTCGCATGTCTGACCACGTCGCAGTGCAAACAGCGATCGTTGTCAATTTTGAAGCGCTTTAAACGAATGTAGTGTAGAAAATGAGCCCTTGAGACAGTGAAACTGGGAAGCGCTTTAAGACACAACCGTCGAGCCAAAGGCAGACATCTTGAACTAACCGGAAAACTAGAGGAATTTCCATACGATACGACTCTGCACTAAACCGCCACGCCTGCAGAACGGAGGCGCCGCTACGCTGGCGGCTGAGTACTGCGCATGCGCAATTCAGCGTCCGCTCAGCTGTGTAGCGGACCTCAAAACCGGTTAGCTAAAAGTGTCTAATAAAGGGCCAACTGGGAAGCACTAACCACTTGGCTCGTAGCGTCAAGACAGTTAGCTGAGAAACAGGCTCGCAAAATCACTGAAGCGCCTTCCTCTGCTCCCATAAATGATCAGACGGTTTTAGGACGTTTTTTTCGGCGACAGCAACTTCACAATTTCTTCTTGGAACGTTGATCCACTTGGGCATCATCAAATGACAAAAATATTCTAATATATGACAAACATAGTCGGCCTTCAAGTCATCCCTGCCGCACGCGTTGCCGAAACCAGTCACCGCATCGCAGCGTCAGGAATAGGCCACATGAGGCCGGCAGCATCGCTGGAACGATGGCGCCGCGTTTCTCAAGGCACTAGATGCCCCGTCAAGATGTGGACGGTTCGATTGAGTGCTGTTCCAGAACAAGTCAACCACGGTGTCGTTTTTATCAATGGCAAGGTCTACTCATTCGGCTCCTTTGAAGTGGACAGGCCTCACCCTTTAAGGAACGTCGTCCACGTGTCCATCTTTGACCCTGCAACGTCGAGGTGAGATATCGTGCAAACATATTCAGAGCTCCATTGCCAGTCGTACAACATTTTCCGTCGCGCCATTGTAGCCTAAGGTCACTGCGCGTACCTTTGGGGCTTACGGAATGGCTGGCAGTCGGAAATCGTCCTTTATCGTTTCGACACCAACACCATGACATGGAGCTGGCCTCAAGTGAATGGTGAGGCACCAACACCGCATTACGGCGCCTCAGCTTGCATAATCGGTCAGCGAATGTATGTCTTTGGTGACCCACATGATTCCCAAGATGTCAGCGCGCTCGACCTGGGTACCATGGAGTGGCATCGCGTCCCCACCAGTGGAAAGGTCCCTCCTCCGCGATCCTTCCACACGGCCTCTGCAATCGGGACGCGCATGTACGTGTGGGGAGGTTGCTTAGCTGCCACTTTTCTCGCTGGTCGCTTTGAAAAAGTCAACTCATTATTCTACCTGGAAACAACCACCTCAACCTGGGTGCGCCCACAAGTACAAGGCTTTCCCCCCGTTGGTCGGCAGGGGCATTCAGCTTTTGCCTACATAGGCGAGCTGTACATCTTTGGAGGGTACAACGAACTTATGGACACTTTCTGTGCAGACATGCACAAGTATGACCCTGAGACATCGTGCTGGACTAAGGTGAAGCCGTGGGGCTCAGGACTGTCTGCCAGGGGCTTTCAAGGTTGCTGCATTACTGGCGAAAGTTGTTTCTCTTCGCTGGCTATGGCCCGGTACCGAACATGCAGGAAGGGGAGATTATTGAAGAGCAAGCGACGCTGACCGATCTGCACGTGTTGCACTTGGAACCGACACTAAAGAATTTATGTCTGCTTGCGGTCATCGATGCACGACTGGATGTAAGCGAAATCCCACTCAATAGAAATCAAGTCAACGCTATCCTCTCAACCTAATCGAAGTCGCTAGGCAGATGCTGCACTTCAAAGAAATGGAGCGCCTTCGGCAAATCTATGTTTCTCGTCGACGATAAATCAGGTTTCGAACTAGATACCTATCTCCTGAATAAACACTTTTACTGCAAAAAGTTTTCGTCCCACCATCAGTATTCTGGCGCAACAGTGTCTAGCAGAACTTTTTGCTGGGCTAGTTGCTTCATTGTGACATGAGTGAAAACAGCCCGAAAGAAGCCCGAAGGAGCAACGAAGAAGGGACGGAAAGAGCGCTGAACTGACAACTGAAACTTTATTGAGCGAAACTCGTACAATATATAGGAAGGGAGTAGCAAAGATAATCAGATGCAGTCAACGCCACATGGTGTAAAGAGCCATAAAAGCGATAAAAACATAACAGGGTGAAAAGCTAAAAGTCAACTGAATCTCAAAGCGATGACTACAAAATGAGAAAAAAAGTGCACTTGATGACTATGAACAGTAAAAGTAACAAGGTGTAAAGAGCCATAAAACGGATAAAACATCAATAGCAGGTAACAAGGATAAAACCGATAAAAACTGACGAAATGAAATTTTGGAAGGAATAAAAACTGACTTAATGTGACAACGTGGGTCTAAAAAAGTGCACAGACCTTAACAATAAAACGATGAAACAGAAAATACTCAATGATTGAAACACGCATAGACAGCAATAAATATTTAGCAATGTGGTTCTAAAAAGGCAAGTTCACTCCCGTACAATGATTTTGATGCGTCACTGACACATTCCAAGCCCATTCTTTTCATAAAGAAGGCTTCCTTTAACTCCCGGGCTACGCTCTCTCTACTTCTATCTAGAACAACAGTTTGGAGTAAACGAGGCACGCATTTGCATTCTTTGCAATGAAGCGCAAGATTAGAGCCAGTGCCTTTTTCAAGTGAGCGCTCGTGTTCCCTTAAACGTTTGTTCAATCACCTTCCGGTTTGTCCAATATAAACTTTGTCGCATGTAAGCGGAACCTGGTAGATCACCCCTTCCCTACACCTGACGAACATGTTGGCATGCTTTACGCCACACGTTTGCTCTCTTGGTTTTTCATTGTTAATTCTAGGACACAATGTAGCTAGCTTGCAAGGGGTAGAAAACACTATGGGAATCTTATATTTATTGGCGACTTTTTTCAAATTATGTGCTACACGGTGGGAATACGGGACAACGGCTGGTCTCACCGTCTCGTTGCTTTCCTGAGTAGCATTTTTCTTCCTGCCTTTAACGTTCTGAAGCAAAGTTTCAGTCACTGCCGATACCACTGTATGCGGAAAACCTGCCTGTAGGAACCGTGCGGTTTGCAGTTGGAAGCTTTCTTGCATGCAATGCTCACATGATTTAATGAGTGCAGCTCCTAATCCTGATGTGGCTATGGCTCGTGTCACTGTTTTTAAGTGAGCCGACTCCTTGGACAACAGCTATTTTTGATTTCGAGGTTTGTACATCCAACGGAATCTGTCTCGTTCCAAGGAGAGTTCCAAGTCTAAAAACGGTAACTCGTTGTTCTGTGGCAATTCACAAGTGTATTCTAAACCACGGCTGAGTTCTTTAAACGCATCCAGAATTTCATTTGTAGTGGCTCTGTAAGTTGGTGTGTCTTGCTTGGTTAACACAACTAAAAAATGGTCAACATACCGGAAAACCTTTAAGACTTTGCTCTTGTCAAACCTATCGTCCGGATTTCTGTCAACTGCTGCGAGAAAAATATTACTTAACACTGGCGCAGCGCAGGACCCTTTGCAAATTCCTTTCTTCTGTATGTACATCCGATTGTCATACTCGACCCCCGTAGAATTAAGGTAGAATTCTAAAAATGATTGATAACTCTCCATTGAAATACCCGCTGAATTTTGAAACAAAACACTTTTCAATGCAAGACTGAACCGCTGAGAACAGATCTTTGTGTGGAATAGAATAGAATAGTTTGGAATAGTGTGGAATAGAATAGAATAGTTTTTATTCCTTCCATAATTTCATTTCGTCAGTTTTTATCGGTTTTATCCCTGTTACCTGCTATTGATGTTTTATCCATTTTCATGGCTCTTTACACCCTGTTACCTTTACAGTTCATAGTCATCAAGTGTACTTTTTTTCTCATTTTGTTATCATCGCTTTGAGATTCCGTTGACTTTTAGCTTTTCACCCTGTTATGTATTTATCGCTTTTATGGCTCTTTACAACATGTGACGTTAACTGCATCTGATTATCTTTGCTGCTGCCTTCCTATGTACGAGTTTCGCTCAATAAAATTTCAGTCGTCAGTTCAGCGCTCTTTCCTGTCCCTTCTTCGTTTCGCCATCGGGATTCTTTCGCGCTGTTTTCACTCATGTCGCAGCAGTGTCGGTAGCGTGCACTTTACAATGATAGAGCAGTTTATTAATTTTTTATTCACACGAAAAATTTCTCCGAAGGCATATTTAGAAAGGTCGTGACGTCACCGTGCGCGAACTTCAATCGGGGGCTAATCCTATTTTGGCTAGTAACCATGGAATCAATCAAAGGGATATTATAGTGATGCTCCAAGTAATAAATAAGTAAAACAGAGCAGGAAATTGGTTCAGTTGGGGAATCGAACCAGGGTCTCTGGAGTGCGAGACGAGCACGCTAACCACTCGGCCATACCACCTCGATGGTTCGGAATGAACAAAGGCGAGTACAGTAAAATGGTCAGGAGGCACTTTGACTGTCTAAAGTGCGTAGAGGCGAAAGCGTTCTCCGAAATACTTTCGCTGCTTCTGTGGCACTGGTGGTGTCACATATAATTGAGTACTAATTACTAAGTGATGACAAATCACTAATTAGTGGTTAATTACTGATTAATGCCTGAATTCTAATTAACTGCTAATTAACGACGCTTAAGCTTTACCTTCAGGAGTGGAACGCGATAGCGTGTTGTAGCGCTGCCAGGGAGCCCACGGAACGCCACCACCCATTCGGCGCGATGCCTTGCCCTTTGAACGCAACGATTTTTGAGGAAAGGAAATAGGGCAGTAATTCTCTTTCCTCTCGGTGGACACCTGAACCGCACCGTAGAGGAAGGGAGGAAGTGGGGGGTGAAAAAAGACAAGGAGGGCCCGTAATGAAGAAAATGAAAATTGTATTTGAGGAAAGGAAATGACGCAGTAACTGTCTCACATATCTAGGTGGACACCCGTCAATGTTCACGGGGGCACTTTTTTGACCTAAAGTGTGGTCACTGATGTGTGGTTAAGATGTTAAGCTTCGCCTCTAAGAGTGGAATGCGACAGCGTCTAGCAACGCTGCCAGGGAGTCCATAGAACGCTATCGCCCATTCGGTTCTACGCCTCGCTCGTCGGTAAATTGGTTTTTGAGGAAAGGAAATGTATCTGTCTCTCATATCTCGGTGGACACCTAAACCTCGCCGGAAGAGAAGGAAGGAGGATGACAGCGAAGACCCCGTATTCACTAGACGCGCCTTTGTTCATTCCAAACCATTGAGTTGGCATGGCGGAGTGGATAGCATGCTCATCTTGCACGCCGAAGACCGGGGTTCGATTCCCGAGGTCGACTAAATTCCTACTCGGTTTTATTTATTTATATGGCCTGACAAGAAAAGTTAGGCTAATTGAGTAATTAAGGAATTAACTAAGCTCAGTCCCACTTGGAGCATCACTATACGATCCCTTCAATTGGTTGCATGGTTACTAGCCAAAGTACAATTGGCCCCGTTTGAAACTCGCGCACTTTGACGTCACGGCCGTTTCGACCAATTGAAAAGCGTGACATTTCTGTCGACAACTGCTGCTTACAACGACGAGACATTAAAGGTTTTCGGCTTAATTGTCTTTTCGTTCTCTCCAATCTTCGTCCCTTGCCTTACGGCGAGGTTGAGGTGTCCACCAAGATATGCGAGACAAATGCATTTTCTTTCCTCAAAAACCAATTTACCGACGAGAAAGGTCTTGGAGCCTAACGGGCGATGGCGTTCTGAGGACTCCCTGGCAGCGTTGCAAGACGCTGTCGCGTTCCACTCTTAGTGGCGGAGCTCGGCATCTTAACCACACATCAGTGACACAAGCAACACCACCACACTTAAGGCTTTCGCCTCATCGCATTTTAGGTCAACAAAGCGCCCTCTTGAATTTTGCACTTGGAACAGACACTAGGGAATGTATGCCTGCTTGCGGTCATCGATGCACGACTGGATGTAAGCGAGATCCCACTCATTAGAAATCAGGTCAACGCTGTCCTCTCGGCCTAATCGAATTCGCTAGACAGATTTTGCAATTCAAGCAAATGGAGCGCCTTCGGCGAATCTATATTTCCCGTCGACGATAAATAAGTTTTCGACCTAGATACCTATCTCGTGAATAAACACTTTTACTCTAAAAACTTTTCGTCTCGCCATCAGTATTCTGACGCAGCAATGTCGGTAGTGTTCACTTTATAATGATGTAGCAGTTTATTAATTTTCTATCAAGATAAAAAATTTGTCCGAGACATATTTTGTCCTACATATCGATTTCACTCCCTCCTGGCTGCTGCTTCTGGCAATTCAGGATAATAATATTTCGCTTCAGTCTCGAGCTCGTGCCTAGCTGCATATAGAACATACGAGACATCTTTTTCAAGGCAGACGGCAACGCGACTTCCTGTATTAGACAATAATCCTGAATTTGTGCTGGGCACCAGAATGGATTTTTGTACATCTGCATTGCTTCGGAAAGGGACACGGTTTTCACCTGTTCCTGCGTGTCTATTCATAGGTTCATCCCATAGAATATAATCGGTCGAAATGCTGACGACTTTATATTGTCGGGTAATATCTATATTTTCCTAATAACATCTCTAAACGAACCTACAGCGATCCATGTCTTAACCTTGCACGGTAGTACTATTGACAGCTTGTCTATCAAATCGTATAGAAGGTAGTCGGCACCAAGCCGGCCGGAACAAAAAATTTCCTTTCATATCTGCATGTCTTATCTATACGGATGTGGCGGTGGCGCAGGCGCACATGGCATATCACTTGTTTTCGTGACGATGCATCACCCTGCCCCAACAAAATTGACTCTGCGCTTCACGACTAACGTCATGTGGCTGTGTTCTATACCTTGCGCACTTCAAGAAATGTGAACAGAAGAGAACCTGGCAGGAAGCCGCTGCCGATGACATTGGACAGCGCCTTGTCGGAGCGACTCTACGCATTTTATCGGGAAGGTCGGCAAGCTTTCGTGCTAGTCGAAAAAATCTTTCTTTGCGCGCGCTTTTTCTGTAGAGAAAGCGCAGCTCGTGTTCGAGGCTTTAATAAAACTGCGCAAAAGCGCTGTTTTTGCCAAACCCATTTTTTTTTAGCTGAGACTGAATAACCACGGGGTGTCCGATATAAAAACTGACATTCAAGGCTATCATCAAACGAAACTGCGGTACAAATGCGCTTCAGGTTTTCTTCGTATCTACGTATTGCGTTTTCTCAGCTCCCTCTGATACTTTTTTCTTTCAATGTGTCTTACAGTGGCTTTCGCGCCAGGGTTTTGACTCCACTGTCGCGGGTTGAATGTTGACCGATTTCGTTTGAGGCAAATTATGAAAACACGTTTCACAATGTGGGTGCGCGCTAATGAATTCCAGGTGCTTAAAAAATATGATGTTACCTCTGGCGCAGGGCTGGTGCGTTCATTACAATTGTCGCGAGTGGAAAAAAAAGACGAGGAGTGTTTGCCGCGCGCCGACGACGACGTTGCTGCTGGTGGACCTCCCTGTTTTTCTGTGCTCCCTGTCTTCACCCGTTCTCGCCGTCGGCCTGTACGTCAAGCCGTGACATTTGGTGCAGGTGCTGGGTAACGCATCTCATGCAGCGCACCCCGCCTCGTAGTTCGAGCCCCGTCCTAAGTCCTGGCCGTCGAGTTTCTTGGAGGAGCCCTCGGCAGAAACTGAGACTCGCGCTAGCCGACGCCAGCAAGGCCAAGCGCCGGAATTCGGACTCTTGCCCGAGGGATCGCGGACATCTAGGACAGCCAACGTCACCATGGCGTCCCAGTCACAAGAAACCGACCCCGCGATTGCATCGAGGATCGTCTACGTGCCTCTCACTCCAAGATCTGTCGTGCCGTTCCGTTGCGATGGCCTTGACGATGTTGAAGACTGCGTCCAAAACTCTGAAAGAGTAGCGCGACATAACGGGTGGACTCCAGACCAATGCCTGCAAAACCTGTACTTCTCCCTGGAAGCCACAGCGAAGTTTGGTTTGAGAACCATGAGGCTTCGTTAATATCATGGGAGACGTGCAAGAGCGAACTGGTACGTACGTTCGCGAACCAGCACCGGCGACAGCAAGCTGAAGATCTGCTCCACGCTCGCATCCAGGGACCTACCGAAAGCGTCAGGAGCTTCGTCGAAGACGTGCTGCGTCTGAGTGCCCGCGCCGACCCGCGGGCTACTGAGGAGAAAAAGGTACGGGCGTTGATGAGGGGTGTCCGGAATGTCATCTTTGGAGGCCTCATCCGCAATCCTCCGACCACAGTGGCCGGATTCGTCGCCGAAGCTACCAACATCGAGCAGGCATTGGCGACAAGAAGCAGTCACTTTCAGAGACTGAGCGCCCTTCCTGTCGTCTCAAGTCTTGCCTCGTCTGACCTGGGCGGAGTTGGCCTCGCCGATGTTCGAGAAATAATTCGCGACGTCATCCGCGAGGAGCTGAAAAAGCTCTTCCCTACTCCTGAGCAGCCCGCCTCTGTCTCCATCGCGTCGGCCGTTCGCGAAGAACTGCGACAGGCGCTGGCGCCAGAAGACGTCCCAATTGTAGCTGCAGCTGACCCACCGGCTATGAGCTACGCCGCCGCAGTTCGTCGTCCTCCTCCTACCCATCGCCAGGACCAGAGCGCTCCCGATTCCGGCCTTCGACGCCGTGAGTTCCTGCACTCGTCTGATGCACGCCTGGGACCGCCGAGACGCAGGAAGACCGACATCTGGAGGACTGCGGACCGGCGCCCACTGTGTTTTCACTGCGGTGAGCCTGATCACATGTATCGCTCCTGTCCATACCGCGAACTCGGCCTAAGGGGTTTTCACCGGGTCGATCCGTGCCCCCACTACGGTGAGCAGCCCCGCGACATACAAGACTACTTTCGACGTTCTCCATCACCGGTTACAGCTGCTCCTCGCACCTCTCGGTCGCCGCCACCTCGCCGTCCACCATCCCCTTCTCGCGGGTCTCGCCGTAAGAGCCTTTCGCCACTTCGGGAAAACTGAGTACGGCGACGCCTGGAGGTGGCGTTGCCGGAGTCGCACGAAGCAAAGAACCTCCGCCTACGTTGGAATGTCCCAGCTCGACCGATGGCATCCTTGGACGCGCGAATCGTTTTGTAATCTCTAGCAATGTGCACATTCTGATCGACGGACGCGACGTAACAGCGCTTGTGGACACCGGCGCTGATTACTCGGTCTTCAGCGGCAGTTTCTCTCGGCGTCTTCGCAAGGTTACCACCCAGTGGGACGGACCGCCCATACGTACCGCGGGCGGCCACATCGTAAACCCTGTTGGCAAGTGCACTGCCCGCGTCGAGATCCACGGTGAGACGTGCCCCGCCACTTTCGTGATATTGGAGAATTGCTCTAAAGATGTTATTCTGGGCATGGACTTTCTCCGTGAATATGGCGCCGTAATCGACATAGGGAAGAACAGGTTGACCCTCCGCGCACGTTCTTCATCGCCAGTACCGCCCCGGGCCAGAGCCTTTGCGATGAAAGTTGATGCCGACCATGTCCACTTGCCGCTGTTGTCGACAGTTTTCCTGCCGGTCCGAGCCGATACAACAGCATGTGGAGAAGGCGTTCTGGAAGGCAGTGTCCAGATGTTACTTACGCGCGGCATTGGTGTTGCGCGAGGGGTCGCAAATGTTTAACGAGGGCGAGCCAACATCTTCGTGACCAACTTCAGGAACGAGCCGCAGCACCTGACGAAAGGGTCAGTAATAACCCAAATGGAAGAGCTTAGCGACGTTCTTGAAGCAGTTGCGCTGCCTAAGGAGGCGGCCCCACGCGGGTCACGAGACCCTACAACGTTGCCCCTGGATATCGATCCCAAACTTGAGCCTTCCCAAACACGCGAACTGCTCTCCCTTTTGCATCGGTACAACTACTGTTTCGCGACGATATCCCGAGTTCGATAGACGCCAGTCACCAAGCATCGAATTATTGTCGACACCGCAACGCACCCTATTCGCCAACCGCCGTACCGCGTTTCCTTGAAGGAAAGGGAAACCATCCAGGAGCAAGTGCGCGAGATACGCGACGATGTCATCCAGCCATCCAACAGTCCCTGGTCCGCACCTGTAGTGCTGGTCAAGAAAAAAGACGGGACCCTTCGATTTTGCGTTGACTACCGGCGACTCAATAAGGTGACCAAGAAGGACGTGTATCCACTCCCACGCATCGAGGACACCCTCGACCGTCTTCGTCATGCCCGCTATTTTTCGTTCATCGACTTGAAGAGTGGATACTGGCAAATTGAAGTGGATACGCGCCCGCGAGAAGACCGCATTTATAACCCCAGATGGCCTCTACGAGTTTAAGGTGATGCCGTTTGGCCTGTGTACAGCGCCCGCGACATTTCAACGAGTCATGGATACTGTGCTAGCCGGTCTGAAGTGGCAGACATGTCTCGTGTATCTGGATGACGTTGTCATCTTCTCAAGCACTTTCAGAGACCATCTGGTGCGTCCTGAAGCAGTTCTTCAAGCTCTTCTGAACGCCGGTCTTACGCTCAAGCCTTCCAAGTGCCGCTTCGCATACAGTGAACTGAAGTTCCTTGGTCATATCGTCAGCCAAGTGGGTGTGAAGCCAGATCCCGAGAAAACGGCTGCCGTTGCATCCTTCCCTCCACCGTCGGACAAGAAGACCGTCAGAAGCTTTCTCGGTCTTTGCGCATACTTCAGGCGTTTCGTTCGAAACTTTGCCCAGATCGCGGCGCCACTTTACCGCCTTACGAAGGATAGCGTTGGCTTTGAGTGGAACGAGGAGCAACAATCAGCATTCCGCCAATTAAAACACGCCCTTGCAACATCCCCCATACTAGGCCATTTTGATCAAGACGCCGACACTGAACTCCACACGGACGCCAGCAACAAAGGACTAGGCGCAGTGCTTGCGCAATTTCAGGATGGCGCTGACAGGGTTATTGCGTATGCCAGCCGAGCTCTTTCGCCGGCGGAGGGCAATTACTCGACAACTGAAAAAGAGTGCCTCGCTGTCATCTGGGCCATAACCAAATTCCGGCCCTATCTGTACGGTCGCCCTTTTCGTGTCGTCACCGACCACCATTCGCTGTGCTGGCTCGCCAATATTAAGGATCCCGCAGGCCGCCTTGCTCGGTGGAGCCTTCGGCTACAGGAGTACGACGTCACCATCACCTACAAGTCCGGCCGCAAACATCATGATGCTGACTGCTTGTCTCGAGCCCCTATGGAGCCGGCACCGGGAGGCGAAAATGACGTAGTGGACGGCTTTCTTGGGGCATTGGACACGGCAGATATGGCTGCTCGGCAACGCAGTGATCCTCAGATTGGTCAGCTGATGGCGCACTTGGAAGGCCACGAAGCTGCGGTGCCTCGCGTTTTCCAGCGCATGCTGCCGACGTTCAAGGTAATGCACGGCGTACTGTACAAGCAGAACTTCGACAGCAGCCCGAGGTCGTGGCTCCTTGTTGTGCGGAGGACCTGCGCTCCGAGGTCGCCCAAGCTTGCCACGACGATCCTACAGCTGGTCACCTTGGCTACAGCCGGACGCTTTCACGTAATCGAGAACGGTGCTACTGGCCGACACTTCCTAAGTACGTGCGTCACTACGTAAGAACTTGTCGAGTGTCAAAGGCGCAAAACACCACCCATACGACCAGCTGGTCTTCTCCAACCACTCAAACCACCGCTTGTTCCGTTCCACACCGTCGGAATGGATTTTCTTGGTCCATTTCCGACGTCGCAGTCGGGCAACAGGTACATTATTATAGCGACGGACTACCTAACGCGATACGCGCAGTCCCGAGCACTTCGGTCTGCGACAGCTGTTGAGGCAGCCAAATTTTTTATTGAGTGCATTGTGCTCCGTCACGGTTCCCCTGCCGTTTTGATTACTGACCGGGGTGCCGCGTTTCTGGCCAAGCTCACACAGGAGATCCTCCGTCTCAGCTGCACCAGCCACCGCCGAACTACTGCGTACCATCCGCAAACGAATGGGCTGACGGAGCGGCTGAACAAGACCATGGCCGACATGATCGCCATGTACGTGGATGTCGCCCATCGCAGTTGGGACTCGGTACTGCCCTACGTTACATTCGCTTATAATACCGCTGTTCAGGAGACGACCGGTATGACCCCTTTCCAGCTGGTCCACGGTTTTCCAGCTGGTCCATGCTTGACGCTATTCTACCGCACGAGCCGCCTGTCGACGTAGACGATGGTGCCCGAATAGTATGCGAGCGCGCGGAAGAAGCTCGGGAACTCGCTAGACTCCGCATCCAACACCAACAGCATGCCGACGCTCGTCGGTACGATCTCCGTCGACGCGACGTACATTTTTACCCTTGAGACAAGGTCTGGGTGTGGACGCCAGTACGCCGTCGAGGTCTCTCCGACAAACTCATAAAGCGGCACTTTGGCCCGTATACAGTTCTTCGCCGCATCGGTGAACTTAACTACGAGGTGCTGCCCGACGGAAAACGACCGTCATCACGTCGTTCACCCCGCCCTGATATTGTGCACGTAGTGCGGCTTAAGCCGTATTACGCGCGATGATCGTCTGCCCCGAACTGATTTTCCCACCTCCTTCTACACTGGCCAGCAGGAGTTTTTGTGCGCGTGTGCGGTTTTCCGCCCTGTGCCTTTGTTTTCGTGTTAGCATCGGGACGATGCTTCTTTATAGGGGAAGGTAGTGTCGCGAGTGGAAGAAAAAGACGAGGAGTGTTTGCCGCGCGCAGACGACGACGTTGCTGCTGGTGGACCTCTCTGTTTTTCTGTGCTCCCTGTCTTCACCCGTTCTCGCCGTCGGCCTGTACGTCAAGCCGTGACACAAAAACACAGCCCACCATTACCGTGCTTACCCAGGCGGTACCACGTACAGTCGTAGTTAACGCTTATAGTGTATTTATTATGACTATGATTTTTATGAAAATCCCGCTTAACCCGGAGCCCTCAAATACGGTACTGCTCAAACCCTACGTACAGGCTCGTTGCTCTAAACACAGAAAACCCTACCACTCCAAAGCTTTTTTGCGCCTCAATGGGGCACGTACCGCTCCCGAGTCTCTGAGAAATCACAGACACGCTAATCGCAAGCGTCATTTCCTGATTGTCCAAGAAGTCAGCCGCTTCCTAGTGTTTAGGTAGCCGCGCGCCGCGTCAGTCATCCCTAAACATACCACCGCTGAACATCACTGGCTCTTGGTGCAGCAGCTGGGCATCTGCACGTATTCTCGCGGCCGTGAAGAGAATGACGCAAGAGGCGCCAGCTGCACGCGAACTTAGAAAGTGCCCGCAGCAAGTGAACACGGTTACTCAAGCGCCGCGGTGTCGCCGTGTACCAATCAAAGTCTCATAATGCTAGTCGAAGGAATGCGGGCCGGTAGTGGCGCCGCTACCAGTGTTTGTAGGCGAAGCGAAATTTCTGCTCTATTTCCCTAGTCCGGAGTCCTGGTATTGGTGCTATTTCTTCAAATATAAACGTTGAGTGGACGATCAGAGTTTACTTTCTCCTTAACCTTCTCTGATATCCTCAAGCAGTTATTTCCTTTTTAAAAATTCCTGCGATTATTCTAATGTTTTTTTCCCTTCCGAATACAGGCGCGAGTCTAATATAAGAGTTGTGTGCTCTGAGAGGAAGTAAATATGTATGGTGCCCGTTGGGCAAAGTAGCGTATATTTTTCTTTGCACACACAGCAAAATAAAGCAACCCTTGTGCAACTACGCAAGTTTCTCACCATGTCATCGTAAGGCCCGGGAAGGAATCCTTTGCAACTTCAGCCCTTAAATCTGGTCTTCTGCCTTAGTCCCGATGCATCTGCTTGTTAGGAATTTCTGTGAAGCTTGCGTCTTGCGTATAAGCAGACATGACAATGAAAATGAGGGGCTTGTTAAGAGAGGCATTTAACCAAGGGAGTGAAAATTCCTATATTCCCAAGAGGCCACGAACAAGCGACGCTAGCGCCAATCCCTCTTTCTGTTGCGTTGAAAGTTGTTGGAGGCCGAATAATTCGTATTAATCACGTTGGCAACGGACGACCAATATACGCAGGCGCGGGGGGTGTTCGGAATGCATCTGCTTCAGGCGCGGACTGGTAAAAATCGGCCCACCTAATCAATGGTGGGCGGATGTAGCGTTGTCCGCCTGCTTTGCGGGGGGCCGTGCGCCGCGCTTTACACGGGTTTTAATAAAGCATTAATTTCTTGCTGTGGTATGGTAAAATTGGCTGCTCTGCTAGTGAAGTGTAGTAACCGAGGCTCGGGCCTAATGTAGCGGGAGTAGAGAACACATTTCTGCATGGTGTTATTGACATATATGTCCTTGTCGTTACTTTCAGTCGAAAAGAGATATTTCTCAAAATAAACTTTGTCCCCATTACAGTATTCCACATGACTCAGATAATCTGTGCCGACATACCAGAGATGTTAAGTTTATCGCAAACGGCGCACCTAACAATCGAAGTCCATCAGATTGGGCATCGTTCACGCACTAAGTGTGCAATCATTTCGCGCATGCTGTTCGCGCAGTAGAGAAAGATGCTTCTGTGCACAGTGCGTTCACGCAATTTAATGCCTGCACGATTTATCTTGCAATCGTAGATAATTTATCGTAGATAACCGTAGCTAATTAATGATGTATGAAACGGAGAATAGCTGTAGAGGACTTTTTTTACACTATCCCGCAAGCTTAGCTGCTGGCGCGAGTTCGAACATACATTCAGGAAAATGTGGAAGTGTTCCTTCAGAACTCAGTAGAGATGACAGCAGACAGTTTTATCACTGTGTTGGAAATGGACCTGAACAGCGCCTTTATACCATACGTCGACAGGTTTTACTTGCGACGGCTTGGTATATGTATCGGCTCAAATGTGGAACCTGTGTTGTGCAACATTTTTTTGTCATTGCCAATCCTTGAAGACGGCTTTAGATTGCTGCCAAATTTTAAAAGTATTCAGGTTTGTAGATGACTTTTTAATTTTTTAGCAAGGAAAAATGATGTGCAGTGTGAGGACTTGAAGATTGGTTTGGTTTGTTGGGGTTTAATGTCCGAAAGCGACTCAGGCTTTGAGGGATGCCGTATAGTGAAGGGCTCGGGAAATTTCGACCACTGAGGTTCTTTAACGTGTACTGGCATCGCACAGCACACGGGCCTCTAAAATTTTGCTTTCATCGAAATTCAGCTGCCGCGGCTGGGATTAACTTGAACACTGATAATTTAGACCACTTCAGAAAACTTGATGAGGGTTTGACCTTCACACATGAAGTCCCTACTGCGAACACTCTGCATTATTTATACATGCAACTGATCCGGCCCTATTTTCACCTATGTTTAATATTCCACCCCAGGGTAGCGAAGGAATTACTGCCATTTGATTCAGCTCACTCGAAAACTGCCAAGAGAGGCATTGCAGCCCTTAGTCTGGAGTCAGCGCTCATTAGGTCGTGCATGCATAGAATCAGTGTGAGCTTGGGAAACCTAAGTTAAAGATTCGAAGCTGTAGGCAGTGAATCCCTTCTCCCGTCTATATGAATCCGTTCTCCAGAAGTTCCCGATGTTCAAAGGAAAAGCGCGCAGGAGGGCTACAAACATTGCTACGAAACCTGTTGTGATGCCTTACGTACTCAGCATCGCGCACAAACTGAAGAAAGTGGCCAGGAGGTACAAAGTAAAAAAGGCAGCAATGTGGGCTAGTTGGTTGTACATTTGAGGGTCCGTCGTTTCAGTTGCTGTTTTTTTTCCGTGTGTAGCGCATTATTCCCCTCAAAGATGCGAAGTACCGATGGAATTCTTAGCGCCAAAAAAGGCTCGGAGAGCTGTGCTCACGCACAGCAAAGCATAAGGAGAGGAGAAGAGGTTGTGGAAAAAGGCCCCTGAAGCACTTTGTAGAATGTGCGACAGGAGTGGGTTACAAAAATTGGCAGTGGCTTAGCTCGGCTATGTTACGATTTATATGTAGCGAAATCTACGCCGCCTCAAATGTGGTTGCGGCGCACGCCAGCTATCCTTTTCAATGCTCCTTCCGTGTTATGAGGCATGCAACACAGCTGGCGAAGCCAAGGTGCGTGCAGAATGGCGGCGAAGGCTGGTCCCAAAAACGGTTTAGCGCGACTGCCGCACAGCCACTTTGGGGGGCCGAAACACTTATATAATGAAATTCAAAAGCACAGATAAAAATACTATAAAACAACAAAAAGAAATGAATATTTTAATGCCACGTTTTATAAAAAAGGTTAACTATTTCAGCAAACATTACGCCGAATTTTGTAATTTTTTGCAACGCTCTTGTTGCGCCCTCTGTTGATGAGTGTGCGGTACGTTTACAGCGCGACTTTGCAGGCCTTCTTTCGGTACCGGGCCACAGTGGCTGCTGGAGCATACGAAGGGATCTCTTATCTCCAGGTGCCTGCTATGGCGCGCCTTCGAAAGCGTGCAAGTTAAGCTCGAAGGTCTCGAAATGGCCCCTCTAAGAAGTTTTGTCGTCCTTGCCCGTCGCTTCTCTGTCACCGTTTGGCAAGATCTGCACCCCGCTGCACCGCTGCAGCGTTTCCTTCGGTGTACGGCCAGTGCGAAACCTTTTCCTCGAGGCTTCGCGCTCATCGTTTCAAGCGCTCAGTTCTGCATTTCAAGGTGAGGTTGAGGCATGTGAAGAAACCTTGCTCCGTGGCACATTGTGACAGCGTGGGTCTTACCGTGGGTGTCTTAATAAGACTACACCGCTTCCCTCTGGACTTTCGCAGGTGAGCTCTTGCCGTTGTCGTCTGCTCTAGATATGCTTTTGTCGGGCTTTAAGCGCCTATTCGTAGCTATAACCATTTCATACGCATTTGGCTTCATGTTATCGGGATATTTAAGTAAATTGCAGGGCACGCACTTGCAGTCATAAGGTGTGCAAAAGACACCCATAATTTGTCTTATTTATAGCTAGTTTCGTGCAGCTGACTGTCACCAACGTGAATTTGGTACTAGGCTCTCATGAGCAACCACGTGCCCTCTGCTTGCCGCATGGTCAATTTAAAACCAACTGCGCTGCCTAATAGGTCTGAGCATGACATTAATGAGTTTTGCAGCACCGTGAAGCCAATTTCAAGATCCCCCCGCAACTGACACTATCGAAACTCAACCATGTGTATGTGCGCCGCATTGACTGTGCCTTAACTGAATTGCGCCAGCAGTAGTTGTTGCCGTTCTACGTATACATGACCGTCAATGTTGTTTTAAACTTATTTCGCTGCATCGCTCTCGCCACTTTTTGAGCACAGAAAAATAGCTAGCCGCGTGGTATCAGGCGAGCGTAACCGCACTCTGAGGCGCAGAGGCTTGGCGAGAGCATTTTCTGCCATAGTTATAACGTACTGTATTTAGGTGAAAATAATCTTGGCGTATTGACGTTTGGAGTATATGGTATTCATTTGGCCGCAGTTGTGTAACGTGGACGCTGCATCATGTCCACGTGCAAAACGTGGGTGCAGTTCTGCCGCAACCTCAGCCTGGAGAAGACGCCGTGCCAGCTGCGAAACCTGAGGGCTTCTTCCAAGCACTTCGAACTGTTTGCGTATCTTCGGCCAGGATGGCTGCGTCTCGATGCTGTGCCTACTCGAGGAAGGAGTGGCTGTATTGAATGTCCTTGCACTTCAATGTAAACTACACTCCATGTATGTTTTAGTTTGATTAGAATTGCTTCAAATTACTTCGGTTAGCGACAAGGAGGTCTTGAGGCTGTGCGCAGGCCCTATGTATGGTGTAACGCTCTAGCGTTGAGCAGGTTTCTTGATGCTACAACTTTTTAATATTGTCATACAGTTGTAAACATAGCTGCTATATCCTGCAACCGCTGTGTGCTGCATGGTCTATGTGTTGATGCGCCTATTTTTGTCATGTCATGTTTGCCTCAATGGAAGCTGGTGTAGCATTGTTTTCTACAGTTTTCAATTTCTTACCTGGCAACGTTCGTGGAACCTCAAGGCTTTTTCCTATCCGCACTGTGACCATTGAGATAAATAGCCAGCTTAAACAAAACTACTGCTTGAGCTGCCTGTGAAGCGCATTTTTTGTTGGTGTGCCTTATCACTGTATTTGTTTGGTTGCTGTAATAAAGCATGAATATGAAGACCATACTTGCCGTGCACTGTATTGCAAACTGTGCACTTCAGCATGTGCTTTGTGCATCATACCTTGATGTACCCAAAAGTACTAGCAGCAGTATTTGCACCAAAGTATCCACTACGAATCATGCATGCTTAGCCATCGTCTGAAAGTGTAGCAGCCTTTCTATGCTGCCTTCTTTGCCAGTCGCTTTCATTGGGTTTTGAATTGCACATTAACAAGGCCATAACTAGCAGCAACTCGAGCACATTTGACGAGCAAAGGTTGGTGCGCATTCAAAGGCAACCTTCAAGTGATACCGGCTCGAAAGTTCGGGTTCTATAAAAAGACAACTTTATAATTCGCGCCAAAAGCATACGTATGCGTGATGTCAATCAACATCACTCATACGTAGGTTGATCCCCAAAATAGGGGCGCTGGGGTGCCCCCATGAGCCGCCATTTTTTGGACCAATGGGCGTCTATCGAGCTTTCGCTACCATAGTTAATCGGCAATGGCGAAGCGAGCGGAACGACGAGACAAGCGGAGTGACGTCATACCAAACGGCGGCGGCGGCGGCTCCGGGGTGAGGCGAGCAGTGCAAGTTCATGCCAGATGGCGGGGCGAGCGCGCGGCGTCCGCCAGCGGCTGTCGGTTGCTAGGCAACGGCTCAAGGTCGGTCTCTGTGCCTCCTCAAAGCACCACTATAGCGCAATCGCAGGTTCGTGCCCAATGTAGCTTTCGCTACAAAATACCACTGATATGGGAAAATACCTATATAAGCCAGACAGTTCGCTCCGTAAATTATCGTGCAGGTGAGCACGGGCGTTCGTTAAGAGATAACGGTAGCAGGACAAATTTCTCAACATAGCAGAGATTGCAAAAATCAACCATGTCCTCATGAGACAAAGATTCTTTTCAGGGGCAGTAGTGTCATTGCACGTGATAATTTGGTAGTGTTTCTGATAAGGAACTATAGCAATTGTGTAAGTGGTATGTCAGTAGGCCTTTACAACAAGGAGCTGGCATTTTTGAGCTCTATGTTTTAGGGTTCGATGAGTGCACACGTGCATCTGGACTTGTAATGAAGGTACAGCCTTTGTCAAAAGTTTGGAGCCCAAGGGCTTTGCTTCAGAGCCACACCGTTTGGTCCGTAATGGATCTCCAGCGTTCGAACTTTTCTGAAAGTAAGATGATTTCTGGCCCTGCCTCCTCCGCTGGATAAGACTTCCACAGATCCTACAGGAGTCCCACTACAAAACTTAGAAGCAAACCCCTTGGGCTCAAATCATTTGACAAAGACTGTACCTTGCGCACATGCGCGGGTTTTTTCTATATTTAGGGGCTATATTTAGGGGCTATATTTAGGGCCTTTTCTATATTTTGCGCTCATACTGTGCTTGTGTTCTGCTATTATGCGTCGCATTTTTAGCGCAATATAACACAGTTTAAGAGAATGTTCCTCCAATAAGCCGCGAAGGAAGTTTGTCGCTCTTTCCTCCCTCTGTATGAATCCTTTCAGGGTTAGGGTACGCGCAACATAAAAACTTCTGAAAGCAAAAGATAGAAAAAGAAGAAAACTGAAGGTCGTGGGTTCCGACCCCACCGGTAGCATGTCGTTTTTTGTCTTCTGCATTTCAGACAAGTATCTTTTGGCGATAAAATAACTGCACTATTAAATTTACTTTCAGGAAAAAATGAGAGGTCCTCTATGTCCCCTCGTTTTCGGTAAGTGTTGGCTTCCTTCAAGTATGTCATAACGAGCCCCTCTTTTCCCTTCCCTTGTGGGCTCACTTCTTAACGAAGGCTTCATTCTGACCGTCTTGATGTCGTAGGTACTACAAGAACATCTGTAGACATCATAGGTAGCGCCTGTCGTGCGACATATCCTTTAAAACCCTTTGCGTTCAACGTCACCTCTGGCGGCTGTATCATAAGTGCGAGGGATAGTGCTACAGAGGCGCATATGTAGTACGCGACGAGGTCAAGTCATGGCAGGATGCTTTCATGACAACCGTTCAAAGAAAAAAAAACTATTCACGTTTAAACACCCCCACTAGTACCTTGATCCCACTATAATGAGAAAATGGGCCACTGCCTTAAGTTGCGAAAAATTTTCTGGAAGATAACATGTGTATCTCTGGAAGATTGTGTCGTGTTGGTTGCTCGTATGTTCTGCCATGTGAATGGAGAGCAATTCCGTGAGCAGGCGTGCTGATATAGATTTTCCCCTTTCAGCCACACGCGCCACATCCGAGACGATGGCAGGGACAGTGCCTTTTGATGTTCCGTTAAAGCATTACAACTATTATTGCATTAACATGCATCATTATGTTTATATTCAAGGACAGTATATGGCACTATATGAACCAGGATCAGCCGATGGCTGTCGCAGGGAGACGTCCAAGCTGTAGCAAACTTTATACCTTGAGTTCTGTACACGAGGTAACTTCGGACAAGCTCGGACGCACCAACTGCACCGATCTGCCGGGATAAACCACAGACATTGGCAAGCCGACTGCAAAAGGCGCTGCTATCGTAGAAACTCCGGGAGTTTTAATCAAAATTCACGAGAGGATAAAGTTGTCAGAATTAGCCAGCGATTAGCACAAGTAATCATCTATCGGAGTGGATGAAGTGGTCATATCAGGTTTCAGATCCTCGCCTGTCAGAGCACGAACGCTCACTTTTCGTAAAGCGGCAGTGAGCCCTAAAGTGCTTCGTATTCCTCGCTGGTGACTGATGGCAAATAATTACGTGAGGCTTGTTCTTCACATCAGTGTGCCGCATGCGCGTGCCTCTGGCCAGCGGACTATGCGGGGGAAAGTGCTTGGCCTGACCGTCCTCACTTTTCGTCAATTGTGCTGTTAATAAAGGACTAGCTTCTTCAGATCTTTCAGCATCGTGCGTGATTGCGAATGCACGGAATATTCTAGGCTTGCTTGGCCGTCCTTGCAGTGCGTGGTGAACATCCAAATTGTTTTCAAAGCAAAACGGAAATAATTTTTTTTAGATATCTCGCATTGATCACAATATGGTGATGCCTAAGCTAGTGGACATCAGGGAGGAGCTCCGGAAAAGTGAACTCTTCCAAATATTGGGAAATCTTAGCTTAAGCTATGTGTTTGTGGGCAGGCCGATATTCTTGTCTCGTGATTTGCAAGCATTGGGAGTATGTGGCCCAATTCCTTTTCTATTTCAATCGCCTTATTGCCGATGCATCGCTGCGACAGGTGGCTGCATTATTCAAATCGGAAAGGCTTCCGGGGCAGTACTTGGCGACCGCTAAAGCGCTATCGACAGACATTGCTCCTGTCAGTTCTCAGGCGACGAATAAATAGAGCAGTTTGTTAACTAATTTATTTATTTATTACGTATACATTCAAGACACGTAGGCACTACAGAAAGAAGTGGTAAGTTTGTAACAAATAGTTGCCGAACAACAACAGCAAAAAAACTTTAAGGCACCTTCAACCGCGACCTTGAAGTGAATGGCATCACAAATAGAGACGGTGGAGGCGAGAAGGCGCTTCCACTCACCAGCTGTTCTTGGCCAAAATGCAGAATAGTTCGGATTAGCACGGCAAGCTGGCTCTCGAACTTGGTGTTGATGATCGATGCGAGATAAGGTGTAGCTGGGTGCGGTGAAAAGATTATCTTTCAGGAATGGAGTAAAGTGGCACATTTTATAAAAAAGACAGGCGCAAGTTCTTGAGACACAGGGAAAGGTCAGGCAGAATAAGTGTATTTTTCGTTGAAGTGACACTGGAATGCTTGCACTGGGTCGACTGGTTAAGCGATGCGGCACTGCCCTTCGGTGGAAGGTGTGGCAACGGTGGAATTTGAGAGACTTAGGCTGCTCTTCCCGAGCACCCCTCAGGAGCATTGATTAACTGAGCTGTCACCCGCCATGGTGGGCACTGCGTATAGGACAGTCCAAGGGTGCTTGACAGCATACAAAGTCCCACAAGGGGGCCACTGGAGAAGCATTTCTGGCGATGCTGAGTGTCAGTCATGGCTCAGCGGGAGATCTGGCGGCAGTGTTCGGCATCTTGCGCGAGTTCAGAAACAGGAGTATATTTCGGAGACACCGGGTTGGTAAGGGAGAATGGTCGCTACTGTAGCAGGCAGATAAATGTCGTAAAGAATAAAGCAAGCAACGAAGCCAGGTCAAGCACAGAAATTTGCTGCGATGGCAGTGCCGGTCAAGCGCAGGTTCACCTTCTTCTGTCCCGCAAATCTGCGTATTCTTTTTACAATATATACCAGGTGTTTAGGGACTACATAAAATTTTCTAAAAAAATCTTTTTGGTGTAAACATACACCTTTTGTGGCATACTATTGCCAGTTTAACACCACTCGCTGGGTGTGCTGGAAAATCATGCTTACAACTACGTGGCGCAAAGTCATACACCGACAAGTACGGAAACACCGCA
Organism: Amblyomma mixtum; assembly: GCF_055824585.1. Lineage (NCBI taxonomy): Eukaryota > Metazoa > Arthropoda > Arachnida > Ixodida > Ixodidae > Amblyomma > Amblyomma mixtum. Next base: position 124,938,512 of record NC_143021.1, read on the forward strand.
AAGCGCTGACTTCACCAAAACTTTATTGCGGCGCGCAACGTATACGTATACCCTATCGCGCGCATGCGCTGAAACGAGAGGAAAAAAAGGGAAGATGTCACGCTTTATCTGGCACCGGCATCGCATTGCACCAGGACCCACTCTCCAATGAACAGGCAAGCAAAATGCGGGCCAAAAAACTATCACGCACGAACCCAGGAGGGCCAGAATTATATCCCCACATTCGTCATTCACGGCAGGTTACATTTCTAACACAATTGGAGCTCTTCTTCGAAAGAACCCCGATAGTTCACAAATACGTGAACAAAGTGGCGAGTGAGATAGTGGGAGCTTCTGAAATTGCTGAGAGAGTGGACGATTGTGTCCGCACTCCGCCGGTGTTTTTGAGTGAGAAAGAGCGCCAATTTCGCTGCAGAGTGCAAAAATACATGCGCTTTCGAAAGCATGCATGAAAAGCAACACCTCCAGTGCAGGTAAAAAAGCCAAATTTTCTCGAGCTGTAGCGCCAAGGGTAACCGCATTTTGGAAATTCTAAACTATGATAGGGCTAATATCAACGACCGTCTAGAAAACGACCGGCTACAGTTTCGACCAGGTGCCCAATTTTACTATTTGAAAAGTTTATTATTATTAATTAGTTAATCATCTCACTACTTCAGAATATTGACCGGTTTTCCGGAGTCCGGCAACTCTCATCATACTATGCCTCAAAAGCCATATTTTCACCCAAAAAGAGTTGTTTTGAAAATATTTTAAGCTGTTCACTGAACCAGCCCCTATACATGATTTTAGTTTCGATACCTGGGCGCCGCCTTGTTTGTTTTACTCGAGCGCCGCCTACCGCCGACGCCATCTTGGACTGATAATTTGCAGTCGGTGGGCTGCAAATTATCAGTCCAAGGTTATCAGTCCGCCAACTCTCATAATACTATGCCTCAAAAGCCATATTTTCACCCAAAAAGAGTTGTTTTGAAGATTTTTTAAAGTGTTCCCCGAAACACCCCCTATATACACGCCTGGCGGGTGGCCCACAGCTCGGAGGGACGGTTGGCAGCTTGAGACAAACAAGGCAGGTACCCCGGTGCGGCTGCTCAGTGGTTACGGCGCTCAGCTGCTCACCCGAAAGGCGCGGGTTCGATCCCGGCCGCGGCGGCCGAATTAGGGTGAAGGCGAAATTCAAGAGGCGCGTGTGCTGTGCGATGTCTGTGCACGTTAAGAACCCCAGGTGGTCGAAATTTCCGGAGCCCTTCAGTACAGCGCCACGTATAAGCTGAGTTGCTTCGGGACGTTCATCCCCCATAAATGAATAAAAAACACAAGGCAGGCTCCTGACAAGCAGACAACCACACAAAGGAATCATAATTATCAACCTGACTACGTTCACTGCAGGACAAAGGCCTCGCCCATGCCTGTACAATTAACACGGTCCTTTGGCAGCTGGTGCCGCCTTTTCCCCTCAAATTTCTTTATTTCACTCGCCCTCGTAATTTTCTGCCGTCCCCTGCTGCGCCTGCCTTCTCTTGCTGTCCACGCCGTTGCCTGGTGCCCACGGGTTATCTCGCCGTCGCATTGCCTGTCCTGACCAAGACCATTTCTTCTTCTTCACTTCGTATAGAATACCATTCACCACGGTTTGATTTCTTAGTTTAGTTAGTTAGTTTATGGGGCTTAACGTCCCAAAGCGACTAAGGCTATGAGAGACGCCGTAGTGGAGGGCTCCGGAAATTTCGACCACCTGGGGTTCTTTAACGTGCACTGACAATTGCACAGTACACAGGCCTCTAGAATTTCTCCTCCAAAGAAATTCCAGCCGCCGCGGCCGGGATCGAACCCGCGTCTTTTGGGCCAGCAGCCGAGCACCATAGCCACTGAGCCACCGCGGCGGCGGTTTGATTTCTGACCCACTCTGCCCTCTTCCACTAGCTAGCTCTCTTGTGCTCAACTAAACTTGAATCCTGATCGGTACCCAGCACGTTCCGGCCTCATGGGTTAGTACCGGTAAGAAAAAGCTGTTATATACTTTTCTCTCGCAGTATCGTTGTGAACTGCGTTTCACAATCTGAGGGAACAGCCAAACAAAAACACATCGGCTACAGACGGGGAATCCACACTATAGGTGTTACAGCACTATAGTGGGCATGATCAAAATAAATGGAACGACTAGCAGATCTTATCATATCTTTGCAAGTTTTTCAACTATACCTCCTGAAAAAGGTGTTATATGGCGGCGTGCAGGGAAACTCGTTGCACGTTGTTCGGTCCTTCCCAGTTCTACACGTGGTGCTGCAGCAGTAGGGCATGCGGGAGGAGGTGGTGGTAACGCCGGTTCTAATGCGCACGTCGCTGAAAAGAAAAAGCGGCTTCTTCACGCTCTGGTGGATTCCTTAGTAAGGCTGGAAGTTACCGCGTGCTTGAGATTCGATGTACGTAAAAGCTCTCGCCCTCACATCTCGAAAAACTTTTGCGATGTTTAAATACCAATTACTATCAGCACCGTAGCTGTTGAAGACACACGAAACCTAGCCTTCTTTTAGTATTTATTTTCAGGGTGCTCTCCATGCGTGAATGAACTTAATTTCCAGCGCACGGTTGTTATACCAAGCATAGGTGATAGCTTATCTCCAGCCTACGTTTGCCAGGTGAGCTGTATTAGAAAAGGAAATATGTCTTACTGTTCGAAGCAGCTGCTAAAGAACTGCACGCCAGCTGCACAGCAAATAAAAAGTTTGCAGTGATAATGTTTTTTTTCAATAGCAGTACTATGAAAAGCACAGCGATCGAGAGACACGACGCCAGGTTTCAAGAAACATGTGCGGTTATTCAGCCATTCGGGCTCTGCATGCAAGAAGCCGAAACGCAATTCTTTATTAGCCGCCATTCACGTCCATTCTTTCATTGTGGCAGAGCCGGACAGGTAGGTTATTGATCACAATGTGATTGGGCTGGCGCTTTATGAGAACTGTAATCGGGACTGGTACATAGTAAGGTTGCTTCATGGTTAGTATGCGAAAATAAAAAAGGGAGCGTTATTTCTGAAAACATTGGCAGCACAATGTCACCAATATATCGTTCACATAATTTTATAAGGTCGCCTAAAATTTAGCCCCTATCAATTGCGCTCGCTATGAAGGATGCCATAAGGCAGTTTCAGCTGACCGGTTTTACGGTCCCCTCCGATTACGCTGGCCCGCCCAACATAAGCATAGCGGACGTGCGGTGAGCAAGTTTATAAAAGCAAATTGTTCCGCTGGTAAGGCTAAGCAGAGTGGTTTGGCTTGTGACGCTATCTAGCGGTGATAAATAGACACGATTTGATGAACGAAATCGAAACTTGTGCTTCTAGTTCATATCCACTCCGTTGATTCCAAGTGAAGGCAAGCGTATAAGGGGGCGGCAGAAAGTTAGGTGGGCGGATGAGATAAAGAGGTTTGCGGGGATACGGTGGCCGGAACTGGCAAAGGACAGCGTTAATTGGAGAGACATGAAGAGGCCTTTGCCCTGCAATGGGAGTAGTAAGAGTGGTGATGATGATCAGTTCATATCTCTTTGTTTTTGTTTGCCTGGAACTTAACAAGTGTTAAGTGAACAAGCGTACTAAAAGGGCACCTGATCGGGCAGCTCAGTGAAAGAAAACCCGACTTGCGTTGGTAGTTTGATCCACACCGACCAATGCCACACTGTTCATGCGAGGCGCCGCTGTGAACCTCTATATTAGTGTTTTTCCTTTTTTCTACGCTGCGCAAAACAAGAATTCAGACTGCGGCAGTGCATGTTCCCTTTAGCGCTACTAAACTGGAGGTAAATAGACGATCACTTCATTTGGAAACGTTTGCAGTTTGTCGGGGTGAACACTTCTGGATATGATTGCACGGACGTCTACTCATTAGCAAAATAAATTGAGACGTGCGTGAAGGGGGCGACTTTCCCATATTTGCTCTCCATTTTGCTGGTGTAGCCCGTACGGAGGTCCACGCCGTTTTTCGCAGCTCGCAACGTCCAATCGCGCTGGGTTCCGACTGCGGCATTTTCAGACACCCGCTAACACATGCGCTCCCAGTCGCTCGAAAGTATTGACCCTGACTACGCCGCAGTGCAAAGAGCGATCTTTGTCAATTTTGAAGCGCTTTAAATGAGTGTAGTGTAGAAAATGAGCGCTTGATACAGTGAAACTGGAAAGCGCTCTCAGACGCGACCGTCGAGCCAAAAGCCAAAACTGGAGGCATTTCCATACATACGATCCTGCACTAAACCGGCGCGCTTTCAGAACGGAGGCGCCACACCGCTGACCCGCTAGCGGGGAACGTACTGCGCATGGGCACTTCAGCGTCCGCCCCGCTCAGCTTGGTAGCGGGCCTCAAAACCGGTCAGCTCAGCTAAAAATGTCTAATAAAGAATCAACTGGGAAGCATTAACGACGTGGGTCGCAGCGTCCAGGATGTTTTTGGTCAGGAACAGGCTGGAAAAATCGCTGAAGCACCTTTGTGATAGCTCTTACGGTTTTCGTTCTTTTTTCTCGGCGACAGCAACTTTACAGTATGCAGTTTCTTCGTGCAACGTTAATACACTTGCGCATCATGAAATAACCAAAATATTCTAATATATAACAAACATAGTCACCCTTAAAAATCATCGCTGCCGCACGTGCTGCGGAAACCGGCCACCATATCGATGTTTCAGGAAAGGCCACGTGAGGTCGGCAGAATCGCTGGAACCATCGCGCCGTGTTTCTCGGAGCACTAGCTGCCCCGTCAAGATGTGGACGGTGCGACTGAGTGGTGTTCCAGAGCAAGTCAACCAACGTGCCGTTTCCATCAACGGCAAGGTATACTCGTTCGGCTCTTTTCACGAGGACGGGCCTCACCCCTTAAGGAACCTCGTCGACGTGTCCATCTTCGACCCTGCAGCGTCGCGGTGGGATATCGTGGAAACGCATTCACCGTGCAATGGCCAGCCGAATAACATTTTCCGTCGCACCGTTGTCGCCTACGGTCACTGCGCGTACCTTTGGGGCTTGCGGAACGGCTGGGAGTTGGACAGCGTCCTTTACCCTTTCGACACCAACACCATGTCATGGAGCTGCCCTCAAGTGAACGGTGAGGCGCCGACACCGCATTACGGCGCCTCAGCTTGCATGGTCGGTCATCGCATGTATATCTTTGGTGACCCACATGATTCCCAAGACGTCAGCGCGCTTGACCTGGATACCATGGAGTGGCATCGCGTCCCCACCAGTGGAGAGGTCCTCGCTCCGCGATCCTTCCACACGGCCTCTGCAATCGGGACCCGCATGTACGTGTGGGGTGGCGGCTTTGCTGCCACTTTTCTCGCAGGTCGCTTTGAAAACGTCAACTCATTATTCTACCTGGAAACAACCACCTCGACCTGGTTGCGCCCAAAAGTACAAGGCTTTCCCCCCGTGGGTCGGCACGGGCATTCAGCCTTTGTATACAGTGGCGAGCTGTACGTCTTTGGGGGGTACAACGAACTTATGGACACTTACTGTGCAGACATGCACAAGTATGACCCCGAGACATCGTGCTGGAGTGAGGTGAGGCCGCGGGGCTTAGGCGCGTCTGCCAGGTGGTTTCCAGGCTGCTGCATTACTGGCGAAAGACTGTTTGTGTTTGGCGGTTATGGCCCGGTACAGGACCCGGAGGAAGGAGAGGAGGAGGAGGAAGCGGCTCTGACCGACCTTCACGTGTTGCACTTGGAACCGACACTAAAGAACTTGTGCCTACTTGCGGTCGTCGATGCACGACTGTATGTAAGCGAGATCCCACTCATTAGAAATCAGATCAACGCTATGCTGTCACCATGATGGAGAGAGAGAGAGAGAGAGAGGGAAAGGCAGATGATGCAGCTGAAGCAAATGGAGTGCCTGCGACGAAACTGTATTTCTAGCGGACGATAAATGAGTTTTGTGCATGTAAAACGCCTCTATTTTAAAAGTACTTTTGGACTCAGCCTCTATTCTTTCACACACTGTAGTTTATAATGATATAGCAGTTAAGCAGTACTTTTTGTAACAGGGCGAAATATTTGTCCGAAGCAATATTTACTCCTGTATATCGATTTCACTCCATCCTGGCTGGTTCTTCTACTGATTAAGGATAATATTATTTCGCTTCAGTCTCGTGCTCGTCTCTACCTGCATTAGAACATACGAGACATCTTTTTGAAGCAGCGCGGTTTTCCCGATTAGACAGTAATCCTGCATTTGAGCTGGGCGCCAGGATAGATTCGTCTACATCTGCAATGCATCGGAAAGCGACACAGTTTTCGCATTGCTGTCCACAAGTTGATCCCATAGAACATAATGGGTCGCAATGCTGACGACTATATATTTTTGGCTCGTATCTATAGATTCCTAATAACATCTCTCAAAGCACCAACGGCTATCCATTTCTTAACTTTTCCCCGTATTACTCGTGATAGCTTGTGCATCAGATCGTACTGGAGGTATCCAACAGCATCTTGGCCGGACCAAGAAATTTCCTTTGATATCTAGGGCGCCGTATCTATACGGATGTGGCGGTGGCACAGGCGCACATGGCATATCAGTTAGATTCGCAACGAACCATCACACTACTCCGATAAAATGGCGCTGCACTTAACGAGTAACGTCATGTGGTTGTGTTCTAGGCCTTGCCCACTTCATGAAATGTAGGCGGCAGATAACCACGCTAGAGGACGCTGCGGACGGCATTGAACAGCGCCTTCTCTGAGCGACTCTACACATTTTATCGGGAAGGACGTCTAACTTTCGTGCTAGTCGTAAATGTCTTTCTTTGTGCGCGTTATTTCGTTAGAGATAGTGCAGCTCGTGTTCGCTGCTTCCGTAAAAGAGTGCAAAAGCGCGCTATTTTTGCTAAGCCCATTTTTTTTTTATCGATATGAAATAACCACGCGGTGTCTCAAACAAAAACTAAAATTAAAAGCTGTCTTTAAACGCAACTGCGGCACAAATGCGCTTCAGGTTTGCTTCGTCTCACCGTACTGTACTTTCTCAGCTCGTTCTCATACTTTTTTCTTTTCTCTTTCCGCGGCTTTTCAGTGGATTTAGAGCCACGGTTCAGACTGCATGGTCGCGGGTCGAATATTCACCCATTTCGATTTAGGCAAATTATGAAAACCCGTTTCGCATTGTATGTGTTCGCTAATGGAGCCCAGGTGCATAAAAAATGTGGGTTAGCATGGGCGTAGGGCTGGTGCGGTTAGTACGATAACGCAGCCTTGCACTGGCGTACTTAACCAGGCGCTACGCCTGTACAGTCGTAGTTAACGCTGATATCGTAGTTATTATGGCAAAGACATTCAATCACGCTTAACCGAGAACCCTTCAATACAGTACAGTCCACACCTTGCGTACAGCCTCGGTGTGCTAAACACGCAAAAACCTACCACTCCAGAGCTTCGATGCGCTTCAGTGGGGCACGTACCGCTATTGTGCAGCCGTGCCCGAGTCTAGAAAGTCCGTGGTATATAATGCGGTGATTGACTGCAAGTGCGTGAGTACGACCACAAGGCACGTTCTTACGTAGAAATGCGTCAGCCGTAGTCAACTTCACAGTTATCATGATCATCATCAGCCTGGCTACGCACATTGCAGGGCAAAGACTTCTCCCATATCTCTCCAATCAAGACAGCCCAGAGCCATGTCTCCGCAAACTTCTTAATCTTATCCGCCCATCTACTTTTCTGGCGCCCCCCGCTACGCTTACCATGAACTCAACCGATTCGCTGTTGTGCGTGCTCGCAATTTACACGTCGTAAGCTTAGTAAGCGCACACATATTGGAGGCTCTCCGGCGTGCTCCCTCCTGTTGTGGCAGGTTGTGAACCACTCCTATTAATTTTTATTCGATACCGCAGCGCTCTGCATTACTGCACTGACACTTCACCTGCTGTAAATTACTGTGGCCACCTGCGTAGATTTAGGTGATAAAACAGATAAACTAAACGCGAGTGTCATTTGTTGATCGCCCAAGAAGTCAGTCGCTTCCTCGTCTTTACGGAGCCGTGACGCCGGGTCATTCATCACTAAACTGACCACCGCTGAAAATCACTGGCTTTGCGTGCAGCCGTATCTTCACGCATTCTCGCGCCCGCGAAGAGACGGACGTAAGATGCGCCAGCAGCATGCGAACGTAGAAAGTGCGTGCAGCGAACGAACGTGGTCAGTCATAGCGCCGCGGCGTCATCGTGCCCGACCGAAGCCTCAGAATGCTAGTCGAAGGAATGGGGACCGGCCGTGGCACAGCTATTAGTGTTTCTAGGCGCACTGAAATTCCTGCTCGAGTTCCTTATGTGGAGGCCTGATATTAGTGTTATTTCTTGAAGAATCAAGATTGGGAGGAGGATTAGAATTTACTTTCTTCTGAACCTTCTCGAATATCCTCAAGCAGTTAGTTGCCTTCTTAAAAATTACTGAGACTATTCTAATGTTTTCTTCCTTGCGAATACAGGCACGAGTCTCATATAACACCCGTGTACTCTGAGAGCAAGTAAATGTAAATGGCTTTAGGCAACGGCGAAGCGTATATTTTTCTTTGCGTGCACAGGACACTAAATCATACCTTGTGCAACCTCGCAAGTTAGTCGTCGTGACATCAGAAGGCCCGGGAAGGAATGCGTTGCAACTTCGGCACATCAAACTGCTCTTTTGCCTTGGTACGGATGCACGTGTTTGTTAGGAATTTCTGTGAAGCTTGTGTCTTATGTGTAAGCAGACAAGAAAAGGGAAATCAGGGGTGTGTTATGTAAGGCATTGCAACCAAGGAGGTGAAACTTCCTATATCACCCAGCAGCCACGAATTACTGACGCTACGCCAATCCTCTTTCACTTGCGTTCATAGCCGTTGGAGGCCGAAATCCGGCAACGGACGCCCGAAACACGTGGGCGGGGGTAGTTGCTGGCAAGGCATCTGCTTTAGGCACGGAGATGTAAAAATCGGGCCTGCTAAGGGAGGTCGCCGGATGTATAGTTGTCCGCCTGCTCTGCGCGTGGCCGTGCGCCGCGCTTTACATGGGTTTTTCTACGCCGTTTTTTTCGCTGTTGTGGCATGGTAAAATTCGATGCGCTGCTAGTCGACCATAGTAACGGGGCCTCTCGCCTAATGTACGAAGAGCAGATAACATATTCCTGCATGGTTTTATTGACACATATATCCTTGTCGGTACATTCAGTATGAAAGAGATATTTCTGAAAATACACTATGTCTCGGTTACAACATTCCACACAATACAGATATTGCGTGTCGACAGACCAGAGCTGTTAAGTTTATCGCAAACGGCGCACCTGACACTCTAAGTTCATAAGTTTGGGCATCATCCATGCGGTACATCTGCAGACATTTCGCGCATATTGTTCACACAATTGAGAAGGATCATTATGTGCACAGTGAGTTCACGCGATTTAATGCATGCACGATGTACCTTACAATCGTATATTATTGCAAAAAATTGTTAGTACTTACGTAAACACGTAAAATGAAACCACTATTCCGCTAAGGCCTTCAGTGCCCATGCTAATATATGTGATATTGTCAAAAAATGCGGCGCATTCATGAAAAAAAAAAAACAGCGCAGTGGGAAAACGATCTCGACAGCGCGCGCAGCTAGAACAGGGGAGAATGCAACTGTAAGGGATCGGTAGCGCGTGCGGGGTCTTTAGTACCGCTAATTCTTTGTCAGCGGCCCGCCGCTGCCGTCTTCAATGCCCTCCTCCCGGCGGGAGGGGGCGGCTCGGTGCGCTTGACCTTTGTGTCACCTTTCTCGGAACTATGCGACAGCGCGTGAAGGCGCCGGGCCCGGCGGGTGTCCATCGCCCTTTGGGGTCGATTCGCACCGGCTATTCAGGGAGCGGTGAGAGCCGCCGCACGCTGATCGCACCCTTGTCTTGGCGGACACCAGGTTTGCGATACAAACTGGCGACGAAAGTCTGGTTCGAAACGTTGCAGGCCTTCTGGAGTTTAAGCACTGCCTGACGGAACGGTGTCAGGGCGCTGTTGACGAGGGGGGGGGGGGGGGGGGGCAAATAAAAATGACGAACAGCTGGCGACAGCGCGGCTAGCCGGGAACAGCGAAGGCCTGAGTTTGGTGACCCGACTGACCGGGTGTTGGTGAGGCGGCGGATAGCTTACAGCCTTGGGAAAGCTAAGTAGCCTTGGATAGCGCGTCCAAGCTCGCAGTGGCAGTTACAGCGGTAACTGCCCGTTTAAGCTCAATAATCCCTAATTCCGGGACGGCGCCAAAGTTGAGGGTCATCGGAGGAAACCGATCGCACGTGGTGGCACGACTGTGTGTTTGCATTTGGTTTTCTCTTATCTTTGCGAGGCAAAGGTTGTTTCGCCTGGCACGTGCTGGCACGACTTTGTGTTTGTGTTTGTTTTTACTTTTATTTTCCGCTGCAGAGGGGGATCTGACCTACGGAAGCTGGAGGGACGGACATGCCCTTGATGAACCAATTATGTTAGTACCGCAACATGATTGGATGCTACCGAATGTGGGCCGGGCCTTTAGGTCCTTAAAACCTGGCTACGGAGCCGGAAAAAGGGTTCTGAGCTAAGGTCAGGTGCTATGCATCTTCGGCTATGCCGAGTAGGGGCCTCCCCTAGTGTTAACCAGTTCCGGCTTTTGTTGTTTTCTCTTTCTGCCGTTTAATTTGTCTCCAGTGCCTAAACTTGTATGGGATGTAAATTTCTGTACATAAACTTCAAGTACTCCCTTTGTCCGTGTATCATAACTCATCGCAACACCATCTCTGACGGGGCACACCTGGTGCGCGGAAAACCTTCAGTCTTCCAGTTAAACAAACCCTCTCTGGCGGGCCACCCCTGGTACAAGGAAAGAGAAGAACCTGAAATTTACTGGCGCAGTCGACAGGATCCTGCGGCCATCGGAAGACGGCGCAGTTAGAAGACTGAAGGCAGGGAAAAAGGCGACGACCAGGGAACATATCAGCGTTCGAGAAAGGACTTGCGGAGGGACGGCAACAAGGGCCACGGCAGTAGTCGAGCGACGCGTGAGTGCATTCAGCCAAGGGAAGCAACGCGTCGAGACGGAAACTGGACGGTCACCTGGGGGTCGAAGCAAGCGACTTCAACGTGCACAGGACCAGCGGCGTGCTACAGCTCATCGCAGCGTACTGTGAAAGTGACGGTGGACTCAAACACCAAAGAGCTGGCAATCTGGATAGACGCATCGAAACTGTGAGTTTCCTTCGTCGCATTGTTCACGTCCCTGTTCTTGTGTTCAGCCGGTAGGACAGCTGACAGGTACAGAAGGCGCTATGGAGGGTATCTGTGGTGACCCACACTCGATGTGAGTTACCAGATGGAATTAGCGAAGGCGCGCTTAGCGTACCTTCAGGTCAAACGCAAAAGTAAATGGTGCAAAGGCGCCGCTATGCGAGGAAAGACCTCCGGATTTGAAGGAGTTAGAAGCAAAGCGCCAGCAGCTAGAGCTCAAGCTGGCTAAGCTCAAGGAGGCTAGGAGAGCTAGTGAACTAGCCAGGGAGAACTGCTCCGAGTCCCGAGAGGAGAGGCCACCTGTGCTTGAAGGCAAAAGCTAGTGCTCGTCAAGCTCAGGTCAACGAAACAGCAGCTAGGTGGCTGTAAACAACGAGCTGGCATGCGCGGGCGCCTCTTCGTTAGGAAAGGCCACAAAAGGTTCAGGAAGTGAAAACGATATTCCTGAAGGGCGCGAAGGTATCATAGTTTTTCCGGCACCACAGGCGGCTAGCAACGAAAAAGAGCAGCCAATTTCTGATGATCCGGGGGCAGTCGAGACCAAGTTGTCGGATAACAAGTAGGACAGCGATATAATTCCTGCAGGCTCTATGAATAATATTGTGACCTCCGACACGGAGCTAGTGTCAGGAGGAAATCTAACGTACCGCAATGGCAGACGGTGTCGGGCAAATGACAGGAAGTGCCTCGTAGCGTTAGTGCTGGTAGGAGCCTTCCATCCGAGGCAGAGAACGGAGGTGGGCCTGTTGAGTCGACAGAGCAGAACGCCGCGCAGTTGTAGAAGGCACCCGATGTTGGTCCGATCAGCTCATTTGAGGACCGGGAAATGCGTGGCGACTTGCCACAAGGCAAATTCGGGTCAAATGACTTCGAAGGAGCTCATGCAGCCCCAGAGTTAGGTGATGCCACGAAACCGACAAGCGCCTATAATGCAGGGAGCGGTAACTTCAATGCTTGCCCGTGCAGGAACGGGGCAAATGGCTCCAAGCGAGGCGAAGTACTAGAAGGCAGGGGCGTGGCTTTCACATTGAAAGTCGGCGCGAGGAACAGTACGCTCCGTGCTACAGGTCGCAAAATCAAGTGTAGCAAGACTGACCGTACTGGTATGGTTGGACGGGGCAGGGGCTATGCTCCTTATGCAGTACGCGGTTCGTGCTGGCGCGCCAGAGAGAGCGTGCCCTCAAGTGTGCCGCGTAGTCAGAGATTTGCACCTATCGATGACCAGGACGTTTTTGAAACTGGAGGGCTGGACATGCCTTTGATTAACCAATCATGTTAGTAGCGCAACGTGATTGGAAGCTACCGAATCTGGCCGGGCCTTTAGGTCTTTTAGACCCGGCTCCGGAGCCAGAAAAAGGGCTCTGAGTTAAGGTCAGGTGCTATGCATCTTCCTCTATGCCGAGTAAACGGCTCTCTTTGTGTTAAGCAGTTCCGCCTTTTGTTGTTTTCTCTTTGTGCCGTTTAATTTGTCTCCAGTCCCTCAACTTGTCTGGGATGTAAATTTCTGTACATAAACTTCAAGTACTCCCTTTATCACTGTATCGTAACTAATCGCAAAACCGTCTCTGACGGGACACCCTTGATGAGAAGAAAAGCTTCAGTCTTACAGTTAAACAAACCATCTTTGGGGGGGGGGGGGGGGGGGGGGCGCCCCTGGCGCAAGGAAGGAGGAGAACCTCAAATTTACTGAAACTTCGGAGAACGCCTAGCCTTGTGTGTATGCTGCCCTCTACACCATCGCTCACCAGCGCGGCGCCAAGGAATTACGTGAGCGCATTTCGTCGATTTTTCCAAAATGTCGGAGTGGTTTCTACACAATGATGACGGAGAGGGCGCAGCCTTCAGAGTGCTAAATGACGCCCTATCCCCCTTCACTCGCGCCCCGACGGCGGCGGCACACAAGAATGATCTTGAAGCATATCGAAGCGAGTCTTCACGCCTGACCCTTGAGGACGCACGGCGGGCTCGAGAGAGGAAGGAAATTGCACAGATGATACTCTGTGTTTGTGCGCTCCTGTCTTGGAGCGAAAAACGAACAGATGCGTAGCTTACCTATATATGAAGGGCGTTGATTGCTGTCTGTCAGCCCGACCCACCGTTTAATAAAGACTCATCTCCATGGACACACCCGAGGCGCACGAGCGCAGCGCCGACGCGCCCAGCGCCGCGCCGCGACAAGCGTCGGAAAACATATGAAACTCGATGGAATGTCACCTCCTGTCGCTGGTACGCGGGCTCAACTCAGCTTAGCGAAGAAAACGGCACGACGGGCCGTACCAGATGCCGAGAGAACGCGTTCTCTGATTGGTTACACCGACCGCAAACCAACGAGCCACTTGCGGCGGCAGCGAGAGCGAGGCGCCAATATCTGACATGAACAGATATTCGCTAAGAGCCAGTGCCAGCTCCCGTATGCGCCTGGCCCATGCGCAGACCAGCAACGGCGTACGCTTTAACACGTAGGCGCTGCAATTTTGCGCATCTGATGAGCCCATGGAGATGCGCCTTTAAAAGCTTCAGAAAAGCGCGCACGCTCGACTCCCGGGGCAACACCACTCGCTCAGCCACGGTCCAACGAGGTAGCGCGCGCCAGTCTGCAGGACGCACCATCGTGAACCTCTGGTCGTCGGACTTTCGCGGTGCCCGGTAAACAAATTGTGTTTCTTTGCTTGCCTCTCTCCCTTGTGTTCGTGCACTCTAGCTGCAATAATACATTTTGGAAATCTATCTCGAGTGTTACTTTCCACGAGTTGCATTGTTTTGTCAATCACTTTGTGTGTGCTCGTACGAGTGATTGTAAAATCCTCTGCATCGTCTCTTCACTGTATAAAGTATATAGCCACGTCTCATTTTTGTGTCCGTTCGTTCGCGCTCAAGGCCGCTGGAAAGGGGGTGTCATCATTTTTGTTTGTCACGCGAGAAGCGACCGGACTAATCTCGATTTATCACAGCCATGAAGAGCTGCATCTACGTTTTTCTAGATTACTGTAGGTGATCTTGATCGATTATCTCGAAGTTTCCTTGCTGGCTTTAAATTGAGCGATGCCGCGAGCGGCGGGCATTCGTAGTTCGACGACTCACGAGCACAGTTGTTGCTTACGCCGCCGCCCCAGTGATTTAGTTCTTTTGCGGGCGCAAGTCAGCACAAATAAAGAGCTTCGTTTCCAAGTCTTGTTGGTGTCCTACTGCCCGCTGGACTGCCGTCACTACAACGTGACGTCTGGTGGAGGTGCTGGGCAGCCTCCCATGTTCCGGACACCCCCTACAAGTCGTGACGCCAGCCCTCTGAGTCATTTACCGCAGGACCTGAGTCCAGTCCATCTCGCAAGCCGACGTCTGCTAGGGGACGCACCTGAGTTCGGGATTTTGCCGGAGCCTACCAGAAAGCGAAAGGAAACAGCAACGTCTGCCATGAGCTTGCCCCAGACGTCGACTCCAGTCATTCTGCAGCAGCCCCGAGTACCGCCAACCTTCGACGCTTCGCCTGGTGCCGACGACGAAGAATGGCTGGAACAGTCCGACCGTGTGGCTGTCTTCAACAACTGGGATGATGCTACAAAGCTTAGGTACATCTTCTTCGCCTTGGAGGGACCAGCAAGAATCTGGCTTGAGAATGAGGAAGCTAGCCTCACGAACTAGGAAACCTTCAAGGAGCAGCTTCTGAAGATCTTCACGAACGTCGTGAGAAAGGAGAGAGCCCAGCAGCTGCAACAGTCTCGCATACAACATCCAAACGAGACCGTTGCAATGGACACTGAGGAGATGAAGCGTCTCTTCCGGCATGCCGACTCGAGCATGAAGGAAGATGAAAAGGTCAAGCTGCTTATGCGAGGAGTTAAAGAGCAGCTCTTTCCGGGCCTCGTACGGAACCCACCAAAAACCGTCGCGGAACTCGTCGAAGAGGCATCCACCATGGAAAAAACTCTTGATGCCAGAGCCCGCCAGTATGACCGCCAGCAGCGCTTGTTGTCAGCGAATTGCATGGACACCGCTAACAACGATAACCTGCGGGACGTTATACGTGAAATTGTGCGAGAAGAGCTGCGACGATTGCTGCCAACAGGAACGCAGCCGCAGCTCACTTCGCTCGCCAACCTCATCCGGGACGAGGTGCAACAGGCCTTGGGTGTGACACCAACCACCACGCAGCCTCTGCTGCCTCCAGCCATGACTTACGCCGCAGGAGTGCGCCGTCCTGCACTTCGATGACGGGACCCAAGCTCCTATCGCCCTCAGCCAGCTACACAGGACTGCCGCCCTCTAGCCCCAACCCGCCCGTCCTAGGAGAGTCGCAAACGGCCGAGAAAATGCGACCAGTGGAGAACACCCGACTAGCGCCTCCCACTATGCTGCCACTGCGGCGAAGCCGGTCACATTTTCCGGTACTGCCCATACAGGAGAATGGGCATCCGAGGGTTCTCTTACGACGCCCCACGACCCTGACCCGGCCTGCGACCAGCCGAAATCGAAGAGTTTTTGTGTCGGGAAGAATGCTCATCGCAGAGCCGCCTATCACGCTCCCCGTCGCCATCGTCCCCGCGCTTTGTATCTCCTAGCCGCGGTTACGCCGTGCGTGGACGCTTCCCCAGCCCCCGAAAGTTAGACTGAATGAAAGCAGCCTCTGGAGGTGAGGTTGCTTCTAAGCGCAATAACAAAGACCCTCCATCGACGAAAACGCAAGAACATGCCTCAACTACGACGACAACACCGACGACGACGACGTGGCCAGACTTGAAACTTTTACCGCTTCCCAGAGAGGAAACGTCGGGGTACGCCCACCGCAGCCTCACTGCTCGACGAAGCCGAGATAGGACACCGAAGACAACGTACAATACGAGAATGCGAACAAGTGACCCTGAAGTTACGGTCGACTATCACGCGGTTACTGCCTTGGTCGACGCGGGTGCTGACTACTCTGTCATGAGCGGCCCACTCGCTGTCCGACTCAGGAAGGTAACAACCACTTGAGATGGCCCGCTGATCCGCACCGTAGGTGACAACCTGATTACGCCGTCAGAACGTTGCACCGTGAGAATTACTGTAAATGAGAGAATGCTACAACCTTCCTGATCCTGCAGCAATGCTCGCGAGAGGTGATTTTGGGAATGGACTTCCTGAATGAACATCGGGCGATCATCGACCTTCGATCGAAGTCGATCAAGCTTTCCACGGACAAATCCATACCTGTCGCGACGAGCGCAACTCATCTCGTTGCCTTAAACGTCCTCGACAAAGCATTGAGCGTGCCGCTCAGATCAAGTGTCCTCAACTGCATAGGTACTGGAGACATCGACACTGCCGAAGGCGTCGTCCAGGGGAACACCCAGTTACACCTGGATGGAGGACTGGGCGTCTCAAGGGGAGTCACCCAAGTCCGAAATGGTCATGCCCAGGTATTGCTAACCAACTTCACCGAACAATACCGGAATCTAAACAAAGGCACGGTGATTGCTTTTCTCGATGAGCTGGCATACTTCAAAGACATATTTGCCTTACCCGACCAACCAGTAGAACCATCTGACCAAGGCCATCAACCCACGTTTGATATCGCGACTGCTTCTCATCAGCATTGAATGTGCGACTATCAAGACTTGCCAAGCACCGCATTGTCACAGACGAACGCACCCGACCACTGCGACAAAGCCCCTACCGCATATCGCCGCTAGAACGCCAAGCTATCCGCAAGCAAGTTGAGGAAATGCTTCGTGACGACGTCATCCAGCAATCGAGGAGCCCCTAGGCAGCACCAGTCGTCCTAGTGTAAAAGAAAGACGGCACCCTTCGCTTTTGCGTCGATTACCGCCGCCTGAAGAGCATTACGAATAAGGATGTCTGCCCCCTCCCCCGCATCGACGACTCATTTTATTGGCTGTGCAACGCTAAGTACTTCTCATCGATGGACCTCAAGAGCGGCTACTGAAAAATTGAAGTCGACGAAGGAGATCTCGAGAAGACTGCGTTCATCATACAAGACGGACTCTTCGAGTTCAAGGTGATGCCATTCGGCCTCTGCTCTGCCCCAGCGACGTTCTAGCGTGTAATGGATACGGTGCTCGCACGCTTGAAGTGGCAAATTTGCCTAGTCTACTTAGACGACGTTGTTGTCTTCTCCTCAAGCTTCGAAGACCACCTCAGAAGGCTTCGGATAGTGCTGGAAAGAATCAAGTCTGCAGACCTAACACTGAAATCAGAGAAGTGCCACTTCGCCTACGAGGAGCTGCTGTTCCTTGGTCACGTCGTAAGCAAGGACGGAGTTCGCCCAGACCCTCAGAAGACGGCTGCGATCGCAGAGTTTCCCCAGCCTAATGACAAGAAAGGTATACGCAGATTCCTTGGATTGTGCGCTTATTAACGGGGATTCGTCAAGAACTTTTCGCGCATCGCTGAATCTTTGACCCAACTTACCAAGGCTGACGTGCCATTTAAATGGAAAACGCCGCAAGTAGAAGCTTTCAAAGAGCTGAAGCACTACTTACGTTCCCCTCCTGTGCTCGGGCACTTTGATGAAAACGCCGAAACCGAAATTCATACCGATGCAAGCAGTGTGGGCTTAGCAGCGGTCCTCGTTTAAGAAAAATGGCAGACAGGAGAAAGTTATCGCGTACGCTATCCGTTCACTGTCGAGAGCCGAAGCCAACTATTCGACGACAGAGAAGGAATGTCTCGCCATTATTTGGGCCACGTCCAAATTTTGCCCCTACCTATACGGACGACCATTCAAGGTTGTGAGCGATCACGATGCTCTGTGCTGGCTGGCCAATTTGAAAGATCCCTCCGGCCGCGTTTCTCGTTGAAGCCTTCGTCTTCAAGAGCTCGACATAACTGTGGTCTACAAATGTGGCCGCAAGCATTCCGACGCACACTGACTGTCGCGAGCCCCCGTAGACACAGCACCGGAAGAGGAAGACGGCGGCGCTTTTTTAGGACCGGTAAGCGCCAGCAGTTTCGCGCAGCAGCAGTGCTCGGATCCTGAGTTGCAAAGCTTAGTTGATTATTTGAAAGGCAAGACCACATCGCCTCCCCGAGGGTTCAAGCGTGAACTGTCGTCCTTCGTCTTTCAGAGTAATGTCCTCCTGAAGAAGAATTTTGCGCCCAACTGGACAGTGCATCTTCTTGTCGTGCCCAAAAATCTCAGGCAAGAAATTATGCAGGCATGTCATGATGAGCCGACTGCAGGGCATCTGGGCATTTCTCGCACGTTGCACCGCATCCAGGAGAAGAACTATTGGCCACGGCTAGCTGCGGACCTTTCTGATTACGTGAAAATGTGCCGTGAGTGTCAGTGACGCAAAACGCCTCCGATTAGACCAGTCGGACTCCTGAACCCCATACCACCTCCCACTAAGCCCTTCCAGCAAATAGGGATGGACCTCCTCGGCCCCTTTCCGACTTCATCATCAGGTAACAAGTGGATCATCGTGGCCACCGACTACATGACTCGCTACGCCGTAGCAAAAGCATTGCCTAATGGTACCGCAGCAGAAGTCGCAAAATTTTTCGTGGAACGAATTCTCCTGCGACACGGCGCTCCCGCAGTGCTCATCACAGACAGAGGAACGGCGTTCACAGCGGAGTTGTCACAAGCCATCTTACACTACAGTCAGACAAGACACCGGAGAACAACTGCCTATCATCCGCAAACCAATGGACTCACAGAGCGTTTGAACAAAACCATTGCAGACATGCTCTCCATGTACATCGACGCCGAACACAAGTCGTGGGACACCATTCTTCCTTACGTGATCTTCGCCTATAACACTGCCGTCCAGGAGATAACCAGGTCTACCCCATTCGAGCTTGTATACGGCAGGAAGCCCACGACAACACTCGACGCAATGCTGCCGCACGTTTCCGACGAAGACAACCTCGACGTCGCGCCTACCTTCATCGCGCGGAGGAAGCCCGAAGACTTGCGCGGCTTCGCATTAAAGACCAGCAGCACACCGACGCCCGACGCTACAATCTGCGCCGACGAGACACGCATTTCAAGCCAGGTGATCGTGTTTGGATGTGTATACACCAATTCGCCGCCATAGATTGAGCGAAAAGTTGCTGCGACGCTACTTTAGCCCGTATAGGGTCCTCTGCCGAATTGGTGAGCTAGACTATGAAGTCATCCCCGACGGCACGACAGCATCTCAGCGACGACGCACACTCCCGGAGGTCGTACATTTAGTACGCCTCAAGCCCTATTATTAACGCTAAAGGATTCGAAGATTACATTCTCCGTGTTTATTTTCGTTTTAAAGCATCGAGGCGATGCTTCTTTGAGAGGGGGGTAATGCCAGCTATCATTTTAGTGTCCGTTCGTTCGCGCTCAAGGCCGCAGGAAAGGTGGTGTTATCATTTTTGTTTGTGACGCGAGAAGCGACCGGACTAATCTCGATTGATCACAGCCATGAAGAGCTTCATCTGCGTTTTTCTAGATTACTGTAGATAATCTTGACCGATTATCTCGAAGTTTCCTTGCTGGGTTTAAATTGAGCGATGCCGCGAGCGGCGGGCATTCGTAGTTCGACAACTGACGAGCACGTTTGTAGCTTACGCCGCCACCGAGTGATTCAGTTCTTCTGCGGGCGCAAGTTAGCCCAAATAAAGGGCTTCGTTTCGAAGTCTTGTTAGTGTCCTACTGCCCGCTGGACTCCGTCACTACAACGTGACAATATTTTGTTTTTGAACCTTTGGCTCCGACCCATTCTCTGGCTTGCGTCCGGCCAAGCTGGGCGCCAAACGACCAAAAACCTCTTGTCACTTGGTAGCTGGTCACTGGCTGAGCCTGTTACGCTGAGTCGTGGCCATTCGCTTTGTGACCGAGACAGCTACCCCCACACGCTCTAAGGGTGGCGGGAACGCACGCTAAAGTGCGCGAAGTGCTTACAGATGTGAATAGACTTATATTAACATACAGGCGCATGATTGGTTCCCACAATTTGCCAACCCTTCTGCAGAGCAAGCACGATGATTGTTTCGTCAGCAGTAGTGAATAAGGTATAGCCGTTAGAGCCCATTAGTTCTTGAGTTAGGATCACGGCGGCTGGAGGCACAGTTTCTGC